>NW_024066211.1:1200000-1800000 GCF_014898535.1 Botrytis deweyae
GTTCTTCTCCGTAGATAATTCTCTCGCCACAAACCGAGCCCTTTTTTTACCCTTCAGCTGCGCCGCTGCAGTTAATTTCTTTCCTCTTTCCTTTTCATGGATCTTGAAATGTTTCACCAATTCCACTTGGGATTTCCTTTTGTTGCCACAAATACCACATACGTAAGGTTCATCAGGTTTGATCTTGTACTTTTTGTGCAATTTATGCTCCAGCATGTAATACTCTTCGAGTTCTTTGCGTGATTCTATGACCGAAGAAGGGACAAAAGACATTCCACTTCGGTTGGCGAAGGCGGCGATACTGATGACATTGCCGAAGCGGGAGGCAAATGAACGAAGATTTTGCGCTGCGTCGTACGGATTGATTGAATCAAACGGTGGTATGTTGTCCAGGTCCCATAGGACGATTACTTTTTGTTGGGGAGATTGAGAGAGTTCTGTTTGTTTTTGAACATCGCTCAATGCGAGTAAAGCCGTGTTCGGCTCCTCAGGTATAATGGAAGATGCTGAACGAGTGGACTGAAAGTGCCGTGCAGATATGATTAGATTTTGAAAGCGGGGGTATAAAAAAGTTAGAAATGGCTTATGGGGGAGAAAGCTCGAGGCAAAAAGATGTCTTGACTTGATGGGGAACTTCATAGTCTATTTCGTGTACCCGTTGGAACTTTGTTTAGAGTAGTTTACTTCCTGATTGTGTGAAATGAGAAGCTTGTGACATACAGTCTCGGGGGACTGTATTTCTACAAAACACCTCACCTACGATGGCAGTGTTAGGTCTAAGAATGAGGTTCACCAGGTCGAATCAATCATGTGAAATCCAAGAATCCAAGAGATGAGGATTCAGTGCTTTGAGTGATCTGTGCGCGCGAGATCACGTGACATGTAATATCAGTGAGGTCAGCCAGCTGACCACTCGACCGTTGATACATTGTGTGTTGATCGAAGGATTTGATAGTGTTAAGAGAGGTCTGATTTATTGAGTAGACTCAAGACAGACAGACATACTTAGAAATGTAGTCAGACACCGGTGTCGACCAAACTCGGAAGATATGATGGCATGATAGAAATAGAATACAGGTCTAAATTTTCTATTGGACTTGCTGGCCAGGAATCATATATCAATCATTGGTCTCTTTCATCCATAATTTATGCCGCAACAAACTTTGATTTCAAGCAGCCGAGAATCATATGAGTATATGACTTGAGATTCCGATGGGTGCCTGTCTTCCGTTCCTTCCCGACTTACATTACATGTGAGCTTGCGAAGATAACCCCTTCAAGTACCCCAGAACTCTGTTTACCAACTCTGGTACAGCTTCAGGACTCTTAGTCAGGTTATGTGAAGCGCCAGGGATAACAGCTGAATTCTCCTCGTCGACTTTTCCATCTCCTTTCTTCACAAAACAAATCCATCGTTTTACCAGTGCTTCTTTGTCGACATACTTCGGAACATATTCATCGTTCCCAGAAAATAAGATTAACAACGGACTTTTAGCGGGCAAGCTTCCAAAGGTTTTCTTTAATTGCTCGTCTGTGAGATCGGAGCTAAAGTAGTCATCATCTCCATCATGATTCGGACTTGCTAGCGAGAGCCATCTCCTCGCACACACAGGTGACCCAAAGAATCCTTCCGTGGCTTTAGAGGGTAAGATTTCCTCGCCATCTCCAGCTTCAACCATCTTCTGTGCCAAAGCTATGCCATTCTTCAAGACATCTGCATCGAGTTCTTGTCCTAAAGCTTCACGATCGCTTGCTGGGGCTTGGATGATTCCTCCATCAATAGGAGCATTTGCTTCATGTCCGGGCCCTGTTAGGTATTCCATGACATCTTGACAACCAGTAGAGTGACCCATCAAGATGATCTTGCCTGATTTGATTGTTCTAAAATAGGAAACACATTTAGATAATTCTTGGGCATCTTTTTTGAGGGAGGAGACACCCCATCCGATGTATGCAGAACTTAGAAGAACCTGAGCAAGACACCAATCTCCTGGTAATACATCGGCAATTGATGATGGGTATGGCACAGTGAGTAAACCATCGGATAGACCACCAATAAAGATGATGATGTTTGGTGGTGCTGTGTTCGAAGCTTTGGGTGTGTGTTCGAAAGCAGTCAGTTTAGGTGTCTATGTACCATTAGTAAAAGCATTATTGTGTGGAAGTCTAGTTTTGAAATAAGCTAGCAATAAACCTTAGAAGGAAACTAGCGATTTGTTTATGGATTAGAATGAATCGTTTGGGTACATACAAATAAATGCGTGACACCTTGCCTCTGCGCTGGGACTGTGAGAGCCATTCTGATATATATGTACTCTCAAATTACCTTGCTTTTTAGGTATCAAGAAGAATCAAAAACAGGAAAAACAATGGTTATAAGATTGTAAAGAGTTACTATGCCGTGTTCAAGAAAATATACCTGTTAGCTGCCCACCGGCCAGCTCAAGCTGGATAGTTGATATCCATTGCACACTGTTGCGTTGTTGCCAGCCCTAATATCACGTGCACCTTATACAGGGGTATGACTTTACTTGGACGAAATTTATTTCTAGCTTCAAAACCTCTTTCTCCCCATTCAATCAACAACAACAAGCTTCTTTACCTCAATTAACCACCCTCCCCCTCTAAAACAACTACAATATTCAAAATGTCACCTCATATTCCAACACCATCACCTCTCTTCCGCCTCCTCACTCCTCTCCTCCAATCCTTCAGATCTACCTTCCCCTCAGCAACCCCAACAACACCCCTCAGAACCTTCACCAGCACCCCATCTATGCACAAAAAGAACCCTAATAGCAAAACCGATCCACGAGTAACGCTCATCCGCTACCATCTTCAACATCCCAAGACACCTCGCCCACTGCGATTCTCACGCATGCGTGCGCTGAGGCATTGGACTATTCATCGTGCATGGATGATATTAAGGCGAAAGCAGAGGATCGAGGAGGAGGGTGAATTATACAGGTTTGTTCCCCCACTTCCACCTCGCTTTGATTCTCTTTGAGAATCCACTGCATTTCAATTCCTCTTTTTCAAATTCGAAAATTTATTCAATATGATGAAATATTCCGGATGTTAAACACATTATACACCGAGAGCGCAAAACCCATGTGGAGATTTCCGTTGCCTTCCTTCTGATTGTCTATTCCCCTTTCAAGCCTTTAAAGGCCTGTCTTCAACCAACATGGCTTTCCCTCCTTTCTCCAAGAAACTAACATCCACCCCCTCAGACTTCACCAATCAATGCACAACGCAATGGAAGACCTTCGTCTTCTCGACGGTTCCGGCCAGAAAGAAGCAGGTAGATTATATCGCGTCGCTCTCGAGAAGAAAGGAATTTTCGGAAAAGACGGAGTCCCGATTGAGTACGCGAGAGCACAAACCGACACACCAGCGAAAGAACCATGGAATCATGGATGGACTACAGACAAAACTACAATATGATGATTGCAAAGGTAAGACTACGAGCACCCTCATTTTATTTGTTCATTTTTGTTTTGGTGGAGAGTAATATGATGATATACCTTATTCACAGACCTGTTCTGTAATCTTCTATGTGGACAAAAAAAGTACCAACTGCTGTCTGATTTCTCTTTCTTCTATCGTTGTTTTCGGAAATGAGAGTGAAGCAATTGACTAATCATTCAGTAGGGCTATGTACCGCGGTACATGAGAGAATTTTGAAAGATGAATATTATGAAGTAAACATATATTACTTGTATATCTATGATGGTCAACCTTAGTGATATGGGATGAAACATGATTCGGAATAAAGACCCCGAACATTCCCCAGACCCTCCGTCCCAAGGGACTGGAGCTGTGGAAGTAGATTAGACGATGCAGAATTAGGCAGAATAAGGCAGAATAAACGCCGCGAAAGACGGAACAAGACGCCGTCTATAAATTCTGTAAGAAGTTACGGAAAGAAGGTCAATTCAAATAGTAATCGGGCCATACCCCACGGGTCCGCATCAGACGGTACTTGATGTGTAATTCTATGTACAATGTCGATGTCTTTTCATCTCCATCTCTCCATTTCTCAAATATGCATCGAGTCCCCATTCAATCAATATCCATGTAAAATCCGTCCATAACCATAACCCCTTAACTGTGACCATTAAAACCCAACGCTAATCTGCAATACAAGCAAGTGCACCAACGCATCACCGTCCACATCACTGTAGGATTATCTCTTCTGCTTTTCCTTCCAATCCGAATTTCAAGTTAACCTCCCTCTTTCCCCTTTCCAAGCCTCTCCCCATGGCTTCCAGGGATATGTAAAATGAAATCCCAATTAACAAAGGGTAAATAGTGAACTCAAACAGGTACAAAGTTAACGGAAACCAGGCTGGAAATCCTCAAGCTACTTTCGACGAAAGGCGGAACTGCAAGTCAGACCATGTTTTTTCCGATCAGTCGTTACTAAATAGCCCTATCCAGCCTTACCACCCCGAACATTTTATCATCAGCTTGGTTTGTCCTTCCTGACAAATATACAATCGCCCGTTAGTTTTTCAGTTCCGTTGAAATGTCCAGGTATCGTAGATACAATTGCCTGTGATATTGCTACGGAGTAGGTAACTTCGGACTCGTTCGTGCATTAGTGATGGTTGTGTAGATGATTCCGGTTTCGATGCGTCCCAGACACATCCTCTTTCGATTCTTTTCGTCTTGGTTCAACAAACCCTCCCCACTGCAAACTCCATTCATCTTCTCTTATAGTATAACACAACATCCATTACTTTCCCCTTTTTCGAACGTCAAAAGTGCGGCTCTGGTGGCTGCCTCGAAGACATCATCCACTCCGTCGCCGGTCAACGATGAGCACTCCAAGTATTTCCTTGCGCCGATGGCCTTTGCAATATCATCTGCTTCCTTCGTTCCCACAAATTCAAGAGACTTCTTTCGCATTTCCTCTCTGGCCACAGGATCCTCTCGTAAGTCTTTCTTCAACCCAACAAGTATTATCGGGACCCCTGGACACCGCTCGTTTGCTTCTTCGACCCACTAGCCAAGACATTAGTACTTCGTATCAATTATCTCTAGAAGTTGCAATCCTACTTTATGTTTGACGTTATCTAAAGAATCTGGAGTGTCGATTGAAAATCCTATTAAAATGACGTGGGCTTTTGAATATGCCAGAGGGCGCAATCGCTCGTAGTCTTCTTGTCCAGCTGTATCCCATAATGCCAATTGTACAGATTTTCCATCAACTCTGCAATCCGTCACATAATTTTCGAAAACTGTTGGTACCTAAGATTGGATAAGATGTCAGCACGATTGACAGAGGCAAATGCGCAAGATTGCTACCAAAACAACGTACATAATGCTAGAAATAACGTTAGTAATCAAATCATTCAACAAATCATCAATCTCTGAAGATGACTTACTGTCGGAAAATAACCAAGTGTGAATACACTAAGTAATGACGTTTTCCCGCAAGCACCATCTCCAATTATGACCAATTTCCTGCACGAATGTTAATATCCAGTATTTCAATGGCCTGCTACTTCGTCACAATAAACGCTATCGAGACGACGCTAAAAACCACTAAGAGAGAGAGGTTCTTTGCTTTGGTGATCCCAAGAGATAACGAGGCTGAGTAGGAAAACGAGTCGCCCAATGCTCACTGCAACTGAAAGCGCAATTTTTCGTGAAATTAGGGAAAAGTCCAACGTACCTTCGCATAACATTCTGTGCCGGCTGTTGAGCCATTGTCGCTGGATCGGATGGGATTGTAGGTATCGGATTGTTGTTGTCTTTCGAGAGAAAAGGATGTCGCGCAAATTAATTGAAGAGAAGACCATGCAATTATGAGGGGAAGAAACAATCGCCAAAGGGGGTCGAAGGCAATTTCGTGAGGATTTTCGTGTGGATTCGAAGAAATATTATCGATACGAGGGATTGTCAGGAAATCGAAATTCTCAGAGCATTCAATTTGGAGATGGCCGGATATAAGTGGTTTTGCCGTGGGATGAGTGGACCAATTGTTTGAAATGAGCTAAAGACAATGGGAATCGACCCAGGTCGTGAATGAAGCCTTGACAATTGTATCGTAAAGAATTGAAGAAACACAATGAGTCTGAGAAGAAGGGAGGTGAATCGATACAGAAGAAGAATTGAAGTTATACGAGGTCTTGCGTTGGTATCTCCTTTTTAATTGTTGCAGGTAAAGTTTAAAGAAGAACTGGGCTCTGGGGTGGAGATTTCCGAAGCGTGAGAAGGCTGAGTCGTCGAACCGTGCACCTTTTTTTAGAGCTCTGAATTAGGTTTAGGAGAATCTGTAAAGATCTACACGAGGATCGAGGTCGCGGTTTGTCAATATGTATTATGTATGTATGCGTGTGGGATGGGATGGATTTGAGATCATGGAAGTATCGTCGAGGAAGGATGAAGAGGAGAAGAAAAAGTGTCCAATCTTTGGCATGCTCGCATGTTATCAAGCGAAATCCAGATAAACGGCTGAACGGGTGATGGAGCTGAAGAGTAGTTGGGCGAGAGGCGGGTTGAAGAGAGAAAAAAGCAATTCACAAACCTTCTAAGAATCCATGCATGTGAATGATACCCCCAGGTATGATGATGATTAACCTTAGTGCAGATGAATTAGTGGATTCCGAAGTACTCTCTCTCTCTCTCTCTCTCTCTCTTTCTCTCTCTCTATCTCTGTATGGTATGATTTAGATGGAGATTGAAGAGGCACAGCAAGGAGTGAGATAAGGAGAGATGAGAGATGAGAGACGAGAGAAGGTTTAAACTAAATACCTGATACTTGGTGACAACTAAAGCAGAAGATGTAGATGAAGATGAAGATAAAGACGCAGGTCAAATTGAAGGGAAATGTAGAATAACCCTTGAGTACTTGCAAGTACCTTTGTGATACTTACTTTTCATGAACTGTTTTATATACCTGGTATGCATGTGCAATGTAGACGATGAATGATCGAGGTTCCAATCCGTTCTAGAACTTTGGAGTACATTAAGCACTTGGAGTACTTATTAAGTAGGCCATTGTAATGCTATGTAATCAATCAATCAATCAATCCACTTAACGGATATGGAGATGTACGTAGGTATTACTGTAAGAGAACTAGAAAGCTTTTAGCTAACTTGTCCTGTACGTCCCTTTCTTCGAGCGCAGCGAGCTAATGGGGGTTTGGGGGCTTGCTCCCATGAGATTTAACTCGGATATATCTCCATACAATACAATAGATCTTGGAGTACTATAAGCTATGTGTAAGAATTTGGGAGGCATATAGATTTACAATTAGGTTGATGGTTATATCATCTACTCCATCGAGTAAAGCGAGGCCCCCTTTTCATAGCAAGATTGTGTAGATACTAGATAGGTAGGTACCTACTACCCAGACAGTCAGACAGTCAGTCAGTCGGTCGGTCAATCAGTTCAACAATAATTCCAATAATGCTCATTTTATCCGGCACGAAAGCGATAGAACCTTCATAAAGAATGGCCGGTCCGCTGGCTCGTTCTTTCGGAGGCTCCGGGGGCCACCGTGGAGACAGCTTAATAATTATCTGATCATTCCAAAAACCGACTAGAAGTAATCGGGAAAAGCAAACGTCCCGCCCTGTCCGGAGTATATTTCGATAGGGATCAGATTAGAATTCGGTTGAAAACCAGCCTGGCTATACCTACTCGTAAAAGAGAGCCAATTATTGCTCCGACTACATTGGGAATAAAAGTGGTTTCAAGCAACGCAATGTGTCTTAATGACCCTCTTTCCAATATATCGTTGAATGGGTGCTTGGTTGGAGTGATGAGAACAAGGATCGGGATGACATTTACCTTACATAGTACCCAGTGACGTTATCCCCTAGACTGTCTCTACGTAACCGAAAAAAGCGGCGCAAATTGAGTATCCTTTCAAAGATCTTTTTTAATAGATTATAAATTCATTTCAAATTAAATATTGAAATTTGAAAAAACTCAACGAAAATTTTAGTCTTTTTTGTATTGGTACTAAGTATTTTCATTATTTAATATTATATCGAGAAGAGATTTTAGTTGTTGAAATTCTTTTGAATGGTGGTCAATTTCCGCCGCTTTTTTCGGTTACGTAGAGACTATCAACTCGGAGCGCCACTACTTAATTGACCAATCAAAACATCAGGATCTTGAGAATTCTTATCATTTTAATTCGTTTTTGATAATAATTACTCAATACTTATTATTTTGATGAAAATAAATAGTATACTTTGAAACTTTTATATAATCTCTTATATACTTTTTTTCTTTTTAATAAATATTTAAAATATTTATTTTCATTTTTAATGAATTATAATATTTAAATATAATATAAAGATCTTTATATATGATATTATTTAAAAAACTATTAACGTTTTTATAATTTACGAGCTACATTAGCGCTATGAGCTAGCAGTCTAGGGGATACTTTCAAGAGTATTCTATTGATTCTATTCCTAGGTATTCTTATTAGTCCAATCATCATTTATCAGAACAAATTGACTAAACATTCTCACCCGTATTCAAACGTCAAAGATCACTGACAATATCGAGGGTTTGATTGCTATGGGCGAAGGCGAAGGCGACAAGTGATGAAATGAATACCTAATATCTAGCGGCGATATAGCAAGTTGAGTTCCATGTCATTCTTCAAAATCCAGACTCCTCCATACTTCAATATTAGAAATTGTCGTTAGGATGGACGCAGGTATGGTTCCTCTCATGTGAACGAAACAGACTTCACACCAAAAGCTCATCATCATTTTCAATATTTGATATCAAATCAAACGGTCAAGATTTTGAGCTTCAATTTGAACATTGTCAGTCACCCAGAAGCTTTGAATTTACAAAGTTCTTTTAGAAAGCTTTCCACCATCAGAACGAACATCAGCATTATTGTATGATTGTTCGCCAGACCCTTTCTCTTGCGCCCGCCAAGTTAGCCAAAGAAAAGAGATAAGGGTCTGTTGCGAGACTATAGAATGAGTCTTTTCCCACTGAGAACGAAGTCAACAGAACAAAAAGAGCTGAAATTTTGATCGCATAACCACACGATAGCTCAAGTTAAATAGGCACCATCTCTTGATTGCAGTAGATTAATCCAAGATAATACGCCATACAGCAGTACGAGACCGAAGCAAGTGAGCTGAAGAATACGATTTCAGAGCTCGAGAGTAGCATTGATGAATTACAGAGCGACTGAGAACGGTGGGAGTTTCTTTGGAGAACCAAAGTGTCCTGACCACCACGACACAAGCCAAGGCAGATCTGGAGTCTCAATTGGAAGCACAACTCTCTTCCTGTTCTGCGCAAGCCAAAGTCACTCAATCATCAACATTAGGAGCATACGCAACCATCGTAGCAGGTGCATTTTTGACACGCTTTGACGGTAAAAAAGTATCGCGCTCTACTAGAAAGCCAATTCTTATTCTCGCACTTTTCAGTCCTGTTACAGCGAATGTAATTACACCGAACACCTGCAATCCAGCTCGGAAAATGTATTCACGCAAGGGAAGGACTCAAAGCATTCTACACTTCTTATTCCACCGGTCATTCCTCTCCATGCCCTGTCAATCGACTCACTTTGCAGCTTAATCTTTCTTACGCCATACGACCAGTATGATCTTTAGAGCTGAGTGGAGGAGAACCAACGTGTACTTCCATGAATCAACCCCAAGCAGACACAGAAAATGGCAACGATGATGATCAGTCAGAAGAAGCTCAACCCACATTAAAGAATATAATTCAATGCTTCAAAGGATATTCTTGTCATCCATAGAAATCAAGTTCGAAATTCAACCTACTAGAAACAGACCCTGAGTGATTATACCAAAAGCAATGGTCTGATTGCTTTCTGATTAAACTTTGTTTGAAGTAACACCTTCTTAGACAATTTATATTCAAATATATTCATTTCAGAAGTGCCTTCATCTTGGCAGCAGCGGTACATTTCTTTCCACCTTTGCTTCCTCCAATACAGGCAGGACACGATCGGCCATGCTGAATCAAAAGAAAGTGAAGACTGAATTTATATCTAGCGGGAATCATCAGTTCAAGATGAGATTGCGTCTTCTCACGGGTCGCAGTCGAAGGACGCCAGCCCCATAGTCCGGCGATGCGATAGACGTGGGTGTCGACGGTGAAAGGATTGCGTTTGAGACACCAACCCATGACGACCGAAGCGGATTTAGGACCAATATACGAGAAAGCCAGCAATTCCTTCATCGCTTCCTCATCAGTCAGTTCGAACATATGATCAAGATCCCATTTGCCGTGACGCTCCTTTGCCTGTTTCAGAATCGTCATAATGATCATCGATTTTCTGACATGCAGTCCGCCGCATCGAATGGTCTCCTGTAATTTATCCTTACCGCCTTCCATGATCTTCTCGTAAGCGAATATAGAGCCATACACTTTTTTCATTGAATTCATTGCTCTTTTGGCGTTACTCCAACTCGTTGCTTGACTTAATATTGCAACGATCATTGCATCCAATACGTGTGGAATTGTCTCTGGTGTATTTTCGTCTTCGAATTCTTTCGCTACTTCTTCTCCATGCATTTCCTGGAGTACTTCATTTGCCACTTCACACTCTCTTGGCGTTGGATGTTTGAACCCGGGGAAGGGCGATTCCTCTACAAAGGAAGAGTATGCTTTGAATTTCTGGTCTCCTGATTTGATTACATGCTTTGCTGATTCTTCGTCTCTTTCTTCGATGGTTTTGACTTCCTGTTTCTGTTTCTCTTCGACTGCTGTTTCCTCTGTCTTTACTCTCTTTGCCCTCTTCACCTCCTTGCCTGTAGTCGACAGTGGTCTCTTAGCTTTAGGCATTTTGATCCTAAATAGCTTTCTTGTTAATGTTAATCTGAGGAGTGATGCGATCGTATGCACCATGGGATCGTGGTGAATTGAAAGTAGTGTGTACAGACTTGGAAGAGCTCGAGGAGGTCCGTCAAATCCATATAATATAACCTGCCTGAGGTATGATGACTCAGCAACCTCACTTGAGATTCAATAACCTGTAAAGGTACCCGTACCACAATTTAAACTTCAAGCCCTTCCAAAACCCCCTTCTGGATTTCACGGTGCCCTCTCAATAATAACGACTTGTCCAAAATCTCCATAGCCAATAACTTCTCATACTCCCAAAATTAATTCCACGCGCACTCTCTGAATAAACCAGCCCTCATCCCCCCCCCACACAAATCATAATTGTTCATCCCGAAGCAAACAATCACCTGTGGTGGGGCAATCGCGAGAACTAATCCTACAACTTTGGAGTAAGTCTGCAAGTGATATTTCAAAATAATTCAACATATACGGCCCGTCGTTGAATTTCGTTGGTTGAGCCATATCTAAATAATCACAAGCCACGGTCGTCGCTACCCGGACCCCTCTCACCTCTATACCCCATCGGAATGCCCGCAAACCAACGAAAGAATACAAGCCAGTCATCATACTTGCAGACTCCTAGGAACATTGCGACCCCGTTGACAAAGGATGCTGCAAAGATCGTGACTACACCGAAGAAATCTAGTACGAGCGATTCATCTGAGACATCTCCTACCATGGCACAAACTACAACGAAATCAAATGGTCAATTGCCCACTCCTCCCACAAACAATGGCGCACCTACAGTAAATCGCAAGAAGCAGAAAAGAAGGGCGAAACAGGCTGCTAGAGCTGCCGCGGAACAAGCACAAGGCTCTCAAATGAGTGGTGGACCAACTTCTGGGGACGTGAAGAGACAGATGCAGGAACTGGAAGCACGCTTTCGCGAAACAGGGCTAGATGAACAATATGACGATGACGAACAATTCGATCCTGCGGACGATAATGCATATTATAGTGACGAAGAGGGCGATGCGTACTCCGGTTCATATGGTCACGATGGCTCCTCGACAAACGGCTATGCGATCCCTGCAACGAACTCTTCAAGTAAGAAACAGAGGAAGAAAAAGAAGTCGAAATCTTCGCAGTCGGATCATTCAAATCACGCAAACCACGGTCCGAACGGTTCATCGCATAATCACGTATCGCTACCTCTTCCTTTACAGTCTCCTCCGAGCATGCAAAGAGGGCCGGGTATTTCGAAGGAGAAAATCTGGAATACATCGTCACAAGAAGAACGCGAGCGGATAAAGGAATTCTGGTTATCTCTTGGAGAAGATGAGCGCAAATCGTTAGTCAAGGTGGAAAAGGATGCCGTACTCAAGAAAATGAAGGAGCAACAAAAGCATTCCTGTAGTTGCACGGTATGCGGTCGCAAACGCACTGCTATCGAAGAAGAATTGGAGGTACTTTATGATGCATACTATGAAGAGCTCGAGCAATATGCAAACCATCAAGGAGGTGATGGTCCTCCACCAATGATGCCACCCCCACGTCGATTTGGCGCTATGAGCGGCCTACAGCCTCCCAATCGTCTACCTCCTGTTTTTAATGGGCAGCAACCTTCAAGGGGCAGGATAGTAGAGCAACTTGGCGATGATGAGGATGAAGAAGGAGATGAGGAATACAGTGAAGACGATGGAGACGAAGATGATTTCAGTGAAGAAGAACCGGAAGAAATTCCAAGAAGTCACGCCACGGATTTTTTTAATTTTGGTAATAGTCTTACAGTGCAAGGAGGAAT
Organism: Botrytis deweyae; assembly: GCF_014898535.1. Lineage (NCBI taxonomy): Eukaryota > Fungi > Ascomycota > Leotiomycetes > Helotiales > Sclerotiniaceae > Botrytis > Botrytis deweyae. The sequence continues at coordinate 1,212,621 of NW_024066211.1, forward strand.
TCTTACCGTAGCAGATGATCTACTCAAAAATGATGGGAAGAAGTTCATTGAAATGATGGAGCAACTAGCCGAGCGTCGCATGGCTCGAGAGGAAGATGCGAAAGAACAGTATGCTAATGCGAATTACGGACATCCTTCAAATGGTTCCATGCATCCCCATTCTCACGGACATGTCCATAATCACCCACCGCCGCCAGAAGAAGACGAGTATGACGACGAAGAGGATGATGAAGACGAGTATGACAGCCAGGAAGAGGATTACGATGAAGAGGAAATGGTACGTGGAGGGTATTATTATTCACCATCCTGGACGTACTAACATGGAACAGGATAGCATGACTGAAGAACAGCGAATGGAAGAAGGAAGACGAATGTTCCAGATATTCGCTGCTCGGATGTTTGAGCAGAGAGTTCTGACAGCTTACAAAGAAAAAGTTGCGAAAGAGCGGCAGCAGAAGCTTCTCGAGGAACTTGAGGAGGAAAGTCGAGCGGACTCACAAAAGAAAGCCAAAAGGGCTAAAGATGCACAGAAGAAAAAGGAGAAGTTGCTCGAGAAGAAGCGCGCCATGGCCGAAGAAAAGGCTCGAAAAGACGCTGAAAGAGCGGCTGAAGAAGCTTCCCTTAGAGAAATTGAGGAAAAGAAAGCAGAGGCCCAAAGACTAAAACGAGAGGAGAATCGAAAGAAGAAAGAGGCACAAAAAAAGGCCGATGAAGAAGAGCGCGTGCGTAAAGAAGCCGAAAAGCAACGCCGGCTTCAAGAACAACGAGAACGACAGGCTGAACAAGAACGAAAACAGCGCGAGGCCAAAGAGCGAGAAAGAAAGGAGAAAGAGGAGCTAAGGCGCCAAGCACTAGAAGCAAAGGAAATTAAGGAAAAGGAGGCGAAGGAACGAAAGGAGAAGCACGAGCGAGAAAAGCGAGAAAAGGAGGCGAAAGTCAAGGCTGACAAAGAAGCTAGAGAGCTACAGAAACGTGAAGAGCTTACTGCTCAGCAAGCTGCTGTTCAAGCTGCCCAATCTGCTGCGCATGCCTCGAGACGCACAAACCAAGTACCCACACCTAACTTGAGTCATGCCTTAGCTTCACCTCACATTCCAGTCGCTATTCCCGCTGTACCGAAAGCACCGACTCCTATCAAGCTTCGGACAAACTCTCAGCAAGACAATTACTCAATACCCAGAACTCCTTCTAGTAAATACCAGAGTATATCACCCAATTCTGTAACCCCTCTACCAAATAGTCCAGGCCCAATAGGTCCGCCTGGAAAAACGCCGATACAACATCCTCTCTTACAACACCCACAGGCCACTTCTCCAATACATTCTGCGCTGAAAGGTCCTCCAGGTATCCCCCAGAGTCCATTCGCTGGTATGCAACCCATGCCAGGAGGATTCCAACCAGGAATGCCAATGGTACCTCCAGGTTTCGGCCGACCGCATCATGATCCAATGTTCGGACTTCAGCAGGGAATGGGTAATCACTTTCGTCCTTTGCCAATTCCTAATGGTGGCATCCCCCCATTTCAGCCTGGATTCAATATGCATCATATGCCACAAGGCAGAGGATTCCCTATGCATGGACCACCAGGGTTTCCACAACCTTCTCCGAACGGGATGGGTAGTATCGGCCAGCTTTTTGGAGCCCCAAAAGAAACACCAACTTCGCAGACTCATTCCCGAAATCTGTCCGGCTCATTTGATGGATTGTCATCGGCAACACAAGCTCAGCCTATCGCGAGACCAACGCCAATTGGACGACCATCTAGTATTGTTCACGGCACTCGCCATAGTGATAAATTAAATAGCGGTGAATCTGATGAAACAAGCAAGCATCTTGGTAGTAGCGCTTTACTAGATGATAGTGATGAGCCTATCAGTAATGGAGTTGGCGCACGACGCTCGAGTGCAGCTCCTGGTAATCCCAGCAGACAGAACTTCTTACCACCTCCATTTGGTATGGACCGCTCGGATCCAGCAAGTATGATGAGCTCTTTTGGCACATGGGGTGCACCTCCAATCCCATTTGGATCTTCTTCCCTGCCTGGATCTAACGGCTTTGGTGGGGGATGGAATACAAGTCTCAATATGAATGGTTCTTTCGCGATGCCACCTTACTTCCGCCCGTCTCAACCGCGTTCCGTAGCCGTGAGATTAATGATTTGTATGGCTTGTCAGAATCTTCAAAATTCTACACAAGACGGATGGTTAGATATTGATGCTATCAAGAATGAGGTCGCTCTTCTGAATCCAGCTAGAGAGGAACCGGTTTCTGAACGGGAATTACTGGATATTTGTGACACTGAAGGGAATCAAATGAATGGCGGTGGCACGTTTGAGATCCGTTCTTCTGACGGCAAGTCACAAATTCACTATGTCAGTGACTCGATACCTCATGACTTCCGTTCTGCCGGTGCGCCAGGCGAGATTGGGAGCCCTATCAGTGGAGGGGCATCTAGAAATCTAGGACCTCCTGGCCGAGCTCCAATTGGTGGATTTTAAAGGTTATAATTTATGCACCTAGCTTCTTTTCGCTATCCAATTCTCATAATTTGAGTATCACAAATTCCGTATTTTGGAGCTTATTTGTGTGTCAGTGGTATGTTTCTTTTCATGGTGATGTAAGATTTGCATGGACGGGCATCGATCAAACAAAAGGCCAGTATGGCGCTGTTCATGATATCGCTTGCAGTTCTTCATTTTTTTTAATGCCGGTTGGGTTGGTCTGGTCTCCCTTGATTGAGGAGGAGGAATCAATCAATCAATACTCATTGGCGTTTTTACGCTGACTTATCTTCGCCTGCTTCGCAAAGCAGAGCTGAATATCGAATACCAATATTGTTCTAGTGTTCTACCGTATGCCCTTTTGTCCTGTTGTATTTTCTGTTTTCTTGACTTGCGTGAAGTTTGAAAAAATCACTCGATATATCCATGTTAGTGTCGAGTAGCCATTTGGAAATCGAGGGTCAATACTATGATATCAGTAGTTCTACTTTGTTTGTTCACTACGTAAATGTATCTTGCTAATTTCAAGCACAGAGCTTAATGTTGTTGGGATTTAGCAATATTCTTGCACCAAAAGTTTGACGAGAATTAGATACCTGGGTATGCATCAACTGTTCACTACCTAGGTGCATGCACCAGCATACATTTATGTCAAGTAGGTACCACATTGAATTTGTAAGATGGCACGACACAATTATGTCATGCAATGTACCAATCATTAAACAGTCGGCTCTTGTTAGCGGCCGACTCTTGCCAGTAACTAGGTACCTATCTGCTTTGATAATTCGCCACCATTCACTTCAACCCCTCGCCTATCCTTCTCGGTTCGAGATCACACTCCTATATATCCCCATTTCTACGCAATTGGAAAGTACTCGAAAGTCGAACAATACATGCAACTATACGATTTCATGAGTAGCACCGTGTTCAAAATTGTTTGGAATTCAATCATTGCCAACACAATCACTTTTCGCTGTTACTGTCACCTGCACCTTCAATACACTAAGCCCCAGGCAGTCTTTTCATCCTCTTTCACGTAATTTTTTTCTCGCTCCAAAATCAATAGTTATATATACGAAAGCACATAGATGGGCGCTTAACATTCATAAGGTCACGAAAGGAACGAGGGGTAAGGAAATAGAATGTTAGCGCTGGTATATATTTGACTTGGGATCCATGATATTGAGGCTCGAGCTTTGGGTTGTGATCATGGCTGCGGTTGAGATATGCAAAATTATGAGTGGGACTGGGACTGGGACTGGGACGTGCGGGCTGCGGCTACACGAGAATATTGGATGTGCGTGGACGGAATGAATGTGCGAAATTGGAGATGGAGATTGAGGTGGAAGGGGAGGGAAAGAGTTGCAGGCAGGCAAAGAAATGATTCACATTGATTCACATCACCTGCAGAAAACTTTTATGGATAATGTGGGGGTGGATTGATGGTGGAGTCTGGACAATGCGTGCCGTATGGTGGGTCTGTCTTTGGGTTGCGCGCTTCGGATGGGAATGGACTATTGGTGATCAGTGAAATGGCTAGGATGGATTACATACGGGACGGGAAGTTGATGATTGAGATGGTTGAAGAGTTGATGGCATCCTCATGGTTCCGAGTATGCATATTGTTCAGGGAGGAGTTTGTCAATAGTTACAGCATTGAATCAGGAACCTTTCGGTACTCGATTACTTATCTCCGATCAAATTAGTACCAGGACATTTCTTGTGATCGGAATTTCAACTAGGAATATAAGGATTGATCATTGGGCTTCCCGATATCAGTGCTGTTGTTCCTCGAGATATAGAGACAAACGCCGAAAGGTCATCAGGATTTCCGATGCTGTCCTTGCTGTCCTTGACCATTGACCGGTATTTTGTATCTAAAAAAAGGTCCGGTGAGATAGCATTTCCTCTGACTATTCAAATCCTTTGTTGCTTAATACTTACATGACAAAGTAATACCTTTCCATCCCCAAAGTCCAATCTTAACACCAATATAATTGTGGAGAGGTTCTGATTAAGTTTGCCTCTGAGACACCAGGAATCGAATTCCACGTGCTGAATAACCTTATATCCGCTTCACATCCTACGCAACATGTGGCCATTTCGTAAAAAGCTTCTAGAAAATCGTGATTATTTTCACGGTCGAATCCTGATTTATGAATGATCACCCCAAACGGTTGCCTATCAACATTTTCGAACAGGGTTGTAGATCCCGAACCGAGGCCATGAGATTCGACGGATAAGAAAGAAGCGGGCAACTGCTGCTGACTCCGTAAAAGTTGCGCGAGTGATATTCCTTACCAACATAGCGGTTGCTAGGAAATTAAAGAGAAAGCATAGCATTTCTTACAGTGGATACGATTTTGGGTCTTGTGTTATCTTTAATGGTTCGATGGGACTGGGAATACTGAAGAAGTAGATTCAATTGAATTGCTATAATTGGAACGGAACATAACGGTTGGTGGACGGTGTAATCGTCAAAACTTCAGAATATACGGCCGTATGTTTGCATGTTCAATCTATTCCCCCCTTGATTGAAGATCTAGATAACGAATTTTGCCATGAGAGACTTTTGGAAAAAGGAGATATTGTATCGACACCGAGCACATGAATACGACAGGTATTTACAATTGACCGTTCATTCCACCAAGCAAGCATGGCTTCTGAACTATTGTATCGCTCGTTCCTGAATTCCTGACTTCCCGTCTTCCATCTCGGAGGTACAGACTTGAAAGGATTCGAGGTCCTGTCGGACAGGTCACCGCATCGGGTCGACTAAACTATATACAGCTATTTGACCAGGACTCCATGACGGTCAGCCATGCGTGTAACCATACATCCACGTGCGATGCTGGGATTGTAAATTATTCAAACGGAGTCGATAGATGAATCATAGCAAATCGTAAAGCAGAGCTACAGAATGATCACTGATTAGTAGCCGGGAAAGGATCGCATCTCATTTTGGGAATCGACAGATGGTTAGATTAGTGAAGAACTCATTGCTTACTTTTTCCAAACTCGAAGTTTCCGTCCCGTATGCAAAGAAGCAATCATTGATTCGATTTGGTCAAGGGGTTGGCAAATCATAGATGGTCCAAGATTTGAGTTTCTAGCACTGACTTTTGAATATTGACCTGGGCCCCCTATTTAATGCCATTGCGCCATTCATTTTCAGCTCCCACATCATATCTTCAAGACCAACTTTCTTCAACAGCATTGCCACACAGCAGCATTATCGACCAGGCATTTGCACAAAATCATCAACCAATCTAAACGCTGTTGGCCCTCATTGCCCATGCAAACGCAACCACAACCGTATTCCTGCAAGGCTGCGACCCTGCGGCGCATATGTGACATCGCTTACAATTCAGACCCGTAGGCACTAGCCACTTGCCCTGGCAACACAGCTTCCAGCTTCCAGCTTACGCTATGCGCTTGTTCAGAGCTTCCTTGTTCAGCATGAGATAGTGGAGAGTGGCAGTAGGGAAAATGGGGAAGTTGGGTGTGTGCAGCCTCCGTAGTGGTGTAGTATGGGAGCTACGAGGAGGACATGGGGGGACGCGCCAGGGTTAATCGAACCAATGGCATGTCCGCAAGATTATGGAGATGCAGATACCTGTTGTGCCATTTGAAATTTGGAGGATCAGACCAGTTCGATTTGCTCGGGCGAAGATAGAGTATTTTTGAGGGTCTGCTTGTTTTCTTTCGGTCCTTCCGGTTGGCAATTGCGGTCTACATACGTGTTGGAGAAGATTCATATCTATCTCGATATTTCCTGATGCTACTCTTTTTTTGTGCTCTCTTTTTACGCTTTTGCAAACTATCTCACCGCATCCTTTTCTCTATATTTTTTTGTTTGTTTGTTGGTTAATTCAGAAATGCTTCGAATAATATTCTCAACAGTGGGCAGGTGAAATTGAGCAGACAGAGCGAAATCTAGTGATCGAATCGACTGATGAACGATAAGAAGCATCCATCCGTTCAATTTTGATTATTTCCTCGGCTCCTTTCAGTCAAAGGGTATTCGGCAAACAGTTGTACATAATAAGGGATCCCTCAGAAGACTTCGGAAATATATAAATAATAGACACGATGGATGCACAAGCCGCCGCAGCACAATTTCCGCCCGGATATCTGGAAAATTATAACGGACACAAACTCGTCGTTACTTGTATCGCTTGTATTATATTAAATATATTCTTCGTCTTTGCGAGATTTGTTTCCAGGTGGCTTCACAACACACCGCGGGGTTGGGATGATTTTCTTATGATGCCAGCCTTGATATTTTCCGTGTTGCTTGCTGCTCAGGGTCTCGGTACGTGTGTAATTTTATGTCTCAAACATCTTCACATTCTACCGGATTTATGTCTAACAATCGCATTTTATAGTCGGAATAAATTACTGCGGAGTAGGCCACCATATTGAAGCTATTGAGCTGAGCGCTCCCTCAAAACTCCTCGCCCTCTACAAACTCTTAATGTTCTTCCCCGCCACCTACGCCATCGCTGTCACCTTTCCCAAACTCTCCATCCTCGCCATGTATCTCCGTATCTTCACGGTTCCATTCTACCGCATGATAACCTACTTTGTGATCTACATCCTCGTCATATCATCCACTATTTTATTCATGATGATGCTCTTCCAATGCACACCCGTTGATTATTTCTGGGACAAAACAATCGTGGGAGGAAAATGTCATTTTGATATCGAAAAGCTATTTTTATATGCTAGTTTACCGAATGTCATTACCGATATCGTTATGTTACTACTACCATTACCATTTATTTTCAGACTCAACATGACGAGGAAGGTGAAGATCGGGCTGGGCGTTACCCTCCTCACCGGATCAAGGTACATAAATCTCTTTCCCCTCCTCGAAAGCCCAACTAACATTCCCCAAGCGGTCTCGCCACATCTATCCTCCGTTTCGTCTCTTTCGCGAACCAATCCTTATTCCCAGATACTCCCCGCGCAGCCGTCGATCTTGCCTTATATACTATCCTTGAAACGAGCATGTATATCATTGCGGCTTGTCTCCCCGCCTGTCGACCCCTCTTCAACATAATACTCCACCCCTCGCGAAACATGCCGCAAGATCAAAAAGACGGTCTTAACTCCCCCGAAGACCACGCCCGAACCTTACACGACGATATCGAGCTCCAGCAAACCAGCGAGACCAGCAGCGGTAGCGAAAACGGAAACGGAAGTACCGGAGGGCGCTACCACGGCATCGGCGACGGATTCCGAGGAATGCAGGGTCGATTCAAGCGACTAGGCTCCGACGCCGGTTTATTTCTCGGACGAAGAGATGTCTCTCCTCCTCCTCCCTCATCTCAATCGGACCCACACTCCCAATCTTCCTTGGCCCCCTCTCACTCCCCTCACCCCCAAGAACGCGATCCGGACCGTCAATTTTTAGAGCAAGCCGAGGGACGTTTTGGTCTCGGTCTCTCAAAACTCCGCTCTTCGTCTCGCGAGCGGATCTTCAAAGCGCCCGTTTTTAAACAACCATTTCGGGCGCCCGAGCGTGTGCACATAGCTAATATGCATGTGGGACACATGCAGATGAGTCCCGAGGAAAGTAAAAAGAGTCAAGGGGGGCAAGCGAGAGATGGCATTCGGGTCAAACAGGAGTTTGATGTATATTATGATCGGCCGCCTTTATGATGATGTGGGTCTAGGAGCTATTAGACAAAGGAAGGCATTTTAAAAGGTGGGAATTTTCTGGGTTGTGTATAAGTGTATTAAGTATATTGGGCGTTTTTGGGATATTATGGGCATTGGGAGGTGTTTGGATAATCATGCATTTCCGTGGGGTGGATGGTGGTCTGCTTTTGTGGATATAAGGGTGTTGCGTGCATACTTTGATACCATGGAGACGGTGGTTACTTGATATATAAATTAAATAAAGTTAATGAAATTTATTAATGTTTACATTTGATGGCCTGTTGCTTAAAGCTCGTAAGAGCTCATATACGTGTGTAATACCAATGCTCAGATGACGGCACGATTTGAACCCTATTCGACGCTAACGCCTCCCTTTTCGCTTCTCTACACCAAACACCTTTGCGCAAAGTTGATAATTACCATATAATCTTTGAGCTGAGACCTTGAATTCATTCTTCCTATGTGGTTGAAATGCAGTCATCGTATGAGAAGCTACTAATTTTCTGTAACTGTCCCTAATGAAGCTGCACGAATGCTAGACTTTAAAAAGCCCAACCAATGCACGAGCATTAAAATTGCCGCCAGCCACCCCCCTGGATAACGCACCGTAGCTGGTTGATATACACTGCCCAGAAGGATGAAGACGGCGAGCTCTGTCCAATTCAGAGTGCCTGTAGAAACTTTTTGGTTCTGAGCTGCACACTCTCGAACCATTAAGTAAAGCCAAGCATTGAAAGGGACCATATTCTCTACGGCACTCCCAACATCGCCGCTCTTCTTCGCTGCGAAAGTAATAAGGTGACATGATAATATGTTCCGTGTGGCAAGGAGAAGACAAATTGTGGTCACATCTCTTTTAGAAGCGGTCAGATCCAGATGTTGAATGTTCCTTGACAATACAATCGTACAAGCAAAATGCAACACAAGACTTGATATCGTCCAGGCCATATTTATCCCCAAGATTTGGGGTTCTGGTTCTGAATTTGTGCTTGAAAATTTGGGGTCAGGTGGAATAATGATGACCGAATCTTCTGATCCAGCTCTATCATGATCATTCTGGTTCAAATTAGCCAAAATTATAATTGGTACGGACATTGAGACTGGGGCTTACAGGGTCTGACTTGTCTTTAAGAGAATGCAGAGAAGCAGTTGAAATTGGCTTCACTCTAGATGGATTTTTGTCCAAATCCTTTTCAAACGACCACTGTACCCCCAGAATAGGGCCGCGTTCATCGGTGCTCTTACCAAAACCCAAGAAAGCACATATGATTATGTGACTAACAATAAAACCGCACATTACTGGAGTTGGTATCACAACGAACGCAGTCAAAGTAGGAACACCCACGACCACAAAAGCTGCATAAGATACAACTACAAATAATTTCGCACTTTCAAGGTGGAACGGCTTGACATCTTCGTTCCTGTGGTAGTCAAAAGCGATCAAAAAGGCAGCGAAAACATTGATAATGGAAGACGAAACGATGTTTTCGAATGCCAAAGATTTGTTATCGTGGTATTTGTAGAGAAACACAATCATCCCAATGATCTAACCATTCTTCAGCATATTAAAGCGCACAGCAAATACAGACAATGAGAGTTGTGAAGACATACCTGTTCCAGTATGGAAGCGGCAGCTAGCAGCCCAATTGTAAGTCTGGAAACGCCCCAACTCGGAGCAGAAACAACTGCATGGTTGATGAAGATTCTCCAGGAATTCCAAGAGTAGACTTGGAGTCCGATCATAGCACACCCTTGGAGTATAATGTCTGGCCAGTCCATATTTGCAAGTAATTGTGAGTCTCGGGTTAAGAAGTGAAGCTTCTAGAATATTATTTGTGCATGGAAATATGAAGTTTGAGAGAGGAAAATCCTGTTCGATCTGCAACCACGAGCAAGGTATCATTGATATTAAATCGAAAAGGAAGGCGAGAAGGCGAGAAATCGGGGAAGTGGAGTAAGGTTAAGGTAGGTTGCTGGCACCAAACTTCCAAGGGGAAGGTACGATATGCTTAGTCCAAAAGAACGACGTTACCAATTAAGAATGATGAAAAGCTTGCCAAAATGCGAGAAAGACTGTACGAATAATTCAATATTCGGGAAGTTCAAGAAGAGTTTTGATATCTTCAACAGGTCGAGATTGGAGATTCCGAGGGCTATCGAGAGAAATAATCAAATTTATTGTAGAGAAAGTCCAACTCGAATGCCGAAGATGATCTTCAGTTATCTCTCGTTCGATATCCTTCGTGGAGAATGTATCAGCCCCAGTAGAATTAAGAATGTGTTTAGATACCGAATACTCTCTTCGGATCAAACGCGGTTTCCTCAAATTTCTCATCTTTCTTTCGTTCATTTCCTGGAGGTACATAACCTCTCTGGTTGCTCAAGACTCGTATACCATCTTTCTCAAAGTCCGTTGTAAAATGTGTATGTCCAAAAACCCATACTTTAACATCAACCCAGCTCATACTTGAATCCCCAAGAAGCTCAGTAGCAAATGCTGAACCCCAAGGATTATTAGAGTTCTTTGGACTAGATGTACCAACTATCGTTGGCGCATGATGTGTGACCACCAATATCTTCCTTCCCGGTTCTCCCTCGGCCCTATATTTGTTTTGGTTCTGAATGTTCCTAACTTGGTTGAAAAGCCATGTCAGATCAGATATATGTGCAGTGTTATGATCATCAATCGACCATTCATCTATCTTTTGGAGATCTTTTATTCTCGTTTGAACTGCCTCTCTTGCGCCACCATCGATTTTAGACCAAAGTGTACAACCCAGGATTGTGGTCTGTGAATCCCCAAGGTCAATGTCCCATCGTTTCTGATGACACAAAACTAGTTTACCGTTCAAGACTGCTTCATTCTCGAGTCTTTGGGCTTGTTCCAAAGCGCTATTGTGTGAGAGGTGGTAAAACTCGTGATTTCCAAGAACTAGGAAAACCTTTTCGAATTGCGCGGTCTGCTTTGCAAGAAATGCTAGGTAGCCCTCATAATCAATAAGACGCCCAATATCTCCCGCTAAAATGAGATAGGGTGCCACAGGTGCGATCGAAAACGTGTGATATTGTGAGCACAATTCCAGATGTAGATCAGACAGAACCTGGAAATTTGGCGCAGACTGCTGTTTGGTAAAGAGGGATCGAATTTTATTGACGACGGAAGGTTGTACCATCATACTTCCGTCGCTTGAGCAGGCAAATCGTTCACAGAAGCTTCTACTTGAGCATTGAAGCAGCTTGGGGTAGGATATGATAAACCGCTAGATGGACAGGGAAGTTGTACGCATTGGCTTCTGGTGGTAATTGAGATTTCATGCTTACTAATCACACAACGTCATTCATCAGCGATTCAAACTTCTCATCATAATTTCTTTCTCAAAGGAGTAGTGCACTTGGAAAGATCTGACTTCCTCTTTCCCCCCTTTTCTATCCGAACTAAATTGTCCATTCGACCCCGTCCGTCGCCTTCTCTTTTCCTCATCGTCTCTATCTACGCTCCCCCCCGGAGTGAGTTGAGTCACTATATCGCAGCATTGTATCTCACCTCAACATGCTCGAAACATGAATAGCGAAATGTGTCAAAAGCTTACCATCTGACCTTCCAGGATGAATGAACTCAGCGGAAGATCATGTCCACATCTTCAGCTCCGTCCCAACTCATAGCAACACATCCTATCATGAAAGTAAGACACCAGAAGCATCGACATGAATTAAGAAAACCATGACTTGCATTCATTCAACAAAGATTAGCCCATGAATATCATATCACCAAATCTGAATCACCTTTCCCAAATGTTGAACTAGAAATGAATCCTTGAAGCATCTAAGCAATCATAGTTTGAAGCGATCTCTCTTTTGTTGCCCAAATACACAATGACAAATGACAAATGTATATGTATATACATTGCTAGCAATACCCAATCGGGAATATAATGTACATATCTTTGCGACGCGAGCAATAAATGCAGCACAAGCAGCTACACACCAAGCCAGCTCAGAATATACCTATCTATCCATAGGAGCTTTTCCCGCGAAGACCTATGGATCCTCAGAAAAACCTACTGTTAACTCCTGTCTTCTTGATTATACTTTTCAGCTTCTTTCTTTATCAATTATACACAGTCCTTCTTCATATACCCCCAGAATCCCTTTCACCAGGATCATCATAGACTGTATGACTAAAAGCCTCGTAATCATCATTATCAACCAACCACTCTATATCCTCATCATCCGGGCCTAATTTGCTCATAAGCCCTGTCCCAGCTTTTGGATATGGTGGACTATTTGGTGTGGACTCTCTGCTTTCCTGAGACACTTCCTGTCCATTGCCCATCCCATTTGTATTTCCATCTGACTCCATGTTTGACGAAGACTGTGGAGGTAGTGTTGGTGGAGCGGAAGAAGCATGAGTCAAAGCTGGAGCCGGAGGGAATGACGAGGTAAACATTGGCGAAGGAGTGATATTAGAGGCTGTGGAATTGGGGGCTACTTTGCGAATAAAGTTCATTGGTGCGTTGGGGTTTGATTCTGCACGAGAGAAAAGACCCGCTGTGGAGGTAGCGGAGGGAGGAAATGGTTGTGTGATGTGATTGGTTGTGGGGCGAGATGAATTCTGTGATTGGCGGGGTTGGAGGGGCGGAGTATTGGCGGGGAATATAGGCATATCTGGGTGCAGAATGGAGGCTTTAATGAGAAGCTCTACTAGCTGGGGATGAGGCAGTAAGGCTAGGTATGTCCTTCTCTGCAAAGACTGTTAGCTGGTACGTTTAGAGTACGAAAGCAAAGTAAAACAAATACCTGGTCAAGTGTTTTGCCGGCCCAGCTAACACCGTCAGTCTTAGATGGTGCCGGTCTAATACCCCTCTTCCTCGCGCAATCATTACAATACCACGGTGCCTGTTCATCCTTCACCTCTTCTTCTGAAACTATAGGGTCATGGCACATTTGATGCCACCCTAGATTACACCCATCGCAAAAGACTATCATATTGTTCTGAGGACTATTGCCCCTACCGCATCTCTTGCATAATGCTTGTTCTTGATTTTGGGTTCGTTTATTTGTTGATGCAGACGATCGTTTCCGCGAGCTCGTCTCAGGCAAGGTAGGTACAAATTGAGTCGGCTTCACTATTTGTCTTCCGCTTTGTGTAATTTTTGGCATTTCCATCGCACTGCTCGAATCATCCGAGTCCGAATCTCCGCCTAGACCACTCAAAGCTTCAGATTCGTCCGCGCTTTCACTATCATCCTTGACTCTTTTACGCTTTTGTCCAGTCTTGAGTCCTTTTCGCTTCTTTTTGGTTCCTGCACTATTGGATGATACAGTCGGAGTCTCAATTTTGGGTGTTCTAGGTGTGGCACTAGACTTGGGCGTCGACTTTTTGCTAGTTTGATATCTTGGTGGTGGTGTAGTTATTTCCATATTCTGCGTAGTTTTCATCCCCGACATAACGTTCCTGCGCATTTCTTCATAGCCCGGTGGTGTCCCTGTAATGCCAATACTGGACAGCCCGCCAGATAATCCTGCTCTCATACGTTGAAGAATCATTTCGGTCGCGGCAGAGAATTGAGGAACATATTTGGGAGGGGACGATTCGCCCGTGGTTGTATCATTTGATCCATTTGCAGAAGCTGGAGCATTATTTGGCGCGTCCATGTCTGACGTGGTTGCTTGATATTCAGTGGAGGCAATGATATTTGCGCCGGCGAGAATTAACAAAGCTACCGTTCCGCAGCAAGCGTGATGAATATCTAGAATTAATGAGCTAGATTGAAAGAGTATAATATTGATTGACCGAAGTCAATTGACTTAATTGAAAGCCGTGATATTATTAATGGTAAGGGCCAAAAACAATTGATGTACTGGACGTGTCGGCACGCGCACTGATAGATCCCAGCAAAATATAATTATGACGGAGCTTCTGAACATACAGCTTCAGCCGGTCGAAAAGGGTAGGAGTTGATGCTCTAGGAAGTACTTGTAGATGTCGTTATGAGAGAGTACAAAAAGTGGTCTGGTGATGAATAAACTGGCAATCACATGTTTAAAAATCATGTGATGAGGTTAAATCGCATTGGACTCCTTATAAATTAGCCTAATGCCTTGCGTGTTGAAGAGCAACAAGACCCAACGACATCTGTAGAGGGCAACTATAGCATTTGAATGCCCAAGACATCTATATAATTCTATTTTACAGCTCCTTCGGCCTTCAATGCTTCAATATCAGATTCATCCATCCCTAAGATATCTCTAAGAATCTCATCTGTGTGTTGTCCTAGCATAGGAGGTACTGTTCGTATACTTGGCTTGCTCTCACTGTATTTCACCGGAGTGTTAACCATCTTAATTGGACCACAATATTCGTGATCCATCTCTTTTACCATATCCCTTGCTAACACGTGCTCATGATTCAATGTTCCTTGGACATCATTGATAGCTGCATAAGGTAGCCCGGATCCCTCAAAAATATCCAGCCATTCTTTGGTAGTTTTGTCTTGAGTGATTTTCTCTATAGAGCTGTCTAACTCTGCTCGATGGGCAACTCTTGCTGTGTTAATGACAAATCGTGGGTCCTCTTTCCACTCTGGGCGTCCAAGCCCATTGCATAGGAGTCCAAACAATCTATCATTTCCTCCACCGAACAGGATATCACCATCTTTTGTTTTGTACGAACGATATGGTACGATAGATGCTAGCACTGTTATTAGATAAAGTTCTCAACAAGAGTTGGAATCACTTACGATGAGCAGTCCCCCATCTCCCTTCATCCTTTTCTCCACTTATCAAACACGAACTCGCCAGATTCGATAATGTGGCAACTTGACAATCTGATAGAGCAACATCAATGTGCTGCCCCCGTCCTGTTTTTCCTCTTGCCAGTAAAGCAGCCATAATACTGTTACTAGTATACAAGCCAGTCGTCAAATCCGTTACGGCAACCCCCACTTTCACTGGAGGTCCGTCCCTACTTCCAGTGATGTGCATCAATCCCATCTCAGCTTCAACCATAACATCGTATCCGGCTCGGTTTCGATATGGACCAGTTTGGCCATAGCCGGTGATAGAAGCGTATATCAGTCGTGGATTTATCTCTCGCAGTGTTTCGTAGTCCATTCCATATTTCTTCAGTGAACCTGGTAGATAGTTCTCAACAAGAATATCACTTTCTGCAGCGAGTTTATGGAGGACTTTAACTGCCGATGGATGTTTAAACGACAATCCGAGGGACTTCTTGTTCCGGTTAACCTGGTAATTGGTGAGCTGTGAAACTTGCGGTGTATTGGAATATGAGGTCAATCTACAGCAAAAAAGTATGCACTTTCTCCAGGCCCTTCCTTCCCTGATCCATCCAAGTATTTTGCATAGGGAGGTCCCCAGTGTCTAGTATCATCACCTTTCGTCGGATGCTCGACTTTAATTACTTCTGCACTATATTTATGAGCTTAGATAACGACATGAGGGATGGCAAATCATACCCAAGATCTCCTAATATTTGTGTGCAGTATGGCTGTTAATGGTCAGGGAAGCCTTATGTAACTTTTGATTTTTGGACTTACACCTGCAAGCACTCGAGTCATATCCAATACTTTGTACCCTTTCAGAGGCAGTGTCATATCATTTGTCGAAGCATCTGCTAATCCTCTGCGCCTGATGTGCCTAATCGCTGGAGTGAAGCCATTGGAACGCCATAACACACGGGAAGCTCTATGGAGCGACCGTGAACAAAGCGAAGTGGTCATAATAACAATCAATGTACAATGGAGGATGATCAGAGCTTGATTCTGAGTGACATTTACTGTTATTATTGCCCCGCTACCCCAGACTTTTGGCGCATCTCGGCTCGGCAAACGCAATCCCCGAGATGTACGCTCACGGAAACTTCACAATCTCGAGACATTGTAGGGCAAAGCATTATACAGGAATAATAGATGGCAAATACTTCAAAGGGTAGTCAAGAAATGTGGAATACACTGAATATTATATTAAGTATTGGACCTTTTATTTTCCCAGAATCACATATATGTGCACTTCCTAACCTTCTTCTCTATCCATTTCATCGCGACCTCTTTTAGCACCATTCGCAGGTCTTCTTCCTTTCAATACTGCCCCCTTCTTACCTCTATCTTCGTGTAAATTCTTCATCTCATTCCTAGCATGTCTTTGAGCTTCTTCTACCCTAGGTTTGAAGACCATAACTTCATCCTTCACCATCGGGTATTCGTCCTGCTTCTTTCCTAATGCTGCCTCAATACGCAACCAAATCTCCAAATCATATTGAGTCACAAAACTAATTGCGTGTCCGGATTTTCCTGCACGAGCAGTACGTCCAACTCTATGAATGTATGTTTTACTGTCCTGTGAAATGTCGTAGTTCAACACTACATCAACCGAGGGGATATCCAAACCACGAGCAGCGACATCCGTTGCAACAAGAATTTCTCTTGAACCTGCACGGAACTTATTTAAAGCACCCAAGCGAGAAGATTGTGAAAGTTGTCCATGTAGCGGAATGGCTCCGAATCCAAGCGTTCGTAACAGAATTGCTATTCTCTGCGTCTCGTTGACTGTCCGTGTAAAAATGATGGCGGATTGACCTGCAAACTCGTTCAAGAGATAGATTAAGTATGTATCCTTGTGTACTAGTGGTATGAAAATGTAGTTTTGAATGAGAGTTGAGACAGTCTGGTATTTGTTGCTGCTGATGCTTACTCGTAATGGGTCCTTCAAACTTGCTCGTTGAAGACTTTCGACTTTAGAACTAATAGTTGCGGAAAAGAGATATGTTCGTCGCTCTCGGGGTAAAACTTTCAGGATTTTGTCGAGAATAGGTCCGAAATCTAGGTCAAGTAGTCGATCGGCCTCGTCCATGACCAAATACTTGAGCGACCGTAATGAAAAGCCTTTTGTATTTTCTAGATGATCGAGAAGGCGACCAGGAGTGGCAACTATAATGTGAGGTTTTTTGCCCAAAGCAATTGATTGCGGTACCATATCCATTCCTCCAACTATGACAGCACATTTCACTCTTATAACAGACCCAAGAGCCTCGAACTGTTGGGAAATTTGATATGCGAGTTCGCGAGTTGGTGCTAATACTAATCCAAAGAGGGGTTGTGGTTTATCGAGTAGAGCTTGGAGAATTGGCAAAGCAAATGCAGCAGTTTTTCCACTGCCGGTTTCTGCCAGACCGATCAAATCTCTGCCTTGAAGTGCGAGTGGTATGGATTCCCTCTGAATGGGAGTTGGGGCCTTGTATCCTAAAGTGTCGCATGCTTCGCATAATGAGTCGACGATACCCTGAAATTGTGAGTAAGAGATATTGCAATAGACAATTAATTACGCACCAAATCTTTAAAAGACTTTGGGGCCTCATCTTCCTCAACTTCCTCAGTCTCTTCGATAACTCTGTTATCTGCAGCATCCTCAATTGACTCTGGGGAAGCTGTGGGGGAGCCTTTTTTCGACTCTTTTGTCTTCTTCGATTTCACACCCTCCAAAGATGGATTTTTATCGGTCTTCCTCCGCTTCACGGAAGACATGATTGCTATTTCGTCAGACTAGATACTAATGCGTAGAATTGTATTGAACCAAAGTCTTCAATCAATAGAATTCTCAATGTTGGCGCAATCTTTTCGATGATTATGGTTTTAAAGTTATGGATTGAGTGTGAAGAGCTAAGAATGATAGTAGGAAGGCTAGAGAAAATAATTTTTATCTGCTTGACCTTATCGGATCCGCTTATCTGATTGGCCGCGCAAAAAAGTTTCTACCTTTAAGAAAATGTTACGAGGAGAAAGTCCTAAAGAAATAACATCAAACAATTCAGAACAACAAAAATGGCGAGAAGACGTACTAAGAAGCGCACCCATGTTGGTGCCAACAACCCAGCTGGAGCAAAGGGAACTCCTGCTTCCCAAGCTTCACGATCCCCGAAAAGCATGGTAATTCGAGCTGGTGCAGGAGAAGTCGGACCAAGTGTTAGTCAATTGGTAAGGGATGTTAGACGGATGATGGAACCAGATACGGCCTCAAGATTGAAGGAGAGAAGAGCAAACAAATTGAGAGATTATCTCACAATGGCAGGTCCTTTGGGTGTCAGTCATCTCATGTTGTTCTCGAGATCAGAGGCCGGAAATACAAACATGCGACTTGCTCTTACACCAAGAGGTCCAACATTACATTTCAACGTAGAGAAATACTCTCTATGTAAAGATGTGAGGAAGGCATTGAAGCATCCTAAAGGTGGTGGAAAAGAATACACAACACCTCCATTGGTACGTCTACAGTCTCTTGTATCAATCAACTGGGTAATAACTGACCAAATCAGCTTGTGATGAATAATTTCATATCTCCTGCGTCAGAATCGAGTTCCGAAAATAAGATACCCAAACATCTCGAATCGCTCACAACCACCATTTTCCAGTCTCTTTTTCCACCGATCTCTCCTAATGTCACACCCTTAACATCCATTCGTAGAGTTATGCTTCTCAATCGAGAGCCGACTAAAGGTGAAGATGATGGCACATATACCATTAACCTTCGTCATTACGCAATCACGACCAAACGTATTGGTCTCTCGAAGCCATTGCGAAGATTGAACGCTGCCGAACAATATCTACATTCCAAAAATCCAAGAAAGGGAATACCAAACCTCGGAAAATTGGAAGATATTGCCGATTACATGATTGGAGAAGACGGGGCTGGATATATGACAGATAATACAAGTGGAAGTGAGGTTGACACTGACGCAGAGGTTGAAGTGGTTGAGACGCGCACTCGTAAGATTCTCAACAAGCGCCAAAAAGAAAAGACCCGCGATGGACAAGTCAAGGGTGCCAGAAGCGGTGCTGAAAAACGGGCTATCAAATTGGTGGAATTAGGACCAAGGATGAAGCTAAGAATGACAAAGGTTGAGGAAGGCGTGTGTGACGGAAAAATTATGTGGCACGAGTATATTCATAAATCGAAGGAAGAAGTTAAGGAAATGGACAAGGTCTGGGAGAAGAGGAGACAAGAAAAGGCAGTCCGTAAGAAGATTCAGAAGGAGAATGTCGAGAGAAAAAAGAAGGCCAAGGCTGGTAACAAGAAAGGCGGCGACGAAGACGAAGATGATGACGAAATGGACGTCGATGAGTGGGATAGTGAAGGTCTAGAAGGGGAGGGAGAGATGGAGCTAAATGAGGAGATGGAAGAAAAAGGAGAATGGGAAGATGAAGAGGAAATTGCTGCCGGTTGAGTATGAGTTGTACTCATACATTGTCAATACCTTGATGTATAAATTTTTCTGGCGCATTTAAAGGTTCCATGGTTATTCTGCCAATATGATATCTAATTCAAATATGTCCTCCAATAACTTGACTGCCCTGTGACTAACACGCTTTCCAATGGGCAAATAGTGGATATCTCCGTTCTACAACCTTGATTGCTATATACAGAACCATGGCTCTTTTTTCTTCTTCCACCAGACAAGTCATGTGTGTTAGAAAATCGAAGGCTCTTATGAGACTAATACGTAATTCTGGCAAGTTGCCTGAGGTCCCACGTACACGGTTTGGGCTCTTGTGAACAGTGTCTTTTACATTACTTCGAGTTATCCCGAGTCATATGCGTTCATAGTTGCAAGTTTAACATGCATTCCATTTTAGACAAGGAATTTGATGTTGTTCAACTAACATAATTTATACGGTGATAACGTGGTTACCAACAAAAACCCAATCTAATCCGACCCCATCCCTAATTGCCTACCAACACTATGTACAAAATTCTGAACGAGTTGATAGTTTCGATCCATAGGAGAAAGACACTTTGACGTAAGACACATTGATAGCACTTCGAAACCTCATTTTATCTCCTTCCCTGAAGGATAGGGGCGACTCGGCTAATTGATAATCTAATTACTGTCTGCTATGATCTTCTATTTAAATGCACGTAGGAGTCAATGAGACACTACATTAACTTCATGCTCAATTATCAACTACTTACCCTGCATATCTATATTCTTCACATGTTATTTGAAATTTTGAACCGCATTGCTCAATTCTAATTTCTGCCAGGATAGGTTTTCTAAAAAAGCACGTCCAACACTACATCAAAAGACATTCGTCTGGTGTTATATCTGAAGAATACCGTTATCTATAGATATCAGGCTACATTATTCACTCTAACTCATCATGATAAGTACAAACATCCTTTATTCTGCTATGTCAATTTTGAAGAATTTCAAAAAACTTCTTGAAAGATATTGAATTTGAACCTGTTTGATGTTGATGACAAGTGCTTTGATTCCTCTGCCCTCTTTACCGTCTACATTCTCTCTACTCTCCAAAATCTAACTCTCCTCAGTCTCTATGTTCTTTTCACTTTTTGTATTCTTTTCGTTCTCTATATACCCATTTTCTTTGTTTGTGTTCTTTCTGTCTTCTATGTTCCTTCTACCCTTTGTACTGTCTCCAATTAAAATATATAGAAACACTGCTCCCACTCCATACTGAATACCATAGTACCACGTCCTTCGTTTCACTTACGATTCCAAAGCAATAAACATGCTCTCCGCCGCCAATACCAAATCCCACACAGAGAGCGATGTCATGGCCCAAGACATCGCAAGCGAGGCCGAAAACGTCGGTTTCCACCGCTGGAAACCCGTAACTGCATATCCCGGTCCCTACACTCTTTACCGTTCTTCCTCTCCCAACTACATTTCTCCTCCAGGCGATCCTTCCCAGTTCATCAACGCAAAAGGCATTGCATTCTTGCACAAACACAAGATCGGCCACGTGATTTGTCTCAACGGCGATGAACCGAGTTGTCTCAAGATTGAAGCCGAATTGACCAATGCCAATCCACGAATCATCTACACACATCTTCCCGTGCCAGATTATACTCCGCCGTCTCTGGATCAGATGGAAACGGCCTATCAAGAGTATTTGAATGCAAAAGTACCCACGCTCGTTCATTGTGGGTATGGGCATGGGAGAACGGGCACAATGATTACGGCATTGCAGTATAAGATTGAGAAGGCAAAAGGGAAGACCCCGAATTTTAGGGATGTAGATTATGCCAAGAACTACGTGGAGAAGACCCATTACGGGAGATCCACAGGACAGTATGAAATGTTGAACTTGCTGCAAGGGAAGAAGTGAATTCGTTCAGATGGACAAACAACATGCTGGCGCTCAGGAAGTAGCAACAGTGGGCTGGAATTGGGAGTAATCATCTTACTCGCAGGGGGAAACAAATACTCTCGACTAGTAATTTGAATATCACATTGTTGATATTGTTACTTCCGGAATCTGTAGCTTCAATCTCTCAGTTGTGATTAGAGTTTCGGCCTCAGTGGATGCCTCTGGTAGCTGCGGAAATAAAGCCCTTTCGGAGCCATACATATCTAGTCAACCGACCATCTAAATTTCAAATGGAAGTGCGTGCGGTAACAATGCCAATGAACACATAGAAACTGCTGTCAAATCAAAAATCGAGGTTGAAATGATCTCGGTGGCAAATTTATCAGTACAGCATAGTTTGGAAGTAAATAGGTATTGGCAAGAATACACCCACACACAGATTCGCACTGATTCCACTCGCTAGTCTCTACCGGGTCTTAAACCTGGGCAAATTGAATTCTAGTAAGGATTTTCAAGCAGTTACAGAGTTATCTCTACCGCCTCGGACGGATGAAACACTGGAAATTATTCAAGCAACTAGTGGCTTCTAAGCCCCGTATGCTTTGGGCGATGCAAATAAACTTTCATTGAAATGGATCTTTGATAGAGATTAGAGATTCTTTCTAAAGAGGTTTGATGCGAGCCCTAGAACTACCTAGGTATCTAAAATCCCGTGGATTTGACATCACTCATCCTTCTACCCACCTCACATGCATTTCACATTTCACCTTTCACTTGAATCTTAGATCTGCGAAAATTTTAGCAGGGAATTTATATGTATTCCATTCCATTCGGCCTGTCCAAAAGGCATCCAGCTCACCAACTTGACCGAGCTCAAACACTGCGCCATACACCATCTGACTCTATCCAACTATGGGGATTCCAGGTCAGGTATCCATCCCAACAATGCAACATGGCATGTCTAATCCCTGGATCAAACTTCCCTTGAACGCCATCTTGAATTTGTCCATCTTTTTAAACACCAAATATCCATCAACTGATCCAAGCACGTTTTGCACGCTAAACTATACCAATGCATTGCTACACAATCTCATCATTATCCCAGCTCCACCAGCTACTTCCCCCTTTCCTTTCATCATATTTACCCGCGTGATCTTCCACAACTTCGTCTACCACCTCATCATCTCCCAGCTCCACAGCTTTAGGTATCTTCACTCCTTCCCTCTTCATCTTCTCCTTCCAAATCCTGATCTCCTCATCATAGCCCTTCCACCAATCCCACGCATCTCCTATTCCACTACTGACTACCTTACCCGTCCACTGATCCATTTTGGTTGGAATAGCCCAGGGCCAAAACGGATCGGAAGGGTGCCAAACATCTTTATTTGAGTATTTGGGATGACAATACGTTTCACACATTGCCCATTCAGCTACAAACCACGTTATGAAGATTGTAAATAGTAATCCGAACCAGGTAAGTTTTCTGGTTCCAGGGTGACGGAGGCGGGGAAGGGGTATCATGAGATAGTGAACATTTGGGTTCAAGGCAGGGTTTAGAGGAGCATCTAAGAAAAAAGGACGAGATGATGTTTTGGGGGATGAGATGCTGAGTTTTTTTGGGGATGGGATGCCGAGTTCTTTGGGTGAGCGCGAATGTGGACCTGATGATGAGACTTGCTGTTCCAGTCTTTCAATGCCATGTCTCGCATCTCGTATACTACTCGTAGTGTGTTTTAAACTCCGATTCATACGAAGGAACGCAAGTTCCTCCAACTTTTTTTCTTTCTCTTCGTGAGAAAGTGGTTGGCCATTTTCATCGAAATCGAGATTGATTTCTACAGTTTCAGAATTTGGAGACGTAAGTTGGTTCTTTAAAAATAGGGAGAAGTCTCGATCGATTGTAGTGGAATCATCGACTCGAGCTTCTTTTTCTATACGTTGGAGGTCGGCAGCGGCGGAGATAGTAGGGGCACTGTTTATTGGAGTTGGACGGGATCGCGACTGTGACTGGGAAGTTTTGGAAGGCTCACTGTGGCTGCGGGGCGAGGAAGGTTCCTCTTTGATCTGAGGTTGTTCTTTGGGTGTTCTACCGCTGGTGCGCATTCGCGGTGGCGCAGGGGTTTCGATCCAACCGCCTGTGACTTTTGGGGTGGGCAATAGGAGAGGGTTGATAGGCGCTGATGGAGGTGGAGTTGGTGCGGAATTTGGAAGCCTCTCAGAGACCTGTTCAAGCTCGTAGGGAGATCTTTCTGACAACACCGGAGTTTCAAGATTATTATCCAACCTACCGGGACTATTTCTCCCGCTTCCACTTGTACCCGTAATGGCTTTAGAAAGATTCCTTAAGATCTGAAGGGAATCTTCTTGTTTAGAAGTCGTTCCATTTAGACGTTTCTCATTTTCGGGAAATACTGTGATAGGCGTCCCACGTATATTCTCTCCTTCTTGCTCAAGTATTGTTTTTTCGTTCATCTTATCCGTTTTGTCGTTGACTTTAAGTCGTTCCAAAGATCGTGGCTCAATATTTTCTGATGCTCTATGGTTATATTCGGCCCTTACCCGTGGTTCAGTATTTTCTAGAGATCTACGGTTGGATTCAGAATTTACCCGTGGTTCGGTAGTTTCTGGAACCCTCTGGTCGTAATCGGTTCTTGATCTGCTGTCACGGGCCCGCTGTATTGCTTTCAAGCCATCTTCCCCTTGGAACCTTCTTTCTAGTCGGGATAATGGTCTCTCTTCCTGCGGCACAACATTTTCTTTATCATTACGCATGCTGCGTACATGATTGTCGACATGGAATGAATTGCTTTTCGAGAAGTCGCCGCTTTTTGATCTTCGCTCCCGGGGCAACCTATTCCGCAATGCTCCTTCCTGCCTTTCTTGAGGAATTTTCTTATCCTCACTCTCATACGAAGTAATTGGTCTCCGTTCCGCACGCCGTTTTTCCAATTCTCTCCGCACGCGCTCTCTCCGTTCTTCCGATTTTGCGTGCACTGTCTCCTTTTTCGCATTCTCATCCTCTACTGGCCGCGAAGTTTTACGACTTTCAAGGTTATCAACGGACTTTCCTCTCCTCGCCGGCCTCTCTTGAACCTTCGCATGATTTGCCTCTTCATGTTCTTCTTCCTCCTCATCATCCTCAACAAAACTCCTCTCCTGCTCCATAATCTCCTCTATCCTGCTCGGTATACCATTCGTTTTCAGTCGTGGGCTACGATTAATATCCACACTTCGAGCCGTAAACTCAAGTTCTGTATCCCATCCTCTACCCGTCCCATTAGCTTCCTCCTCTCTCATCTTCCCAATATCTCTTGTAACACCCTCGATATCTACACTCGCATCTTCCCCATTGTTTTCATCGTCTTCCATTATTTTCTTTATCCAAGTATCTCCGGACCCTCCCCTCGCTCTGTTGCCCCATATATCAGTCCCATTATCATTATTATTCGCGCGAAAAGTTCCTCTCGTGCGCGGTGAAGGCGAGCTATCATATCGAGGTTGTTTGCCAGGAGCCATTTGCGCGCATGTTCATGAGATGTGTTGTTGCAATGCAATTGTGCTGTATCGATCGCGGTTTGGAGTTCGTGGAATGAGAACGCGAAGAGCGCGTTTTTCTAGAGCTTGGAGGGGCGAGCGCGTGAACTCGGGTAATCTTTATAAACCGTAGCTGTATTTGTATTGTATTTATATGTTAATACGGGAACTTTATAACAGCAAAGAATTGATTCACGCGGAAGGTATAAGCAATCGATTTTATTAAGCAAGTAGGTAATTTATTACTGGGTTCGAAAGTGGATTTGGTAGATCTGAGGGCGGTGAATCTAAAGATTTCGATGTTCGGTAACTACTCCATTTAGACGATTGATACCTACCTACCTAGTAGTAACCACAAACTCTTTTTGGACGACTAATATGCTATATATCTACCTGCGTTTGGCCGGTAGTCATTTATGACATCCATAGTCAAGTACTTTTATAATGCAAATAATCATATTACTCAGGATACATGGTATAATTTCCCAGCGCTTTAAAGTATATTTTCTCGCTGAAACTACCTAATGTTCATCTATTCAGTCCAAACCTGCTTCCGGTATCAAATACATATTCAATCAATATACAAAATACAACCCAAACCCCATGTTTTCATGCAACGCATCCCCCCAAAATGCTTTTATGAATCTTCCTCTCCCCGCTCTAGCTCGTAAAACAACATGTAAACCTCCTTTTGCATGCCCAAAACCTCACTAGTCTTGCTCTCTTTTATCTTTTCGTCACTAATTCTCCACCATCTTTCAACCGTCTTCTTTTTCCGCTTAGTACGAACTGTTTCTGTCAAAGATGTCCGGCTGATTTCTGGATTGGATGGAGATAGGTTCGGCGAGGATGAAGCGGGGGATGATCGACTGATTGTACTGGAAACTTTGGACAGAGTTTTCCGAGCCGAACGTCCAAAGGAGCGGATGCTACCAGTATCGGAATCTTGGGGAGCTGATGTGGGACCCGCTGTCTTAGACGACGATGCAATGGAACTAGCTGATGTTGGATTAATGCCAGAAAGATGTTTATTATTAAGTGAAGAGTCTAACGAATGGCGCCCATTTATATTTGAAAGAGATGTGGTAGAGGCTGTCTTTGAGGACAGTAATTCTGGGGTCGATGAGAGGGTAGTGTTGTCACCATCATCCCTTGGAGTAGCGCTTGTCTGAGGGGTTGAGGGTAATGAAGGGGTGTGCGTTGAAGATCTGGCATACGCCACTGATGGCTGGAAAGTATTTGGAGTTGAAAATGGAGCAACAATATTTTGTCTCCGGAAAGATTCATAGTGTCCACTATGGTGGCTTCCCTTGTGACAGACTAGACTAAGAAGCTTGTACTTTCGTCGGTTCAATAAACCTCCAAGTGGGAGCTGTTCAGGGAATGCCACCTTGGCAGAATTCTTCATTGTCGTTGAGCTGGAGTCGAAGATTGACCTCGACAGATGAATCGCCATGACTTTTGGGAATTTGGTAATACGGACATGTTTGGCGATTTTTCGCTTCGGAGCAAATCTCGAATCTGGTAGTTCAACATCGAGAAGCTCCTCTTCCGGGTTTGTCTCTATAGCAGCCTTTAGTTTGTCGATTGCTATTTGAGTTTTCTCCTTAAATTTTTGAGAATTCGATTGAGAATATTCTTGTTCGAAGGTTTCCAAGGCATGTAATAATCTACACTTCTCGCATTTGAAGTCCTCAATATATTCCGTTTTAAACATTCCGTCAAAGCATGCATTTAATGTGGTAGATGTGGCCTGAGGAACAGTCAATGTAAGGGAACAGAATGTTGTCTGTGTAGGCCTTGGTTTAAAACCACAGGTTAAACATTCAATTTGTGACTCAGAACCACCTTCGAAAGGGAACCCATCTTCCTTGTCAACTTCACTATTAAATTCTCCACCTTCTTGGGGCGACCTTGACAAAGTTGAGCTTGCCTTTTCTGAGTTATGAGAAGAATCTGATGGCGCTTTTGTCGCAGGAGAGCTGGTCTCGGGCAGGGTGCTCTCATTCAAACTAAGCTGGCCCAACTCTTCGTTCACGGTTCCCTCTTTTGAAGTGTGCGACTCTGCAGTGGCAGCCTCCAAATCCCTTGCATGGTTTCTCGCCCTGTGACCTGCATGATACTCGTCGTTTAATCTCTCGGCCACTACTTGCAAAAACTCCTGCGCGTCCTGTTGCTGCCGGCTAATCCTCTGTTTAAAAGCCGCTTCCAGTGCAGTTACAAATGGCCCAGCAGATATCGTTTTCTTGTATAAAGGTCTCTCGTTCAATGCGTCCAAAATATCTTTCAGTCCCGTGGTAACTAAGCCCTTTTGTAGACCTTCGATTTTCCATGCTGGTAAACCCTGCCGCGCCGGGTCCTCCACAATTCGACTGTATACCTCTGAATGATCCAAGTCCCTTCTATGCGTTTCCCGAATCAAATATATGCGTAGGTCGCCCAAACCAGCAAGGGCCTGGAGTACTGAATTTATAAAACAATCATTGGCAGTATTGACCAAGCCTACCACTCCTTTCTTCCTCGTGTTAGATGACGAGTTTTGTTCGTCCATTAGGAAGGTTGGCGCAAATACATAGACGAGTGTAATTGCAGCTAGAGAGGCGCCCGCGGCATATGTTAAAGTTGTGAATTGTTTATCTGGCATGCTTTCGTCAAACTAAAGATCGTCGGGAATTTCGGGGGGAGGTCGGATAAGACGCTGGACGAGTTGAATCAAAGATGAGGTTGAGGAGAAAATGTGATGAGGAAAGAGGTGATGTTGAAAGGCTAAGGAATAAATTTCAATAATCACTGTTCCATCACAAAACACACCTTCGAATTAAACCGTTTCGGCGACTTCTTTCTGTGTTCAAGAAAATAAGGAGTTGAAGCCTATGAGTTCTGTGTAGTAAGATCGAGTCCCCGCTGCGAGAGTTGTTCCGGATCTCAGTAAAAACAATGGATTATGTGTCAACTCCTTGAAATCCCTCCTCCGCAGGCAGTACAAAATGCTCGACTGTCATGGAATGATCTGAGGAAAATACTTTTTGAAACGAAGGTATTCCGAAATCTCTTATCCATATCAACCGAACCAAATATTGGCAATACAGACTTCACTTTGTCGTTACCCCAGTCTTTATTCATGCCGATACTCCGACGCTAGTGGAGGGGTGAATTAATTAAACTGAGGTGTCAAGTAAGCAAAACCAAATATTTTTGGCGATTCGAACTCACGACGATTATTTGGAGGTCTTCTCAACTCATTGTCTTTCAATGGCTTCATTATTACAATCGCGGGTACCTTCATGCCTAGCATGCCTACGCCGGACAACTAGTAGTTTCGGCGACGGACTGCTATTCTCAGGCAGCCAGCAGGTCCGAGGGAAGAAGAAGCTTGCAAAAGAAAAGGATCATAATGTTACAATTCAGTTACTGAAACCTGTCATAGGAATTGGCAGAAAGGGCAAGTTTCCATGCACCCGAAAGCCATGAAAAACTCCAATGACTAATTTTGGTATAGGAAGAATTGTTCAGGTTCCCCCCGGATTGATGCGAAATAAACTGTATGGCAGAGGATTTGCTGTTTATGTGACACCTACAGGATCTGAACAAGTTGGTTCGAGGAAAAATGTCGCTCTTCCTGATAGTACTTTTGGAAAGCGCAAAGCCGCCAGAATAGAGCCAGTGCAAGATCAGAAGAAGGCATTGAAATTCCTCAGCGGAGAGCGTCGACTGAATATCAAGAAAGTGGTTGAGCTTGAATTGCTGAGCGTCCGTCTACCTTCAATTTTTCCACAAATTAAAAGACAAGAAATGCTGACTGATTGTGAATAGCCCGAACGCTCCACAGCTATCTTAGCCGATTTGATACCACCTTATATAGACTTCTTCGAGACGGCCATTACTGTTGCTCCTCTACCGGTAAAGAAGGTCTCACCATCCCTAGCGTCATCTTCTTCAATATCCGCTGCAGCTTCAAAGAATAGTACAGGGAAACCAGAAAAGGTTCCCATCTATGGATCGGTCTCAACCGCGGATATAGCCGCAAAGATGAAGACCATCTTAGGTCAGGACTCGGAAGGAAAGCGGGTTGTATTTGGGCCGGAAGATATCAAATTTGTTCAGGAGACGGAAGAGAAAGACCGTGTCAAACATTTGGGTATTTATGAGATTGATATACAACTCAGGGGAGCTCCTGAGTCTGTTCGAAGGTCGATCAAAATCAATGCTCAGGATTAGAGTTTGAAGATGAATCAAAAAGACATTGATGAGGACTTGAGTGACACCTAGATGTAATAATATACATTTCTCAAATGGGAAAGAGAATACACATGCATCATTGGATCCGATTAACTTGAGGAGACATGGTAAATATCACTTAAAAGCACCGATTTTTGTCATTCATTCATGAGTTGAAGGGGGTAGAGGTTATTGGGAAGGCAGGATTGTTTCGCGTAAGAAGTCCAGCCGCAATTCGATGTGTAGTCGTAGAAAGAAGTTCATTGGTCGTAATATGCCCGTTCATTCATCAATTTATTCTATACATGCAGCACCTACTCGTCTTACCCCTTTCGCCAGTTGAATCTGTGGCTTGCTTCTGAATATGAGTAAATCTGTAGACCTTCGAGCATGGATACCTAGGTACCTAGTAGCTACACCTTTACTCTCTGCTATTACTCTCTGCTTTGACCGGAATAAAGTTTTCGCTTCCTCTGGCTGCATGCCCAGGATAACGAATAATAAGCCCGAGGAGAGGATGTTTAAACAAAGACGAAGCATGATGAATCGGAGGATCTCGCCGTGGTTTCTTCGGTAATGCTACATTGATTGATTATTGCCATGGCTATGAGGTCAATTTCGCCGGAACCCCACTTGTAAACACTTCATCGATTTTCCTTTAAAAGGATGGAAGTAACCTACCGAGTACCTCCCCCCCTCACCTCCCCCCCCCTTCACGACTGCCAGCTTGAATCGTAAATATTGTAAAGTAGCTTATCTATTCGTATCCTTAACTTTGACCCATCGAAAAGTCAAAGATTCAGAATTCATTGGAAAGAAACAAGTGAGAAAGGTACGTCACATTCACTGAGGTTCAACTCGGGGTTCCATATCTTTCTGATTCAAGACCAATGAATGCCAACAAATTGATATGTTGAGGATTCCATTTGGAAACAGCCCCCCACCATTAGCGTCATTTACCAAGTGACGGTATCGGTCCTGAAAATCCAAAATACTCCACCCCTCTCTATGACCTTCTACTAAAGAAAACCTTTTCCATCTTGTTCAACGATTTTGATCATTTATTGATTCTTTTTTTTTCTCCAAATCTCAGATACCCCTTTTTGAAAACTACAAACTACAAATTACAAACTACATACCCCAAACTTCAACGACACATCCACAATCACAATCGAAAATATGGGTTGCACAGACGTTCTCAGCCGAAAGTCCGGAGTCATCGTTGGCGATGATGTCCTCAAGCTTTTCAACTACGCTCAAGAGCACAACTTTGCCATTCCAGCCATTGTATGTTCTGACAAAGTTGAAAGAATGCGTGTGTAGACATCAACTAACTGTGGCAGAACGTCACCTCTTCCTCAACCGTCGTAGCATCCCTCGAAGCTGCTCGCGATGCCAAGTCCCCAATTATCCTCCAAATGTCCCAAGGAGGTGCCGCCTACTTTGCCGGAAAGGTTAGAAAAGAATCTTGCTCCATCAGAACTTACAGTGTCTAATTATCTCATAGGGTGTTGCCAACGGTAACCAAGAGGCCTCCATCGCTGGTGGTATCGCCGGTGCTCACTACATCCGTGCTCTCGCACCAGCATACGGTATCCCAGTTGTCCTTCACACTGATCACTGCGCCAAGAAGCTCTTGCCATGGTTGGATGGTCTTCTCGACGCCGATGAGAAATACTTCAAGGAGCATGGCGAGCCTTTGTTCTCCTCCCACATGATCGATTTGAGCGAGGAGGAGGTTGACTACAACATCAAGACCACTGCCGAATACTTGAAGAGAGCTGCACCAATGAAGCAATGGCTCGAGATGGTATGTCAAGCAATTTGGGAGATTTGAGACGACGCGTACTAATTCATTTTATAGGAGATCGGTATCACCGGTGGTGAAGAAGACGGTGTCGACAACGAGGATGTTGACAACAACTCCCTTTACACTCAACCAGAGGATATCCTTGCCATCTACCAAGCTCTTTCCCCAATCTCCCCATACTTCTCGATCGCCGCTGGTTTCGGTAACGTTCACGGTGTTTACAAGCCAGGTAACGTCAAGCTCCGCCCAGAGCTCCTCGGCAAGCACCAAGCCCATGTCAAGCAAGCTATTGGAGCTAAGGAGGACAAGCCAGTCTTCTTGGTCTTCCACGGTGGATCTGGATCTTCCAAGCAAGAGTTCTTGGATGCCATCTCATATGGTGTTGTCAAGGTCAACCTTGATACCGATATGCAATTCGCTTACCTCACTGGTATCCGTGACTACATCCTTAAGAACAAGGACTACCTCATGACCCCAGTTGGTAACCCAGATGGACCAGACAAGCCAAACAAGAAGAAGTTCGAGTATGTATTCCTCAATTCCTAATTTCTTGACAATAATGTATACTAACACTCTGATAGTCCCCGTGTCTGGGTTCGTGAGGGAGAGAAAACCATGTCCCAACGTCTTGCCGAGGGTCTCAAGGATTTCAACACTGCAGGACAGCTATAAATTTATAATGACTAGCGAATATTCAGATTGCGTTTCAAAAATTTACACGGTTTAGGACATTGTTATGAAATACATAACGAAGTGCGGAGAAATGGTGGTTGGGGTGGTGGAGTTTTGGTCAAACCTATAAATGCAACGAATTGCCATGAGAAAACTTTATACCATGATGGATAATTTTTATATATATTGCATGTGAAGTGTGGTGCTATGATGAATCCTTTCTCAAGATGACAGCAATATAATTTTTATAAAAAGAGAACAACAAGAACAGATAGCCGGATCCTTCATCTTGATTAAGCGCTCTTATCGGGTTCAATAGTTAAATCTGCTCATCGACCCGTTTGGCCGTTAAACTCTCCCATTCGAGTTGGTTATTGGATAAGCCACCTACGAAACGCGGCCTATTTTTTTTCTAAATACCTACTCGTAGTAAAGTAATGAATACGAGTTAAGGATTTGTAGGTAGACGACATGATTTTCGAAAGGTGGTTTGTGTGTGATCAGGCAGTAAGTTTGATTTTCTAATATGACGAAAAAGGTTAAAAGAGATTCACAGACGGTTGGGTGTCTGAACCAATGATATAATATCCGGAGCAGGAGATGATTCGTGGCAGGAGGGAAAAGAAATGGAGACGTGAGTACTCGGAAAGGCGATAGTTTGTAATTGTATCGTTCTTCCCACCATGCCATCACGGAAGAAAAACGGGCAGTGCTGTTGTAGTCTGTAGATGACGTTCTCCACAAGCGAACGGGACAAAATATCAATTCGAGGGGCAAATGCCAAGCTTTTATAAAATCCCCTGTCAATTCAAAAAGTACTCCTTACCAAATGCCCAATACCCTTAGAAAAGATCCATACATCCATACATCCACACATCCATCCCAGGTATTCGTCTCCTCATCCATCACGAACCTCGTTGGTACTAATATCACAAGGACAATCCTTCCTTTTCCTTCTTCCTCGCAAATATTCTTGTTTCTGCTCATTCTTCTCTTCTGCAATTGTTATTCGTTGAATACCTTTTGTTTTCCATACACATTAATCGTCCATTCTAAGGCGCTATTCTTCTAACAAATCCTCACATCCCACAACTGAATCAGTGCAACTCAAATTCCTCCACAAAACCCCAGACTTCCATACCTCCAAATCAATAATCTCCTCCACAAACAACAAAACATACCATCAAAGATGTCTTCAAACGAAACTGAAGGAGCTGGCGTATCTGCGCAAAATAAAGGGTCTTGGAGTGCTTTTTTAAAATCCATCGCTTCATTCAATGGAGATTTATCATCGTTGACAGCTCCACCATTCATTCTGTCATCGACATCATTGACTGAGTTCTCTTCATATTGGGCAGAACATCCCA
This sequence comes from Botrytis deweyae, assembly GCF_014898535.1. NCBI lineage: Eukaryota > Fungi > Ascomycota > Leotiomycetes > Helotiales > Sclerotiniaceae > Botrytis > Botrytis deweyae. Next base: position 1,245,514 of record NW_024066211.1, read on the forward strand.
ATATATTCGTCGCACCTGCTGCAGAGAAGGATCCTCAGAAACGAGCACTTTTGGTCTTGAAATGGTTCTTGAGCACATTGAAACAACAATATGCCAGTCGAAGTGACAAGTATGGAAATGAGAAGAAACCATTGAACCCTTTCTTAGGGGAGTTGTTCCTTGGAAAGTGGGAAGATGCTTGTGGAACTACTGAGCTTATTTCTGAGCAAGTCAGGTAATGTGTTTCCAAATATATCTAAAGTGCCATCTCTAATATTACCTCTAGCCATCATCCACCTGTTACCGCATACCAAATTTCCAACAAGAGACATGGCGTATACTTACAAGGCTATAACGCCCAAAAGGCATCATTCTCTCGAACCATTAACGTTAAACAAATTGGGCATGCAGTCTTCAGTATCCCCGCTTACAACGAAACCTACCTCATCACTCTTCCCAATCTTCACATTGAAGGTTTGATCTTTGGCTCCCCATTCGTCGAACTCGAAGCCAAATCTTACATTACAAGTAGTTCAGGATTTACGGCCAAGATTGACTACAGTGGCAAAGGATGGATATCTGGCAAGAAGAACAGTTTCACCGCTACACTATACCCCACTGGTAAAGAAAAGGACACCTTATATACCGTAACTGGACAATGGACCAAACAATTTGAGATCAGAGAAGGTGGAAAGAAGAGTGGTCTGATAGACTCGTATGACGCGGATGCAGTACCTACCACTCCACTCATCGTTGCACCAATCGAGGAACAAGATCCATTGGAATCGCGGCGTGCGTGGTCCAAGGTTGCAGCTGGTATCGCAGTCGGCGACATGGATACAACCGGTAACGAGAAGACCAAAATCGAAGTTTCTCAACGAGAACTTAGATTAAAGGAAAAGAATGAGGGAAGAACTTGGGAGAGAAGATATTTCACCAAGATTGATAATTGTCCCATCCTACAGACATTGGCTCCTTGTATCCAACTAACAGCTGATGAGGATAAGACTGGTGGAATTTGGAGATTTGATGAGGCCAAAGCGGCCAGATATGTCAAATCGGAACAAACTCTACAGCCTCAACAAGTTAATGTACAAGCTCCGATTGTTTAATTGCAGAATTTGATAGAGGGAGAACACTTGTAATGGGTTAAGCTATTGCGACAGATTTCGAGATATTATGAGGGGTGAATAATGGCGTAATAGGGATTGGATTGATGGTGGAATGAATGACTCGAATCGAGAATTGGTATATGTGTTGCTGTGGTTCTTTTGGATGATGCAACGGAAGGGGGATGATTGCTGTGCTTGTACTTCGTCATAGAATCAGGGAGGGAGGGGAGGCATACTTTTTATACTATCAAGACTAACGAATCGAGGACTTTTTTACTAAGTTGATCATAGATGAGATGATAGTTCATTAGGATTAGAACTGATAGCGAAATAAAGACATAAATGAAATATTATCTTGTTGAAGGTGTTGGTTTTGGTGTTGGTGTGGGATATGGAGGGGTAGAGTTGGTGTGAGGTGAGGGTGAGCTATGTAACCGATTTCAATACCGATGTCGATGTCGATGTCAATGATAATGACAATGAATAAATCGAATTTTACTTACTCACGGTAATCATGCATCAAGATCGGGAATCGGATCAACTCGCAAATGGATTTACAATGTTTTCTTGACATTGACTGAATTTATTCTGGCGAGTGAGTACCTAGCTAGTATTTATCGAGATTGACCTTGCGAAGTTTCGCTAGAGTACTGGGCTGGTTTTGGGATTGGGATTGGGATTGGGATTGGGATTGGGATATAGAAGACGGTGATTATTACATCGAGGTAGGTGTTGGTGGATGGGTGAAAGAAGTGGAGGGGTGGAAGGTGGAAAGGGTGGAAGGTGGAAAGGGTGGAAGATGGAAGGGGTGGAAAGAAATGAATCTTTTTGTTTGTGGTTGTGTCGGAGAAGAATGGTATGATATCATGGTATTTCTATTTGTCTGAATGCTACCTACCTAGGTTAGGTGTCTTTCTAGGGGAGTGATTGGATTGGATTGGATTGGATTGGATTGGATTGGATTGGATTGGGTATCTTGTGTTCTTGTGTTTTTGTGGAGATGTATGGGATGAATGATTTTGTCGGATGGGGATGGATGGATGGTCAGTTTTTATATTGATGTGTATCTGGTTTCCTGGAATGCGATCGATGGTGTAGTGATCTGTGTCATCCAGAAATGTTGTTATTGTATTAGGGGATCCTTCAGCTGTGTTGTGATAAGAGCTGTTCGTTTTTGTTGATTAGTGTACCGGTTAATTGTTACAAGGAAAGGAAGAGAGTTAAATGCGGAAGAAACTATGGGTATGTGGTTTGTATATTAATGTTCTCTGTATATTCACATTCCTGTTGTGTTTTATCCTCATCTGTTGTGTTTTATACTCAACCATCATATCTATCTCTCATAGCACCAAGCTCATGGGACCATTCTCACGCTCACCAACAATACAATCGTATACCGCGGTCGCTATTCAACAAATTGCGCGTTGGTGCTTGGTGTCTCGAGATGGAGTTGAAGACTGTGCGCAGAATGGAGATGGACAGTTCTGAAATTCTTCGAGATCAACCGTGGGATTCGTGAGAAGGGATGTTGTGTTTGAGAAACAGGACATTTCGGGGAACATATGCGAAGTCGATTGACCTCATACAAGAAGCATGAGATAGTGATTCTCGCAAATAGACAGCAACAAACTCATACGGGTAAGCTGGTAACACAATACTTATATAAGGAAAAAAGTCGATGGTCGATTGAACAGTATAGGACGTGGAAACGAACATGCGCTGTTCGCGGAGGTGTTCTTGATGGGCCTCGGGAATTCAATCAATAAGAGAATGAGTCGTGAAAGGCATAAAGATGAAGATGCAACCGCAACTTCGAGATCTACCAACGGCTACGGCTTCGTAACTCATGCCAGAAATGTCAACGCATATACTACCATCTCCATCAAAGGGTGATCGAGGCGACATGTATGGCCATACAGACGATGGATAATCATCTTCTTCGCGTGACTAGCTTACGATGCCCCCCACTTCAAGAGGATGACATTCTTGGATTGAGGCGGTAGTGACTAGCCAAAACAAAAATCAAAAATCAGGGTACAAATCCTCATGGTTCAGGTACGTACTGTATGATATTTGGTAGTTCCTTGGAATGTGTGTGATGCAGTTCTGACGTATACTTGATGCAACAAACTAAACAATTCATAGGGACGGGAATCCATCCAGCTACCCCTTGAAAAGTACAAAGCTAACTTTTCATGCTGATTTCTGTGTGGTGAAGAGCTGCAAAAGCTCTGGGGCTTAGTTGGCGAAGATTCCTGGATGCGTCTCGAGCTACTGAACAGAATAAATATAGGTATAGTATGCTTAAAGAAAATTGAAGAGTGTTTGTGAGGCAGATGGACTGGCAACCTTTTGTTTGCACACCACCTGTAGCGGTCTTAGTTATTGGTTCTTCAATCCATCGTACATGCAGAAGTAACACTTGTGCGTCTTCTATACTTCAAATAGTGTACACGATACTACCCTATCACAACTCAAGAACATGTAAAATTGGAAAGTGTGCCAAAAATTTCAAGATCAAAAACATTCATGAACAACCGTCAAGCGAAAACCAACAGACTCATCACCTCGATTATCCTGATGTCCGTTAACTGACATTCGTACGAGGGCGATGCGGAATCATCCCAAGTCCCTGAGGGCCCTTATCAAATTTTTTTCGCCCAGCTAATCCTAGGATCTAACCAAAGAGCTTTCTCTGGTATTGTAGCATCCGCCTCGAGATCTCTCCTATCAATACTGAGGTCCCCATCACTACATCTAACATTTCAGGCTATTCCTCCGGCATAGGATTACACGATCTCCAATATTCGTCCCATAGGTAGTAATCACAGAAATATCGAGTGCGAGCCTCAGACGGTACGTACATAAGCCGTTGAGAATGAATCATCGGCCGAAAATTCGAGTCGAGATATCTCTTCAGTCGAGAATCAAAATTCTCTGAGATATCTTTCAATGCTATCCATGGATCTTCTATAGTTTTGGCGAGAAGGAGCTACGATGCCGCAGATTGATGAAAAAGTGAGATGGTAATATAATTAATTGATGCGCAGAGCCAAAGCGGAAATACAGTGCCCGTAGCACACTAACAGTCGTTGCAATAATAGATTATAACCATAGATAGATATATATCTTCTCCTGAGTATATTTTATCCGAGTAAGAACCCAGCAATCTTTGATCAAGAGATGAAAACTGGGTTTTATAGCGAGGCAAGACAGTTGCAACTACCACGAACTGAGAGAGAGGTTTCTGAAGAGCTAGTTTCGGTGGTACGAAGGGTTGAAATGACGGACTTGGAATTTGCTGAAGATTCCAGGTTGCGATGGCTTACGGTTTGGATTCAAGGGTTGAAGATCTTGGCTGTTTGCATTGAAGTATGGGAGTTTGTGGGATTTGAAAAGCGTTACGGATATGCATCGTCGTATTTTTGTCCAGTGTTGATGGTGCTGTGTCGTGTTACATGGGGGTAGATGCATAAACACCTGGACTATGTGCAGTCGATCCAAGATTCCAAATCTCACCCCTCTTAATTGAAGATTGTCAAACATACTTTCCAGATCACGTTGTAGGAGGACCCTTGAGTGATATTGCCGTTATTAAGCGGTGGAATCTCTACGAATTTTTAAAACTATCCTTGCGATTTAACCGTTGGTTGAAGCTGATGATGTTGTTGATTTTTTTGGTAGCTGGGGTTTGATTCATAAGGTTGTTCTGGTTCGATCTAGCTTTGTTTTTGCAGAAATGAGAGAGTAAGAAACAGGATTCTGTTACCTACTCACAGATTGTGGAATTTGTCACAGAATCCATAGAATCATCGTCAGATTATCCGCCGAGAGTAAAAGTTCAATAAGCTCTGTGTTATACACCTGCCCTCCCCTTTCCTTCGGATATCTGATCTGGAAAGATGTGCTTGGGCGCCAGTGATGTGTCGCTTGGGTGACCTGCTTTTGGTGACTACTTCAGTCGTTGGACTTTAGAGTATAGTCTTGCTATCTAGACCTAGCAATTTGGCACCTCATTCATACAGAGTTGAATAGTGTGATCAGAGTGATCGACAGTCTGGACCTCATTGTGATTATTTGAGGTTCTAATTTGAACTTGATTGGGCGATTGAAAGTTTTCAGAGATTGAGATGTTCTCAAATGCGTAGATGAAAGGTCTTTATATTCCATGTTCTAGGCCAAATCGTTGTAGATTTGAGCCTAGTAGCCGTTTCTTAACCCATTCTTTGAACAAGTTTCCACAAAGCCGAGGTTCATGGTCAGTATGTATGAACAGTGATAGGCCTTGAATGGTTGTCTCAAGTAAGTAGATGTATATAGAGTTTACTAGGATGAGATGAGTCGGATGAAGATAGTCAGACGAGGGTATGAGGGCTGAGGCCCAAGTATATGTTAATGTACATGCACATTGTAAGATAATCATGTTGTACTAGAAGCAGACACTAACTATCCGACTTCAATAGGTATAGAAAGTCTGAACTTTCCAGCTTAGTGTGAAGCTTTCTAAGAATGGCATATTTGAGTCCTAAAAGGTCGTTGGGTGGATGAGTAACGCGATGCAAATGGATATAGAATGATGAAGTCGAAAGGTAGGATTAGATGAAATGAACACCCAAATGAAAACCAACCCAGCAATGACAATCTTTACACGTTACCAAACTATCAGGTTGCACAAACATGTAAGTCGGAAAATAAAACCGGACAGCACTGCCAACTTGATACTAGAGTAAATCAGGACTTCAATGATGCAGAACTAGGGTAATGAATTCCCAGGACTCTTGTCCAGGAACTGGTAGACAATCTCTGACCGCGTTTACTGCTGAAAACTATCAGTCTATCATCGTCTACCTGTCTGTCAACCGGTGACTGACTGAACTTCCCGAAGACTATGATGTGTATATAACAGCTGCAACGATTATGAGTAGTCAGAGACTGTAGGATCCACTCTCAAGCGGACCGGATCCCAATGCGGGGCTGTCATCATGCACTGCATTCCGCTTTACCGGAAATATAATGTAAAAATTGAATCTCCTAACACAAATCATCCAAGGCCGGATGGTGTAGTTGGTTATCACATTCCCTTTACAATGCGCCTCTAAAAGACGTATCTGAAATCGGGAAAGGTCCTGGGATCGTGCCCCAGTCTGGTCATTCAATCTTTTTGCTTCTCGTAGCATGTAAATGAAGGGGGAATCTTTTCTTTCTTCGCTTATGAACAAGATTTTTTTTGTGTGATCCGTGTGCCCACCACCAAGAGCTATTTTTACTAGGTACTTTGAGTAGGCCAACAATTGGTACAATCATCGCCTCATCGATATTCATCAAAATTACTCACTGCTTTTTTTTTTCCCAGGTCCCCGCATGCATTTTCCAGTTTCCGTCGCGGATTTTCATTTTCCCCTTCTGAGCTGCGTAATACCAGGGTCCCAAGTCACAATCGCGCGCCACTAGGAAATGGGTACACACGGGGCCTATATAGCGGAGAACAATATGTGCGCTGACGTGCATAAGCCCACTTATCGGGTAATAGACGCTCAGTCACATTCTATATCCGTTGGGTCTCGAATTTCTTTAAACGTTCATAGATACAATTCAGCGTGTATCGGGAAGGTCAATAAAGTACCGGGACTCGAAGTGGTTAGGGAAGCCAATAGAATGATGGGGCACGGAATTTCTTTAGAGTTTGCAGGGCTGACAAAAATATTTTTTCGAATAGGAATAGTGGATGTAGACTAGCTTTTGTGATACAATTTCAACTATCTAAAACCTCCCTTGTCACTTTGATTATACTTGCATGTCTATTCTTATATGTTAGACCAACGAATGCTAGTAGCCGGTAAGCTGTTCCGATGATGAGTAGCATGCTATGAAAGTTTAGTCTGGGTTAAGATGCAAAACAAGCTTGTATAACTTTCCTCAAATCGAGCCGAGGTCGGTTAATCGTATATCCAGTCCATATAGCAGTGGAATTACTATCGGAAATATACTTCAGTGAGATGGTACGATAATGGAACACTTCTGGAAGCCATATCTTGCTCAAGATTAGTGAAAGCTTAAGCTAATGAAGTGTATATTACCCCAGGACACAGTCTCTATAACCATTCGAGATGCCATGGTTTAATCGTGGACAGAGGAGGACCATAACCACCGAAGCCCCAGGAATCAAACTAATAATCATTGCCATTAGAGGCTTATTCATCGACTTGTAGTTACGGAAGCACATGAGGCAAGGCCATAAATACCCATATGATTTGCCATTACACATGCTGTAGAATCCTCGGTAGTACGGTCAGTAGAAGGGAAGAGTATCAACGGCTAGCAAGATTCCAAATGGTATTCTCGATGTTGCCAGAGCAATATAAAATGATGTAAAGTGTAAAGCAGATAATGCTAGCCGAAATATGGTTGACAAAGTCTTCCAAATAAAGTATGCTACGCTTCCGTTGTAGATTCTATCGACCAACCAGGGCCGGTATGGTCATGTGCGATTTCTTGAAGCCAGGTTTAGTATATATTTAGCTTTGTCCCGATATGATATCCATAAATACATCTGCTGGATTACATTGCTTGGGTACAGAAAACCCCTCATTATGATTCCGATATTCACACGTTTTCGCTGACCTACTGATATTACCGGTTTGAATGGATCATCCACAAGGATATTTTGAATATGGATAAGTCTAAGTTAAAAAAGAAGATCATCGACATGACTTTTCAATTTCAATCTCTGTCCATGTTCAATGTAGATGTATCCTCGCAGAGTGAAGAATGTTCTCCCGCACCGCAAGTCTAGATACCACAAGATCATCTTAGGGAACATAGTCAATGATCTTCGAACCTAGACTGATCAGCACCGAAGTTCAGGTTACTGTATAAAGCACATATTCTCCAATATACTCGTAGCGTCGCCATTCACATAAGTTGTGTCCGAGGTGTTTTTAAGTTTCCCCACCTTAGTCGAATAAAAGAGCCAGAGAAATGTCAATAATGATCATAGAAATTCCAAGGAATGGAGATTGGCGTGAACTGCCTTGATGACATGAAGATGGCACATCGTATTGAATGGGCTTGAAAGATCCAAGAGGACGGTAGTTACCCGGAGGGCATATAATCTGCTCTCGGCCCCCAGCAAGGCAGTAATATCCTGGCTTGCATATCATCGACATGTAAGGATCTTGAATCTGCTGGAAAGTATTCCACAAAGTTTCCAGACGTGTAATCTCACATTCTGGCGTTGGAGGACAGTACCGAGGTGGAATCTGATCCATATTATTGGGACCTGCGTAGCTAAAGAGAAAACAGTTTTCAAGCATACAGAGACTTACAAAAGAAGCCAAGACTGGAGGAATTGATATTGCTCAAAGCAACCGGTGTAACTCCGGTAAGATACGCATTATTAACATCCAAAGAAGCCATCATGGACTCTAAAAACGTATGCGTGATGTGGAATTTGATTGAAGCCATGGCTAGACTAGTCTCGGGTCTCAGGTCTGGGACCAAAGGCCAATACCATAGCTCGTAAATCGAGGAATGAGCAACAATGATGACGAGTGTACAGGTATATAGACTTGGAGCTAAAGCACGGAGTACAGGAACGAATATGGTAATCAGACTCGCAGGATTCGAAATTTCGGGCTGACCAGCACGGAATGCTACCCTCTTCTTACCGTAAATTAATCCAAACCCCCATGCCAATGGCGTTAAAAGTAGCATTGTGACGGGGCTTGTCGCCAGCGCTTACATGTACTTGGCTCAAATATGAGGTTCTTAACAACGTCTTGCCCAAGTATTGCGGGACCAAATTATAAATGTACATAATGTCTTAATATTGCCAAAGAAATCAGATTCTATTCAGAAGCAGAAGCAGACCGAGAAAAAATGGCCGCTCCCCAAGAAAAACATATTCATGACATCAATGGATCTTGGTCACTTGTAAGTTGCCGACGATTTAAACACTCACTTCAGAAGTAGCGCGTTTGTGCTGACTAAGTATTTCTTGGCCCTTTCTAGAACAAACGCCTCTCGGACTCACTTAAACATGTCCTCCGACTCCAGAATGTGAATTGGCTTCTACGGCGCGCGATATCTTTTGCAGATGTAACTATACATGCAACTCAATCAAAAGATGAAAATGGGCTGGTTACCATCATGATGGATCATGTTGCGGGCGTGGGACTTGCACTCACGACCGAGATGAGACGGTTAAATTGGGATACGCGAGAACACAAAGATTGTATATGGGGCAACATACGGGCACGAAGCAGATATATTCCCACCGCAAATATAGAAGAAGGAGAGAAGTTCTTGAAATCGGGATGGTTAGAGGAGACGGTCTCGGGTGATTGCATACAAGATAAAACTGAATCCTCGACTGGTTCTTGGACAAGTGTTACAGTAATTCTCCTCGTTTCCCTGCTTAGTAGGGGAATCATGACTGACTTGACATATCATAGGTATGGGGGTTTGAACAGATCAAAGGCGAGCGAAGATTGTCACGGCACATTCTTGTTCGAAAGGGATACGAGATTGCAACGGCTAGACTGGTCTATGACTATATAGGCCCTATACACCACGTGTAGTAGATCCTAAGATGGATATAGTACTGATGAATTTACGGTACTGGAAGTCTCGGGCAATCCTTCACGGTGCTCACGGCGTATATTCTCGGAAAGGATACGAGAAAAAAGGTGCAGCCAGAACTGTCATCAAGGTTTCAATATCTGACGTCAATACGATGATATTGTTCGTCATCGGAAGCAGAGTGTTGGGCTCCTTGGATGATCAAAAAAGGATTTTATTTCATGTAAAATAGTATAGTAACTTTTTAATGATTCACACTATTATGACCCCATCTAATGTTGTCAGACGCCAGTGCAATCTCAAATAATGTGACTTGCACAAACACCTAAAAGGGACGTCTAATCTTACCTAGGCATGCAGCTTATAGATGTCAGCATCCCATTGCGACATACAGGATTCTACGCCGCTAAGCAAGGATTCAAAACCTTGTACTTTGAAGTTCGCAAAATGCCAGGGGAAAGTCCGTTTTCTGACAGAATATCATGTGCAGCTTTTCTGCCCTTCACTAGAAGCAATCTTCATTGGGTACTGGTTACACCTTCATTTGCCTCACTCACTCGGTCAAGTCTTATCACGAATCCAAAATCAAATACATTACTGCATCAGTTGATCACTTTAAGATTCTAGAATTATGACACAATGCAAGTAGAGAAGATATAAAAGACGACCATTGCTTTAAAGTAAACTTGGATAACCTATTATTAAGTTGATAAATTATATAAGTCTACATGCACTTTGCACTCGCGTGCTTATCAATATCTAAAGCCGTACACCAAAAGCATACAAAAGTTCCATCCGCCTCTAGAGAAGAAGAAGCCTTTTGGATCCTTTGCACACGCCTCATCTTCTAATACACCAGAACCCCCAATGAAACGAATAATTTACTGATTACTAATATTGCCACTCTCCAAATCCCCATCCTTCTCAGAGAACTCAACATGAGCTCTCGTCCCCTTCCTAGTAATATGCGTACTCTGCGCCTTCAAAATCTCCATAATCGCCATTCCGGGGTCCTCATCATCGGCGCTGCTTGTCACGTCGATTGTCTTTCTGGCCTGGACCCTGAGATAAACCCTCTTGGCCCACTTCCAAGACTCTATTCCTACAAAGAACAAGAAAGACTCGACGAATACAATTCCCCATTCCCAACTGATACCCTCATGTTTAAATACCTTTCGGTTGATCACAGGGATATAAAGTGTGGGAAATACAGTTACGAATCCAGCAACGACAGCCCAGAACAAAAGTTTGTTTGCCCAGATATCGTGGATCCATTGAGTGAAGTACTTTTTGCTTCCAGGTTGCATGCGGAAGAAAGATCTTCGCATATTGATCATTTCCCAAGCGAGGAAGAGAGAGAACCAGGTTAAGCAGACGAATGTAGTTGCTCGAGCTCGGAATACGGTATCGCATTGATCGGAATAACGATCGTTGCAGTCAAAGCCGAGATCACCGTTGCCCCAACCGAAGAGAACAAGGGAGAAAGCGGAGAGACATAGAGCTGCCATCCAGAGGCCATAGACTACCATGTCTATCATTACTTCTAAAGTGAATATACCGTTCTGAGGTGGTCGATTCATGATATCCGGTGCGGCGGCCTCGAAACCAAGACCCATATCTGGCATACCTGAGTTTTATTGTGTTAGTAAACGACTCTTGATATGATTTTGGCGAGATCTTACCTGATGTGATCATAATAACCCATAGAATCTCTACAGGTGCCAGTGGAAACACTGAAGTTCCCATATTATCCTTGAACGCGAGACCAATGAGAAGTGTGCAAGCTTGAGCAATGTTCTGCGCCAGCAAATGTAATATGAATTTTTGAATGTTGTCAAACATTCTTCTCCCTTCTTCAACAGCATTAAGGATCGAAGCAAAATTGTCGTCCGTAAGGATAATATCCGATGCATCCTTAGCTACATCCGACCCTGCTTCACCCATGGCAATACCAACATCTGCTCTCTTCAGTGAGGGAGAATCGTTGACACCATCACCTGTCATAGCAGCAAATTTTCCTTTTCTGTGAAGAGCTTCGATCATCCTAACTTTTGTCTGTGGTGAGCAGCGTGCTATTACCAGAGGTAGCATTGGGAGAGCATCAATTTCTCCATCGCTGAGCCTGTCGAAGTCGCTTGCTTTCATAACCATCGCGTTAATGACAGCTTGCCCTATCGTAGAAGAATCCTGAGGTAAGATTCCTACCTGTCCTGCGATAGCACGAGCTGTTTCTGGATGATCGCCAGTGAGCATGTGAACCTTGATACCAGCTTGATGGCATTTTTGCACCGACTCCAATGATTCTACTCGCGGAGGGTCATAAATTCCAATCAGTCCATGAAACATTAAATCTTTCTCTACATCTGCGCGATCATGCTTAGCATTGATTCCGGTATAATGTTCCCATGGTTTACCAGCCAAAGCTAAAACGCGGAGCCCATCGGCGGCAATAGCTTCCATGTTGTTGAGAACATCTTCGCGCATTCCTTCGTCCATTTCTACAACTTCTCCGTCTCGCATTGTCATTTGTGAACATGATGAGAGAATCCGCTCGACTGCGCCCTTTGTGAAAACCTGTGCGCTATCAGATTGTTCATGTTTGAAGATAACAGACATTTTCTTGACATCAGAATCGAAAGGGAATTCGGCGATTTGTTTCCATTGAGGCGCGTCTCCAGAAGTCCATCGTTCCCTATTCCAGTTGAATCTAGAAGCAAAGACTTGAATCGCAATCTCCGTTGGGTCACCTCTTGCTTTCCACTCGTTATCACTTTTGTGAACATGCGCAAGATTTGCCATTGAGGCAATATTAAGGAAGGCTTGAAGATCGGCGTTGTTTTGTAGAAAATTTGAGAAGGAATCCGCTTTTGTTTCATCCTTTTCATTGCGCGCTTGATGCGGAGACTTTTCGCTGTGAAATAAATCTCCATCTTCGGGGTTGAATGCTTCACCGGAATCACCAACCGAGTAAGTTCCCCTAGCGGGCAGCCATACCTTTTTCGCTATCATCTTGCCTTGAGTAAGAGTTCCAGTTTTATCCGAGCAAATATCTGCAAAAGTCAATTATCGAGCATTTTTACGACAAAAGAAAGAGTCTTACCAGTAACGGCGCCTAGGGCTTCCAGGGCATTCATTTTTCGAACAACCACATGTTTGTCGTACATTACGTTAGCTCCTGCGGCCATAGTGATAGTTAAGACTACTATCAGAGAAGCCGGAATCATCGAAAGTCCTGTGGCTACAGCGTAAATGATGACTTCTTGGTTATTGGAAAATCCATTCGCAGCTAACACGATAATTGCACAGATAACGGCGACGACGAATAGGCCACAAGCAAGTTGGGCCAGCATCCTTTGCAATGGGGTACCAATATTTGTGCCGAGAAAATTGCCGATATAATCAAACACAGTAAGAAGCCCAGCCTGGGCATATCTGTGCGGCAAAGCTTTGCCATCCTCATTACGTTTGACCTCGCGGACTTTACGCCTCTGCTGTCGAAGACTCACGGCAATTGATCCAACTTGTGATTTCATACCCACTGCAAATATAATGCCGCGTGCTCGACCTTTGGTGACAGTGGTGGAGCTGAAAGCAACATTAAGACGATCACCCGCGCTGGCATTCTCAGGAAAAACTGCATCAGAATTCTTTTCGATGGGTAGCGATTCTCCTGTCAATATCATCTCATCGGTCTCAAAGTTCATACTTTCAACTAATCTACATACGGTCTGTTAGCATAGACTAAGGACGAAGGGGTTGTTCTGGGCAAGTACCTCATATCTCCTGGAATTGTGTCACCGGTTTTGACCTCAACCATGTCGCCAATAGTAATTGTGACGGTAGCTACCGATCGAATTCCCCCTTCTCTAACAGCATGTGCCGTAGGCGAACTTAAGGATCGTAAAGAATCCATAGTCTTTTCTGCCTTGAACTCATTGTAAAAGCCAATCACAATATTGAGAAATATGACTGCCGAGATGACACCACCTTCAATATATGAGCCGATACCGAAACTCACGGCCATGGCCAATATTAGGACCTGTAAGCGAACCTGGGTGAGTAAAGGAAACTTGACTGTATGGATAGGAGTAAACAAACCAAGATCATTGCATTGCAAATTTGATGAATAAGAATCTGTACTGGTTGAACACCAGGTCCTTCATCAAGTTCATTCTTCCCATACAGTTCAAGACGTCTTGCTGCTTCAGCTTCTGTGAGTCCATCCTCAAGGTTTGCTTCCAATTCATGTGCAACCTGCACGTACTCTAAGGCATGAGCTGGCTTAGACAAAGGTTTGTTTGACTGTCCTGAGACTTCTTCGACGATGTTAGCTCTAGCCATGTCTTATTATATGATGGAGTAATGATAGGATGTGTCGGAATGAATATGAGATCATACAGGGCGAAATTGACCCGAATAATATAAGAACGTCGTTAGAAGGACGTGGTAATATGTCTATCGAGAAAAACAACTTTCACATTTGGGGAAACATGTTCTTCATATATAGTAAAAATGTATCACAATTGGCAAGGATACCAATCCATACTATCCATACTTATCTATAGACTACAGTGACCAAGAGGCTAGATCTTGGTAGCACAAGGTCAATTCTAAAGGGCCTATATAAGTGTACCCCGCGACTTTGAATGGAATGCCATCATTGAAATCGGTATATCCTTATCAAATGGCACCAAACTAAGAAACAAATGGCTCCGCCACTAGAGCGTCGACGAAATGTTCTATGTCTTGGAGCCAAGCAAAAGTAGAAAGGCCAAGATGGCCAGAGTAAAGAACAAGCCGCAGTCCATTGCCATTCACTTGATAGACAATAGAAATCAGCCGAGAAAACGATACCAAGACTCTGTGTCTGAACATAACCCTACACAAAATCGAGATTCGATGCGGCACTTCAAGTTGTTGATGAGTTGAAGTATTCGAGGTTGAAATAAAGTTCAACGATCTTGCAGGCGTCGCTTATTGCTGACTAATACCAGCAAGTCAAGCCTACTAAAAACTGCCTAGAACATGTTGCGATAGCACCATATCTTGGAGTTACTTGGCCTACCAATTTAGTGGTCAATGTCGGAGAGAAGTTTCCAATCTATGACATATTAGTACGTAGAACCAATCGGGATCTTCAAAGACGCCACATGGTCTGCAGAATACCCAGAGCATGACTTTTGGCTCTCCTAACATCAACACACACTATAACGTGATCGGTCGCGTGACCTACTAAACACCATCGGCGTCATGGTTAATAGAGTTCAATGCCTAGAGAGGAACTAGATAACGCGAGGCAGAAATATTATCCGACAACCGGTCCTGTTCATACAATCCATCAAGTTCCTATCGGAGCGCTCCTCCTTTTTCGGAATTCCTTCCCTAGAGCCTAGTACTGGTATCTCACACATCTTTCTCCATCTCCCCGCTTTCTTCCCCAGAATACTACCACCCCATCTTCTTCTACCTACCATGACTTCACCAAAGTTTTCTAAAAGCCCGGACCTCAGAGAAGTAGAAGAAACAGTGTTGCCACGACACTTGTGTTGGCATTGCCCAACCAAACCTCGTCGAACTCCAAGATTCTGACTTCTCAAGACAATAGTAAAGTTACTATTACCATTAAGCTCCTCATACTACCTCAGTTCTGGTGAGATGATCTGATGGCATAATTCCAACGATCTTCGAGACTTATGGACGAAACTTTTCGAAGATTCGACTATGATTCTACCTACTGCCTACTTTTGCCCTCCCTATCTGCTTGGCACTGGTTGAAGCGATAAATTGAAACTACCGACATCCTCAATCTCCTTAGATTTCTCGTTCTAGCGTTCTCCTATGTTATCTATCTCTTCTGTATCCCCAACCCAACCTTCAGACTATTGATCCGAGTCTCGATGACGAAGTTGAAGATCAGCTTATCAGCAGATATACAATCACATTCCATTCAATCAACAAGTACCTACCTAGGTATCATCAATCTCATACCATTCCTACAACTATCATCTCAATACCCACAAGTGTAATTTTCAAGAATCTACATCCACCACCCTCAACATCTCAACAACTATTGAATCTTTGACTGAGATTCAAAATAAAGGACCCTACAGCCATAACAATGCCCGGTAGTTCCTCAACCGCAAATAATAAGATCCAGTTTCTCTATTCACAGATAAGTACTCCATCTAAAACTACAATAATCATCTTTTCAATATCAACTCAACTTTTCCTCCCCCCTAATCCCATTCCGTCGAGAATCCCATCCTCTCCAATATCAACATCATACCTCGCCCATCCCTATTCACCCACCCAATTCATAGAATTCATATCCAATTTTAAGGACATGTAATTATCCAGACGCTGCCCCCTCCTTTCTTCCAATATTCACGCGATTGTTTTTGGAAGGAAGACTTTCATGGTTTACCTAGTATCACAACACTCATCTTCTCGAGCTGCATGTATATACTGTTTCAATACATTCCATCGACCCAGACATGGATAAGAGTTCAAGATCTCGATGACAGAAATCCACGCTACCAGCTACCACGACAAAGCGCCAATCAATACCACATTGCCATTCGATCATTCACTTCAAGTAGCCAGATATCCATAGTTCGCAATTGAAATATTCATAACCATCAATTCATGTCCATCCATCCTTTCCATCCACCCCTTGATTCATCCATTACTATCCTTCCTATATACATACACTGATCTTTCACTAGTTACTTCCTCCCTTTTGTCTATCTCTTCATCCTCAACCCATTCCCCAGTCCCCCCCTTTCTTGCTTTCAAACATCCCCACATCCAAGTCTCTAACCAATATTCCCTCCCCATATTTTCATTTTTCAAGGAATTTCCAATTAGAAATTTTGAAAGCCAGGCTAAAACCAGAACCACGCAATTCAACGAAAACGAAAAGACTTTTGAATTGTTTCGCTTTTCCGCCCATGATGCATACCAGCAGGAAAAAAAGACGCCCAGATATCAACTATAAGATGCCATCATTTACGTAAAAAGTTGTTGTAAAAAGTATTTTTGTAAAGAGAAAAAGTTACACGAAGAAGAGAAACAGGGTATTTATCCATGTAAACCGCAAGTTCTCTCTTTCATCATCTTTCTTCTTTCTTTGTCTTTCACTATTGATATTGTTAGTATAGGCTCAACTGATAGCAAGATCAGTGGGGAGTTAGGGTAAAATAAGGAGTACAAACCTGGATCGTAGACTAAGAAGTCATGTAAAGCATTTCCGGCTGGTACCATTGGCAAGACGGGTACCTTCTTATCGGTAACAACCTCCAAGAGTGCTGGTCCATCACTGTCAATCAACCATTTCAAAGAATCTCTTACGTCATCTGGCTTAACACATCTTCTGTGTTGAACACCCATTGCATCTGCCAATTTCATGAAATCTGGGTTGACACTGTGAGTATGAGCGTATCTATCCTGGTAGAAGATATTTTGCCATTGAGTAACCATTCCCTGCTCTTCGTTGTTAAGGACAATAACCTTGACGCCGATGTTGAATTGAGATGCAGTGGAGAGTTCAGTAAGTGTCATGTTGAACGATGCATCTCCATCAATATCGATGACAAGAGCATCAGGTTTGGCAACCTTTGCACCGATAGCTGCGGGAAGTCCGTAACCCATGGTACCGAGACCACCAGATGTGATCATAGTTCTTGGATATCTCCATCTGAAATGTTGTGCAGTCCACATTTGATGTTGACCAACACCAGTAGCGATGATGGTCTCTTGCTTTCTATCGGCAGTCAAATTTGAGAGTTCCTCAATCAAAGTTTGTGGCTTGATGAGACCATCTCGTTCGGCCTTTTCGTAGTGAGAGAGAGGGAACTTCTCCTTCCAGAATCTAATTTGGTCAAACCATTCTTTGCGTTCATCCATGGTCTTCTTGTCGACGGCTGGAAGAAGTTGAGCAAGGTTGGTAACAACATCACCTTCAACAGCCTCGGTCGCCTGAACAACCTTGTTGATGTTCTTTGGCATAATCTCAAAGTGAACAATGCCACCACGACCTTCAGCTGCTGCTGCCTTTGCTGCTGGAGCAAACTTTGGAATGCTTCCAGTTACACGATCATCGAAACGTGCTCCAAGAGCAATAATGAGATCGGCCTCTTGCATGGAGAGGTTAGCGTACGCAGAACCGTGCATACCAAGCATGTGTAAAGACTTCTCATCAAGCTCGTCAAATCCACCAAGACCTTGGAGAGTGGTTGTGACAGGGATGGATGCCTTTTCAGCAAGCTCCTTGAGCAATTTGGGACCCTCTGGGGTAGAGATAACACCTTGACCAGCGTAAATGATTGGCTTTTTAGCGATGTTAATCAATTTTGCAACACGTTCAATCGAACCTGCAAGTTGTTTCTTTTGAACAGCCTGGGCCGCTCTTGAGGCTTGACTGGGTAAAGATGGCATAATGTGGTGGGTAGGAATGGCCTTTCGTAGAATACCAGCTGTGACATCCTTTGGTAAATCTACCAAAACTGGTCCAGGTCTTCCAGAAGTAGCGATTTCGAAAGCCTCCTTGATTCTTCTTGGGAGCTCAGCAATATTCTTAACCATAACATTCCATTTTGTGCAAGCTCTCGAGATACCAACGATATCGGCCTCTTGGAAAGCATCACTTCCAATAGCGGTTGTAACGACTTGTCCGGTGAAAACAACCATTGGTGTTCCATCAGATAAAGCGTCCTGCATTGGAGTAATAACGTTGGTAGCACCAGGTCCAGATGTAACGAGAACAACACCAGGTTTACCACAAGCTCTGGCGTACCCTTCCGCCATATGACCAGCACCTTGTTCATGTTTTGGTAAGATAAATTCGAAATGTTTCGAGTTGTAAATCGCATCGAAAACTGGCAAAATCGCTCCTCCTGCATAACCAACTATTTCTCTATTAGCTCGAATCCTTGAGAAGTTGGAGAAAAAAAAATACTCACAGATGTGTTTGACATCTTGCCGTAACATCATTTCATGGAAGATCTCTCCACCAGTCATACCGATAAATCTATGCCAGAATTAGGAACTTCTTGTGTCACCTCGCTGGAAATGGGTATAACATACGACTCATCCATCTCCGAGTATTTTTGTCCCTGTCCTGCCAATTCCTTGCCTGAATCTTTTTTCGAAGGTGTGCTATTGAATGCTGGACTTGGACTTTCCCTAACTTGACTATATTCACATGTCAGTCCACTGTCTTCCATCCCAAAGTGACTCACCCCCAATTTCTGGATTGAGAGAGAAATTCAAACCCGCCGAAAATATCCATAGATGGAAATTAAAGAGAGAGTCATACCTAGCAGCTTGAGGAGCAGCAGTAGCTTGCGCTCTCGTCCCCTTCTTCTCAACCATAATACCGCCCGCCGCCTTCACACGATTCGACAAACCCCTTGCACCAGCGACATCCATCCATTTCGCATTGCTACCAATTGTGCGAATAGCACGCCTGGCGGGTATTGAACGAAGCATCTTGACTTCTGTTCAATTTCAGGGCGGAGTTTCTGTAGATATGTTCCGATATCGAACCTCGAGAGGCAAACGAATAAAGAGAAGAAGTGAAAGTAATTACAATGGCTCAACTAAATCCGGAAGAAGAAATTGAGTAATTTCTCAATTGAATCTTGCTCAGAGGAAGAGAGGTAATGGTCGCAAAAAACTCTATGAGGAAAAAAGAGTTTGTAGGAAAGTTGAGAAAATATGACTTTAGAGTTGTGATTCACACCCTCCGACAATATTTCTTGGAACCCTCAATCCGCCCTTTTCCTAATTTTCTAGCGGTATCGGGGGCAAAATGTGGGGTAGCGAGTGGAAAGATCTTTTTAGTCTTTTGGTCAATCTGATTGGTTGGGGAAGTGAAGAGTGCATAAATTGCGCATAAAGAGGTACTCCAATCAACAATCATCTTTTACTGTTTTATGATTTTTTATGACTTTCCATGTTCTAGATTGGGTGGATAAATCCAAGCGATGAGGTCAATGCATCTAAAATGAGAGTCTACCTACGTATCTATATATGGATATTGCAACATGTAGGTAGGTATTCTTGTCAACTGGGTTTGCTTTGCTTTATAGGAGTGAGAAGTAATGAAATGTGTGAATTAAATATTGGAAGTCTGCATTCACCTCCAATTTCATCCCGTAAAATCAATAAGGATACCAGACCTCAATCACAATTTAAAGTCCCCGTTGACTTTCTCCCACCCTCTTACTACTCCCTCGTTCTCCCCAATATCCACCATCCCAGCAACCTTCTCAGCCAACGCAACCTTCAACGTTCTTGATCTCTCTGTGCATAACTCATAGATAGTACTCAGGTTGAATGTTAAAGCGTGGAAAGAATTGTCTTCTGCAATCAGTGATTCGAGAATGGTTCTTGCCTGTTGGTTGAATTGTGAGTATGTGTGATGTAGCGGGCTCCTCAGTGGAAGAAGTGATAGTCGTAGCAGGAAAAAGAGATTGGAGGGAGGAAATGATACATACCTCATCGCCACGACCCAAGTACAATAATGTTACACCAAGGTTTTGCCTCCACATAGCCTTTTCTCCTTTTCCAGCCACCGTTTCCTCGTTGGCAATGAGTTCTTCCCAAATGACAACTGCTTCCTCATACTTCCCTTCAGCAACAAAAGCAAGAGCTCTGATTGTTCCATCTATTTCACTCGCCTTGAATTCTCCTCCATTCGCCTTCCTCAGACACTCCCTTGCAGCATCAATGTCCCCCAAACACAACCACAGTAATGCTTTCTTAGCCCTCAATTCCTCATCGCCCTCTTGATTAACCTTCAAAGTCTTCAAATGCATCCCCGCTCCCACTAAATCTTCCATCTCAATCAGCGCACTAGCAACTCTGATACCCAAATCCGCCAATCTGCTTTCCCATAGCTCGATCCCACCATCTAAGGCATCACCAGCTGCCTTACGCTTCTTTAATTTTGTCAACATACTTCTCGCATCTCTAGCTAGGTCATAGTACCCCATAACACCTCTTCTCGCATCCCCTAATCCCATGCCTTGCAATCGAACTGCCAAAACCCTCAACTCCCATCCTACCATATGAGTATCCGTTTCATCATCTCGATAGTAAGCAGCATTAAGGTCTTCGAGAGCTTTAACTTCTTGAGCCGCAAGTTGTGTCTGGTTACAGAGCGTAAGACATGCTAGACGAATATAGAAGAGGTTGAAAATCTCATCATGTGATGAAGGTCCAGGAGTAGATGTTAATAGCGTAGCACTCAGAATAGCCGCAGCTCGAAAATAGCCCGCTGCCAGGAGTGACGAAAGAGTATTGATATCAGGGTTAGGGGGGAGTGATGAAGCTGGGGAAGAACGAAATGGTGGTGGGATTTCAAGAACCGGTAGAGGATGATAGATTTCTGGACGTAAGAGATATGTGAAATCTTTCTGAAGTGTTGAGACTGTTGACTGAAATGATGTATTTTGTGATGGCGAGAGCGATGTGGGAGCTGTCATGAAAGTGTTGGTCGATAAATTCGAACCGGGACTCGGTGACGGAAGCCTAGGTGTTCGGCTTCTTGGCGCCGGGCCGCCTGGTGAAAGTGTTCGTGTTTGTGTGGCATTGATGTAATTTGTAGGCGACAAGGGACTATTCAGAGGTGAACTGTCTAAACTTAGTACTTGTTCTTACACATGGGAGTGATACGCACTCGTTGATATCTAACGGGCCTCTTGTCGGTCGTCTGGGTAAAGCTGCTATGCGATTAGTCAAGTGCTGCTTGTTTCGATCCATTATTGAGTTGTTGTTCTGAGGACATAAATTAAATATCGAAGGTGTTGAATTACAGACACAGATAACCTCTAAACAAGGCACCTTTCATGGGAAGCCACGTGCCAAGGTGCCTCTACCGTATTCATGAAAGTCGCGCACTCGTGTGGCTTCCAAGACAACCAAAGATATAAACGCCGTTCTCCAACTATCTCTGGATTCTTCTAGGTATAACAACATCATTTCATCCGAACTAATGACTGTAACTCTCGGAAGGTCCTCATGGTGGTGGTGGAGGTTGCTTCAGACGCTGGCCCGTTGCATTGCGACAAAGAAGAAATCTTACCTCTCCCCGAAGAAGCTTGCCTAACATGTTTTTTCCCTCCCGACCCGGCTGATGAAGTACCTTCCATTTTGCGATCTGCTTTGATGATATCAGATATGAGGGACGATGAGCGAATCAATCAACGTTCTAGGTTTATGCATTTCAATTGAGGTATGCAACCGTGCACATAGGTAGTTTTAAAGCCATTTTGCCCCTCTTTTTTCTATCACCGACTTTATAAAAAGACCTCATCATCTCCCTTATTGTATTGCTATGGAATTTTATGATTCGTTTATCAACTCAATAACTTACAGAGTATTTTTCATTTCATTTTTCTACTTCTCTAGAGGCATCGTTGCTACAACACGATCTTCCGGAAAGCTCCTCCCCTGTTACATTACCTCCGGAACCATTATATATAATTATAATATATGAGTATCGGACAAGAATTATGCTACTTCACGCAAAATAATTTTGATTTTACTGATTGTCCTTCGCACCTTTCAATATCTAGGTACTGATATAATATACGCACCCATTTGGCATTTCATTTTGGTCACTACACCTTCTTGTGTTACACATAGTGAGGACTATTCGCAGAACCGCTCCTGAGAACTACTAGGTATCTATGTACCACGGGAAACAGGAATAGACCATCCCATTTGACGACATAGAAAGAGCACAATCTCTTGCGGAAGTGCTATTTACTATCAAGTATCATCATATAATCATGCAAACCAAACCATCGTTCCAAATACCCCGTTTCCACAGCGTTGAAGAGAATAGCAGCTTACGAGGTAGGTAGCTATGTAATGGAACACATCTAGGGCGACTAATTCCTAAACATCAAATTTCAAATCACTACCTACCTATCTACCTAAAGACAGGTAAACCAGATCAAATAACTAGGTATAAACGCACAATCCCTTCCCATCATCTTCCAAGCTCCTACACATCAACAACCCCAAGCTACTAGATCTATGCACCTACCTACCTATCTAGAAAGTTATACACCATACCCCTCGCTTCGCCGCATTGTCACCAGTACATAGCTCTCTTCCCAAATACTCATCTACAGATCGACATCTGATAATAACCAAGCATTCTGAATGTATGTTTGGGATCCCCATTTCTATTGATCAGACTGGATAACTCTCAAGAGTCACCCTGCTGTAATCTGTCTGGCTAGTTTGGGTATCACTTTAGTATGGATTTCTTCGATAGTCACCTACCTAGTAGGTAGACATGCAAAGCGTTAGGTATAACACCAATATTTACCTCACTCTCCCTTTTGTATAAATTATATTCGAACAAACACCTCCCTCCTCATCAAGATATTCGGGTATGAAGTTATCTGTCTCCAAATATTAACATATAGACTCTAGCAGACAATGTAAAAAATTCATTTTCGGTTTCCATCCATAAAATGACTCTCAGGCTTATTTACACTTCTACGATTTCATTCCCGTGAGACTCATTTCATCCATTACATAATGTCTGTCGAAAATAGGATCTATAATAAAAATGGGAATAAATTCTATAATGGGTATTGGTACCACAAGGCTTTTTATCATCTCTAATAGTTAACTTCCACCTAAGCAACATTTCCACCTTCAACAACAAATACCGCACTTCCGCTACCAGGTTTGCTAACCACGATTGCCGCTTCCCTCTGCTCCTTGGACAAGTCCTTCTTTGAGTAATACTCCTTCTCCCAAGCCTCTTTAACCGCATCAACCTTATTCGCAGGTACCAAATGTACACTGCATCCGCCCCATCCGGCACCAGTCAATCTACTTCCATAGCTGCCTGCTTTCTTTGCTATTTCACAAAGTTCGTCTAGTTCGGGACAACTGCAGTCAAAGTCTTCTCTGCAGCTGGTTTGGGTTTCGTTCATTAGGTCACCCAGCTTTCGGTTGAAAGTTTCAGTGGAATCACCACCATCGGCATTGAGATAGGATTCGGGATGTTCGAGAACTTTCATAAACTTTAGAACTCGAAGGGCCTCGGTGAAAACGTGAAGGGTTCTTTGGCGAAGCTTGAAATGTTCAGCACGGACGGGGAATGTGGAAGTGAAGCGCTCGTTCAACTCAGGGACTGTCATGTTAATGACAGATGCAATTTCTTCTCTAGTATATCCCTCTTCTTTTGTGAATGTTTTCTTTGTGAGTTCAATAAGTTCCGAAAGTTGTTCTTCGAGCGGTGCAGTGGAATCTCCAAGATATTTGCTATGGAATCCGTGAAGTGAGACACCCAATGGTCCAGAGTCGGAAGGAAGGGGATCTTTAGATTTGTTGATAGCTGCGTGAAGATAGGCCGCGGCAAGACTGCATTCTACAACTCTCAAGTTGTAGCATACTGGACCAGTGACATGCTTATCAGCTGCAACAAACGATTGTGCAATAACGAATGTGAGTTCGGGGTTTGTTTTGGGGAAGTGAACGGGCTTTGCAGTCAAGGTTGGATTGAAAGAGACATATAATGCTGAGCCACGAATGGAGAAGACCGATGCAGATTGATCCATTCCGCCCGAGTTGACACCGACTGCTCTTTCACTGACAATTGCCAATTCTGTGAGTTGCGTCTTGTCAACAGATTGCTCGCCATTAGCAAACATAACTGCAAGAGCAGAAGCTGTAGTGAAAGCAGCAGAACTACTCAATCCACCACCGGCAGGTACGGTTCCATCCATCAAAACTTCCATACTCTTGGGTTTGAAGCCGTCTCCATGTTTCTTTCTCAATAACTCTAAAGCACCCCGGAGTCCAGACTTCAAGTAATTTGTCCACTCATGTACCTTGGAATCGATCTCCACTGCATCGAATGGTATATCGAATTCATGTGCTGGGAACTTATCTGCCTGCACATTCGAAACTCGCACCTTGAATGTTGTGCTGGTCGAAGCGGATTCATCGATTTGGGTGGAAACTGCGAGTAAGGCATCTGCAGTTATGGCCATAGGCAAGACAGAGTACAAAGAGTAATCAATGTGCTCGCCGATGATGTTGACACGCCCTGGAGATCGTGAAACGAACTGCGCATCGTGTCCATAATTGCTCTTAAATTGCTTGAGAAGATTGTCCCATCTCTTGGTTTGTGCAGTCAAGGCATCTTCGGTGTAGATGTCTTTGAGAGACTTTGCGACAGGTACAATGCCAGCCATTATGAACGAAAGTTATCGAGAAGTAAGGGGTGTGCGGGTAGGATAGCTGTCGGTATGAATTGCTGCGAATTTACGAGCTTGCGAGTCTGCGACTGTGTAGGTAGGAAATCTGCAAGGTCAAAGATAGATGCTCAAACAGGAAAAAAATCGAGATATAGAAAAGTACAATCACAAACCATCTGTCGGATCAAGAGGGGCACGAGATCATAACATTCACCATCACATATCTAGTACCATTTAGGGCAATACCTAGGTACAAGAGGAAGGACCCCGCCAAATTCCCCGCTGTGCCCCGAAGCCTTCTCCAGATTATTGGTGCGCCTCGTTCCGTCGTCCACTATTCATTTAGAGACGGAAAAACTTACCAGATTCCACTCGTATGTGTGAATAAAAGCAAGCTTTACAGTGGAACATCAATCTGAGTGAAATTATAACCTTACTTTCAGCCGCACATTCGGCTGGAACCGAGGAGAAAGGTTTGAGAGTTGAGTACTATGTACCCGGGCAAAGATGTTGACTACTCGGTATGTTGAGTAGAGCGAGGGAAGAAACATTTATTATATTGATGCGAGGTATTTATAAGGTTACGGTAACCGATGTAGTCCAACATGGCCAATCACATTCATAGGTATCTAATTGCCCTCCTGCCCAGGCGAATATGAAGAGCTGACGAAGGGGCTTTAATTACCCGATTGAAAATCCAAGAGAAATAATGTAAGTTATTATATAATTTCAGTTTCCTTTATATAGTAGGTACCTAGTAGGTATATTATATCAAGACCGCATATCCTTCATTAAACCCATCCCATCTCGAATCATCCCCATCCATCCCATCTTTCCCTCCTCAAATTCTCACTCACCCCACTAACCCCCACCACTCCATTTCTCGTTTCTCATTTCTCATTTCCCAATTCCCCCGCCAGCCAAACCATCCGAATTCCCCAGACAAATCCGACCGTACTCTCCGAACCTCCTTTCCCAATACTACCTACCAGTGAGTGACCACCCTCTCGTGATCTGGAGAAGAGAAACCTAACATGAAGCAATCAAAGACTATCTAGGTATTCTATTCGATTACTGAACTGTGTCTATCCAATACATTTCTTCGAAAACAACCTAATCTCTTGATATTGGAAATGTATCTATCTGATCGCCAAGTCTGAGAATAATAAGTAGGTACCTAGGTATTCGATCTTGATGCTCTGCTGTTCCCAAACCATCACTCCAGCCAACGCACCACCAATATGGCATCGCCACAATGGCCTTTTCAACCAAAATGAGCGATCCTCTTAGGAGCGGATAACTTCGGCATTTGTAGATGTGCAACAAAAATCGCAAATATCATTCTATAGGTTTGGTCTTTAAGGTTGCTTTGCGTGGCGACTGGCTATTTTAGGGATTGGCTGGTTACCTCCCTTGTTGACGACTATCTAAAGGACTCGGAGATTCTTTCTCGGATGGGAAATTCGAATGCAGTAGGTAATAACATTATTGTATTTAGATCTATTTACGTTTTGACGAAAAGTTATATATGTGAAATTTGAATTATGTTTTAGCTTTCGATCCCTGATTGCTAGGTATCCAAAAGATATCCTAAACTCCTTCTTGATCTGTGTATGTCCATGTTGGTGAAGTAATATTTACATATACCTACATTATGATATCCTAAATCGTCGTTCGCATGATATACATTTTTCCTTGCAGAATTCCAATCGCAATTAACCTGTCATCCCAAACGCCTATCAACGCCTATTATATATGCCCGATTGTTGAGGGTATATCATGTAGTAAAAAATGGAAGCCCTGACTCCTACCTTCCCATCAAATTAATGTCTGATTTCAGTTCCTCCTGCACTGTGGCTTTTTCTCGCTTGTCTCCAATTCAAAACCAGAACTTCATCTCCACCTCCTGTGAGTCCCTTTCTCAAATACACCTGTCGAACCACATGTGTATCGACCAAATAGCTATCCAGAAATTTCCAGCTAATTTTCTGTGCCTCATTCAATTCTGGCCGTGTTGGTGACAGACTATGTTCAACATCGAGATTTTTGTCATCCCAAGTCACTTCTGTTCTCCTCAAGTCGACACTTCCATCAATAATTGTCGAGTTACTTAAATCACTCTTTGCCCCTCGCTCCAACGACCCCTTGGGATATTTCGCGATGCTGAACCCATTGGTAAGGACGATATCGTCATCAAATTGCCAACGCTGTAGGAAGCATTCGTCACACACATTTGATACTAGATGCATCTTATCCATCTCATAGGGATATTTGGTCGCCGAGCCTGCCTTCCAATGATGTAAAGATAATACCTTTCTTCCATTCTCATAAAATCCAGAATGATCTCCCATGAAATCGATTTGCGAAAGTCCAGCTACTGTTGTAAGTTGAGCTTTAGAATGTTGGTATATACAGTCCATCACCAGTGTATCCCCGGAAGTAAATCGCATGTTATTTTTACACTCCTCATTGTTCTCATGGATGATCTTTGCCAGTGGCGTGGAGAGAAAGACGCCAGCCCCTCCAAATGCCATCAATCCGTACATTCTCACCGCTGCCCAATTCTCGGACAGTCCGCCGATGTATTGAGGCTGTGTATGGTCGTGAAGGGCAAGCTCGTCTAGTAGCCCACGCATGGAAGGGAAGAATGTGTCGTCGTCCATAACCACAGTCCATTTTGTTTTCTTATTGCGAGCCTTGTACATCAGGTCTATTAGGGAAAAATACCGTTGATTGAAAAAGTCCTCTTTCTTGACGGGTGGTATTATAGTGATGTCCATGCCTGCTTTGCGATATTCTTTCTGAAGTCGAGCCATTTCAGATTTAGATGCTAATATCTCTTCGCTTTCTTTGACTATCGCGATCAAACGAGCTCCACTGTTGGGCAACCATCGTGCTAGGTGCATCTTTGTGTCCCGAAGACGCTTTATTGTGGTCTGCAGACCAAATATCATGTGCGAAGCGTCGATTTTCCGAATTGGAGGATAAGGAACTTCAAGAGTGAGCGGGGAACAATGGTCAACGGTTCTATCAATAGAAAGTTCTGCGCGCTCGAAGATCTCAGGGCTGTCGAACAAGGACGCTTTCATCACGGTGACTGACGGTCTTTCTCCATGATTAGGTTTCGCGATAATATCTCGCTGGGCAACTTTCAAAGGGTATGATAAATTGTACCTTCCCAACCACTCAAAGTTTTCTGTGACATTACAATCAGATGGCGAATTGATTCCGGCTAAATCACCTGTCCAATCCTCCTCGGCCAATTCGTATCCAAACCCATCTCCAAGTATTGCTGGTGATCCAAAATATGATGTCACATTAAGTGTACCATAGCGGGCAAACAATATTAGTGCGGGAACGATTATCGAAGACGCAGCCAAAAGGATAGCCAAGCGGATGGTTTTCCTGGATTTCATGGCTCGATTGACTGAGAATAGGTGCAAAGAGAGCAACGAAAAAACCCCAGAGCGAAGGAAAACAAAATATCAAAGAAAGAAAAGAGTGGGCAAGAAATGAATGAGAATCAAGTAAAAGCTAGATAAAAGCTAAAAACTCCACTAAGGCGATAATAGATAGACTTGCAACCTTATCAACAATACATTTGGGGTAGATAAGGGGAAAAGATCTTGAGGGGCGTAGTGGTGGTGTGGTACAAATGCCAACATCCCAGAATGAGAGAAATTACAAGAAATTTCCAACCGATCTCCAACTTGTTAAGATAGTTTGAGATAGTCAGTGATTTTATTGGTTACTGACTTGTTTCCAGACAATTGGCAACAGTATCATGTGCGCCATAATACTGGAAGGAAATGCTACCAGTCGACGCCTGTCAGTTACAGTAGCACATGAACACGACGGAACGTTTTCAACATGAACAAATCATGGTATACCGGTATATTTCACTTGAAAAGATCTCGATTCGACGTGACCCTGTGAGCCTGCCTTGTTCTCATTTCACATTGGTGATACCAGTATTACCAAATTCATATGCGTACCGAGAGAGAGCTCTTTACTGGTTCGCATTGATTGAAGATCCACTGTGAAATCTCGAAATGCCTACGATACCAACCTAGTAGATCTGGAGCCATAATCAATAAAGATCTAAGCGATACTCTAGAGTGAGCCTCCCCCTGTTTCCTTTGATGAACCATATTATGCAAAGAAGTATGAAAGAAGGCATAACAAACGTCAAATGTTATATTGTTGGCTCTGAAATTTGATGTAAAAAAAATGAAAGAAGGTAAGATCGTAGTGAAGAAAACGTAAAGTGGAATACGAGATAGCTAGCTGGTATATATACTCCGTGAAGAATATGCCGGGTGAGATCCTTCGGCTTTTAAACGTCCGAGTCTTATCTCATCAAATTGGTCTGAAGCGACAAGGCTGAGAATCTACTGTGGCTAGGTAGTAAAGGTCAATATGTGTGGCGTCATTAACAAACCGAGGATGCATCTTCATTTAACGGGAAGGCTACCTAATTTCACTCATTGTCACACAAACTTGTTTCCTCAATACCAACACCTACATTGATAGTATTCTTTAAAAGATTTCCGTTCATTTTTTGTCCCAGCAATGCGATAATACCCGTCCGTCTACTTTCCTTAATCACTGCGATCAGTAACTATTCCCGAATTTTCAAGATGGAATCAGCATATCCCAACCCCGGGTTTCAAAAAGCGCAAGATAGAAGTGCCCCAGAACATCCTGAGCAATCGAGGCAGGAATCTCTGGCAGTTCCAACTACCGTTAGCAATTCTCCCGAAACTCCCATGCCCATAGTCGAAGAATCAGACGAAGCTCATGTTTTAAATCATCCTCAATCTAACAACTCTACCCAGTCCAGCAATGCACAAGAAGATAAAGCACCTTCTCCGGAGAGGGAAATACAGACCTGTTGGATATGCCAAATGGATGATACTGACGATGGGCCTCAAGCTTCACCGTGGCGATCACCGTGTCCTTGTTCTTTGCGAGCACACGAATCGTGTTTAATGGAATGGATTGCAGTATCTGCAGACAAGGAAATGGCACCCAAGATTGTCTGTCCAGTCTGCAAGTATCAACTAAAAATAGACCAGCCCAAAGATTATCTCGTCTTGACGGTCGACAAACTACGACGTATGGCGGAGACAATGGTACTTCCCACGGCTGCCGGCGCATTATTCAGTTGCTTTTACTCCGGATCACTTCTGTTTGGCGTTAACAGCCTGGCATTGGTGTTTGGCGCAGATGAAGCCCGCGAGATAATTTTGACGCATTACGACGACTTCATAGATCGTCCTGTTCTTGGTGGTAGCATACACTTACCCATGAGACAGATGTTAACCAAATATTTATTTCCATTTCTCGGAGGCGGGTTCATGGCTGTACCAAGTTGGAGGGCAACAATAGGACTACCATTAATTGCACCAACCCTCCTATTATCACGGACAAGAATTGCGGATTCGGTTTTCAGTATAGTACCTGTTACTGTAAGTTAAGAATCCCTAGTTGCGCCTAATGGGCAAAGTATGATTGAAGTCTGCGTTTGCTAACATGGCTCAAGTATTTTCTCTTTAGCCCCGACAGCAAGAGCATTACCTCCTGGCCTCCATCCCCGGGTCGCGCGTTCGTACTTGTTCCCTATGTCAGATTGGCATACAATACCCTCTACCGTCACATGTTTTCGGACTTGGAAAAGAAATGGGATTTGGCTGTTCAGCGTAAACCACGAGAAGGGGAAACTGCAGAACAAATCGCTGCGGAACAACGCAGAGGAGGGGAAGGCGATGGATTCTTAGCATTGGAAATGGAAATGGAGATCATTGATGAAGTTATGGACGAAGACGGAAACTTGGTTCCCCAAGATGGTGCACCTATGGGTGATCGCAACCAGAATCAAGGTGGCCGACAAGGCGAAAATGGCAATCAAAACAATATGGGGGTCCGTCGAAATATTAGTACACACAGCTTGTCATTCCAGTTTATGGGCGCAGTGCTATTCCCTGCAATATCAAGCATAATGGGCGATGCACTCAAATACGCATTGCCATCTATATGGGTAAAGGCGAGATGGGGAGGAAAGCCAGGGTTATTACAACAGAAATGGGCCAGAAGTTTAGTGGGAGGATGTCTATTCGTAGTTTTGAAAGACGTGGTCGTGTTGTATTGTAAGTGGAAGAAAGCAAGGAATTTTGGGAAGAAAAAAGTCCTAGAATTTGGAGGGAAAGGAAAGGGAAAGGCCGCGTGAAAAATAGGGGAGAGTAGTCTATGGATAGAGTGAGCATAGTGGGGGATGAATTCCAATCGAGGATGGAACGTTGTGGATAGGAAAATCCTTATCTCCTCGCAGAAGAACGCATTGAGGCTGTTCAAAGTGTAATTTTATGACCATTGGAAATTCGTCCAACAAATGGATATGGTTGAATGCCAAACAAAAATGGAGGCACTATTAAATCCATATCATATACCCATGCCATCTAACCTGCCATTCCACTACTACCAAAAAATGGTAGCTATCAAGTACATGCATTCTGGGGGCTTTTGATTCCAAGACGATTGAATCACCTGCTTAAGCAATAGCATTGTTTTCTTGATTCACATAATCCCCAATTAGAGGTCCTCTATTCCCAAATTTCCCGTCTGCATCCCTAAAGCATCTCAATAGCCATCCATCACCTCATGCGCCTCAAGCAACCGAAGATAAACGCCTAAAACTCATCAACACGAATTCCGTGACATCACCCGAATTCAATAGCAATCATCAGAAAGGAAAAAAAAGACATACCAGCAACATTCCATCTCACATCCGCCTCCTCAAATCCCTTCCTCACGAGAACCACAATATCGTGGGAAGATGGATCTTCAGATCTGATCTGCTCAACACACATATGGTAGCCGAAAAACAACGCCCATAAGGACATGCTTTTGGGATCGCGTCCTAAGAGAGAGTGGGGAGTTGACATGTTTGCGATGATTCGGTGGGTTATGCGTTGGAGGAGTTGGGCTTTGCGTTCAGCGCGGTGCTGGTTTAGAGGGGATGGAGGATTTGATGGGTGTGGAGAGAGGGATGATGTGTGTAGGGCTAGAAGGGTGCTTGGCTGAGAGTTAGTCGGAGATCATGGCTGGGACAGTGGGAAAGCATGGATAGAGAGATGAAAATTATACCTGTAAATAAACGCAATGCGATCGCAGTCAGGATTTTCCACATTCACCGAAGCCTCAAGCATGGAGGTTATCGTCCGATCTAATTGCATCCATAATTCATCATCATGAGATGAATCGCCAGACACATGGTTGAGCACTTGACCCAATAATCTCGCAGCTTGACATAGCAGAGCGAATTTACTCATGTGGCCTGTGGTTGGAGAGGATAAGGTAGAGTAACTGGAGGAATTGATGATCTGGTTAGGAGGGTCAGAAGTAGGTTATTATGATTGATGATTACATTTGAAAATAGATCACTTACACCTTGGTTCCACGCTTCGTCGTCGCATGGTAATGTATCATCTAGGTTTGGATCTGAGGTTGCGAAAGGCCTCCCTGGTGATCCTATGCTAACGAAACTGTGATGATGGTTAGTCCTGATTAGAAAGAGGTTCGAAGGATAGGACTGGATTTGTGATCACTAACCGATCCAGAATTACAATAGCCCACCAAACTCTTCTTCTGAAACATCAGATTGTCAGTGATGATCTACCGAGAAAAATCATGTGGAGTAACACGAAGAGAAGAATGTGGAAATAATAGGTAGATTTAGGGTTTGAAGAAGATGAGATGCCCAAGCAAAGTTGAACGTTGTAGAATGCAAAGCATGATAAATGAGCAAATGATACTAACCTCTCTTCCACCTCCAACATTGTGAGAACCCTTCTTACGTTTAGCCGCTTATTACAATTGATCCCCAGAGCATATGCGTACCGCGCACATGCTCCAATCGAAAGATACGCAGCAGGATATATACCATGACCCATCTCATACAAGGCGATTAGGATTTCCGCTTGAAGAATGGGAAGAGAAGGAACACTGGAGATTTCTACTTCAAGACAATAATGTTTTATGGCTTGATAAAGTAAAGTTTGAGGATTCCGTGGATTTGTGGGAGGCAATGTGGTGATTATTTTTATGGAGAGGAGAAGGAGAATGGTTTCTGGACGGTTAGGAATGGTCGATTGAGGGGGTAGATGATAGCTGTAGAAACGAGGCTTGGAAATAAACGACATCCATGTGCGATCCTGGGAGAAGAACTCGGTAGCACACTGGTGGATAGAAGTGATGTCTCCTAGTAGATGAAGAATATGTGCTGGGATACAACTACCAGGCTGGGGTATGTCAATTTGTCCTTGTTGTAAAATATATGGATCTAGAAACAACATTGCCGAGAAATTGATCGATTGAGTATCAAAACAATCATAATTTACTGGTATCTGAATATTATGCCATGGTTGCGTAGAGGTTAAGGTAAAGGAAGGTACAGAATCGCGGGTCTGCTCTGATGTAGAGTATTCGCATATTAGATCTCTCCTGAAATACTACTGTTAACCGCAAAAAAGAACAATCGCAAAACAGATACATTGATTTACCTCAAACATCCCGAACATTGTGGAAGTAATCTATCGCATTTCTTCTTCCGCATCCTGCATGAAATGCATACTTGCTCCGACGTCGGTTGTTGGTCGGCGCTCGACCCATTACTGGGTGTTTGCATGGTGGGGAGAATATTCCAAGGAAAATTATTGTCCTACAATAATTTCTGAGTACAATGAAAGTGAATGGAGAAAACAACGTTTCGGTAACCCAAGGCGATGCGAAGGAGAGTGAATTGTGGAGTGCGTGAACCGCCATTGTTGATCCATACTTTTGGTGAAGGGGCGTTCGGCTGGCGGCGCACGAGCGCCGCTGATTAGGCGCCGCTTATGCATGCCATCGATATCCTAGCGAACCCAATCAGCAATTGCGCAAGAGCGAGACTCAGGGGCTCCATCGTGTAAGGGTGACCGTGAAACTTACGTATAAGTATAGAGCTATGGAGCATGTATTTTCTCTCATATCGTCATCAGTGCCTTTGCTCTTTCCTCTTCTCCCTCCAACCATAATTTCAGATCCTACACACTTTTCACCATGAATCGTTACGCTGCATCTCACATCAATCCCCAGGGCCCCGGAGATTCTCGGCCAACTGCACTTCAGATTATCCAGGACGAGTCGTTGATCGATAAACTGGCTGGAAAAGTAATCGTCCTCACTGGTTCAGCCTCCGGCATTGGTCTCGAAACGGCGAGAGCCTTGTCTGCCACAGGTGCTACTTTATTCCTCGCTGTCCGGGACATAAAAAAGGCTGAAACTTCTCTTGATGGAATTTTAGAGCCCTGTCGTGTTACGCTTGTAGAGATGGACAATGCTTCTTTTGTCAGTATCAAAACTGCTGCAGCGGTTATCCTCGAGAAATCGGGTAATCGGCTCAATATACTCATTAACAACGCTGGTGTTATGGGCATTA
Source organism: Botrytis deweyae (assembly GCF_014898535.1). NCBI lineage: Eukaryota > Fungi > Ascomycota > Leotiomycetes > Helotiales > Sclerotiniaceae > Botrytis > Botrytis deweyae. Next base: position 1,279,896 of record NW_024066211.1, read on the forward strand.
AAGATCTCCAACTCACCGAAGACGGGCACGAAATCACCTTCGCCACCAATCATCTTGGTCACTTTCTTCTATTCCAACTTCTGAAACCTGCCTTACTCCTTAGCTCCAGTCCAGACTTTCATTCCCGCGTGGTCAATGTTTCTTCCGCCAGCCACCGAATATGCGATCTTCCTGACAGCGACAACTATAACTTTCAAAAGGGAGGTTATAATTACGGAACTGCATACGCAAATTCGAAACTCGCAAATATATACATGGCCAATGAAATAGATCGTCGCTATTGTCAACAGGGATTACATGCAACAAGTCTCCACCCTGGTCCTATCGACACGAATATTAATAGGCACTTGGGCAGGGAATGGGTGGCTCAAGTTATGAGTAATGAGAAAGTTCGCAAAGTGCTGAAAAGTGCTGAGCAAGGAGCTGCAACAATTGTTACTGCGGCGGTTGGGAAGGAGTGGGGGGAAAAGGGAGGGAAGTATCTGGAGAATTGTAGTGAAGCAGAACGGGGAAAGGATGACTACCAGATTTTCGGAAATGGATGGGTGAAGCAAACGTATCATCCAGAAGATGAAGGGCGATTGTGGAGAGATTCATTGAAGATTGTCGGGGTCGAGGACGATATGTGAGGAGTGAACAGTGCAGATTTATTGTAGTCTAGTCATGTACATTAGTCAAATGGATATCGTTGTTGAAGATATCACTTCTATCCAAACGAGCAGATACAAATCCATATAACATCAACATAAAATAGGAAACTTGTTTTGAATAATTATCTTGATTCGGACTACTTATCCTTGTAATATTTGGAATCATTACACCCAGATTTCCAAAAATCATTTCCTTGGGCTTGTATACATCAATAGTAGACGTTAAACGTTATTGGTGTAACCCGATTTAGCACAGTACTCCTGCCGCAAAGATCGCTTTCAGAAATTGACATTTGTCTCTCCCCTTTCATAACTACTCCAATGGCAATTCGTTGTCCGATATCATCTCACACTCTAGTCCTACACGCTTGTATTCCTTTGTAGAAGCAACAGGAAGTCCCATAGCTTCCTTAGCTACTCTTGCCGCCTCTGCCACCTCTGCGTTTTTCATCTTCTGAAGCCTAATAGCTTTCTGTATCTTAGCCTTCAACTCGAAATTCTCCTTCGACTTTGTCTCAAGCACAGTCTCGATGTACTCCACATTGTAGAAGGGATTGTGCTCAATAAGGGCTGAAGTAGGAAAGTAGGTTTTGAATGTGTAAGTATCTTTCGTATTCTTTCGCGTTCGTTCGTCTTCAGGGATGGGGGTGTGGTTGTCTTTGATGTATTGAGACGTATATCGGACAGCAACACTATCCTCAGCGTTAGCCCCATCGGGCAGAGTTGTCCTCGATTTTTCCAAAAAAACTCCAAGTGGGTCGCTAGTTCCTTCCAATTCCATCTTTTTGGCCTTGTCTCTGACACTTTTTGGTTGGCTCTGCAACCATACGTGCTGAGCTTGGCCAACTGGAACCCTACGCTTGGTGACCTTCAACCGCCAAACGTTCTTATTTTCTGCTTGAAACAAGGGTACCATATCCTTGGTGACGTTCAACCTCCAAATGTCCTTATTTTCTGCTTCAAACAAGGGTTTGTCTTTGAGATCATGAGAGTTATATGGCTTAGGTATGACCTTAACATCGGGGTTAGGTTTTTGTGCTTCAGTTGGATATTGGGCTGTATGCCGTTTTTTGACGGTTTCGTTGGTTGTTTCGATCTTCTCTCCGACAGAAAGTTTCTTTGCGCGGGTCATTCTCATTCCACTTAAGTCGCCGGTATCTGGGATGATGTTATTCTCATCCAAACCGTCGTTGAATAGACCGGCATTCTTTTTGGGTCTCTTTGCCGAGTGCGAGGTTCCAGCTTGGTGAGATTCATCATTGCCCGACTCTCGTTTCTTGGATTTGGTGTTTGAGATAGCGTTATTTGCTGAGTGAGATGCTCCGACTTGATCAGGTTTATCAAGATCCATATCTTCCTTGAGCTCATTGGACTCATTGGACTCATCGTTTCTTGTAACCATTGATTGTGAGGTATCAGGAATACCTGAACTTGCGGCGGCTGTAGATGATTCAGAAACCGAGTCCATGGTTGTCAAAGTTTGATTGGAATCGGAGCCGTTTGTAGCTGCGCTGGATGAATTGACAGTTGGTGATTGAGCTGGTGTACAAATGCCCTTGGGGGTTTTCGAAAGGAACGATTGTGATGATGAATCGATAGACTCAAAGTCTGCTGTGGTAGATCCTGCAGCTGGACTTTGAGAAGCGCCTGGTGACGACAGCGGTGACAACATCTTGGAATGCTCTGAGACAGAGGGAATTGGTGGCATAACTGGCAGCATATGATGTTTCTCTGGGTTATTCGTAGTTGTTTTGTTATTTGCAGTTGTAATGCTATTCGAGGTTTGTTTTATTATTCGAGGCTGTTTTATCGGTCGAGGTTTGTTTTATTATTCGAGGCTGTTTTATTGGTCGATGTTTGTTTTATTATTCGAGGTTGTTTTTATTATCCGAGGTGGTTATGTCATTCGTGATTGTTTTATTTTTCGAGGCAGTTATGTCATTCGTAGACGTTTTATTGTTCTTTATGCTAATGGGAGTTTTTGTACTGTCCGTAGTTGATATGCTATCCGTATTTAGTATTTCATTCGTATTTATTATGCTAATCGTAGTTGATAACTCACTCGGGGCTATTATGTGGCTATGGAGTTGATTGTGTATCGTATCGGTGCAGAAAAAGGGTAGCGGTGATATGTTTGAAGATTCAATAAAGCACGAAGATGCTTTTGAATAGAAATACAACTTGCAGATAGATTGTAGTTCGGATTGTTGGATGGTAAGCCGAGTGTTGTCTGAAAATTGAATAAAATATGAAGATGTTTCTGAATAGAAATACGATTTGCAGATAGATTGTAGTTCGGATCGTTAGATGGTAAACCGAATGTGGTTTGACGATTGAATAAAGCACGAAGATGCTCCTGAATAGAAACACGACTTGCAGATAGATTGTAGTTCGAATTGTTGAATGGTGAATCGAGTGTTGTTTGTGTAGATGGGGATGAGTGAAGTAAGATATGAAGAATTTTTCAGTGCAATGGAGTAGAAGCGGTGCTCCAAATTGGAGCTCTCGTTTAGAATGACGTTGTATAGATTTGCACCAGATGTGATCGTATAGATTTGTACCAGATGTGATCGAGACTAGGTCCTCGCTGTGGTCCTGGTGTATGATCTGATATAAATGAAAAGTCCTGCAAATTGTGAATGGAAGGCAGACTTTGATACTGAGAGAAAGGTTTTCTGTGGTTAATTTGGTGTGAAAAATAAATTTGTGGGAGTTGGGTCTTGCAATGTGCGCTGCGTCAATGACAAACCGGTAAATACCCAATGCCAAATATGCCGAACTCGATAGTGGCCTAGGGACATTGGAAAACTCCGGCAAACATCGGAAAATCATTAACACCCACATTTTAGACGGCAATTGGGGTTTCAACGATCATATGGAGTGAGGGGGGGGCTTGGATTGGTCATGGTCACGAAGGAGCAGATCACGAGGCGGAGTTTTAAGGCGATAGAATATAAAACATGTATTACTGATTTGCATTATACTCACGATAAGACGAAGGGACCTTTGGTAGAATCATTATAGTGCCCAGACATACGATTTGAACAACAACAAACTGTAGAGGTACCATACGACGAACGAGCTCGACGGCGATACGAGTATAGTTCATTGATGGTACTCTGTGTTTTGCAAAGTGCTAAAAGCCTCTTCATCGGCAATCTCGACAGGTGTTCATCTACATCACCATTGTATTGATCGGCGAAAGTCCTGAGCTTCAAACTGAACAAAAAGTGACATGCCCAACCATGCGAAGAGAATCATACATTAAATACGGAGTTTGTGTCATTATGTAACAACATTAACATCATTGCAAATATAATTTTCTATGCGAATTTCATTCAAGAGTTTGTAACAAATTCTGTATAAAAAAAATCGGGTTGAAATACCGACCCGACTTCTTGATATTCTTGTTTAATATTGGATATAGAAAAGAGCGTACATCTCGAGTATTCGTATTCCTTTTTCTTCTTCGTTAAGATATGGGGTATGGGGTATGCATTAGCGAAACTGGCCTTGATGCCTTATCAATACCGTTACAGGACAGGTGTATTGTGCTGCCACATAGCGAAGCGAAGGATTTTTGGTATTGCTGATTAATCGAAAATTGATCAAAAAAGTGCCAAGAATTTCTCAGTGAAAAGTGGGGCATACACCCTCCCCCCAAAAGAAAAAGACCTCTCCTCACTCTCCTCATACTTCGAAAGAGGCATGAAGTTTGTTTCAAAAAGCAGCGTCGGTGAATTGCATGTTTGAAATGAATAAAACGGTGCCTTTTCTCTACCGTGGTTAAATCATTGAACGCTGTATGAAGTACAACAGATGACGGGTGAACACCTGAATCATTGTGTCTTGAAACATTCAGTGATCTATTGAAAAGCTTGATCAGTGACGACCTTTAACAAGAAATTATTGACGATAATCTAAAAGACCGCGAGGGCTAAGAACAATAGATCTAGCGTACAAACTAGATAGCACATATATAAGAGGAATGCGCTCACTTTTTCTAAGAACAATTCCTGCTTCGTCTCTCCACACACTTTTTTGAGAATAATTCCACATGACGGATTGTTTCTATTCTCTACCAATAATTTTATACGCCAACAACAGCGCGCTAAAGAGGATTCAGTCCTGACATTCATATAGTCTAAGATATAGACATTCTATATGCACGGCAAGAGTGTCCCTGACCTCTTGACCAAACGGCCATAGAACGTAACGCAATCAAATCATCAGAACGAAGCCATCAGTTGTTGAGAATCTTTATCAATATGACAGATAGCGAACTTACTTTGACGACAAAGTTTCGGGGGAAAAAACTATCATCGGCGAGGCAGGAGCGTTCTTGACCTTCGATCAAACAACCACCGGACGCTGCGCAATGAACTTTACAAAAATACAGATACACGCCATCAGTTATTGCGACGATACCAATCCCTTTTTTTGCTGAAGAGGAAGAGTTCATGGAATACTTAAGTCGCTAATGACAAAGGGGGAAAGAGGGAGAAAGTCATTTGTGTATATCGAGCACGCAGCCCTGCCAAGGATCTGGCACATATGTACACTCTTAATCAAACGTGTATAGTCTTACACAGCTGCACCTAGTGCTCAACGGTTCTCCAACTGATTTGAGACGGAAAGCACGCATAAATTATCACGGTCGACTTATGAAAACATAACATAACAAAAATTGCGACGCTTTCCCACTAGGGCTAAATCACATGCTCTCAAATTCATGCGAGCAATTCATACATGACCCCATTTATTTGCGACGGGATGAATCTCGAGTCGGAGCGAAAAACAAGTCTTCAGTTATGCGCTGACTGCAGGAAGCATAAAGACGTTGTTCCCCAAGCATTGTTTCGGGTAACAAAGCCGAACTCATGCAGTATGAACAGAGAATGAAACAGACACTTCGTCAGCTCATCATCGATTATTACCTGTTTTGAGTGTCAATGGTTCGATGTAGTGACTGCAATAAAGTTATTGCTGCCGCAGTATGGAGTATTCATGGGTGGGTGGTACGCGACGAATACTTTGTTTTGATTCCATTCCGCTTTCAATGGATTACCGCCATTATCGATAACCTTGCGAGAGTGAATGAAATCGAGTACCAATACCTCGAGAATTCATTGCTGTGGTTGCACCATACACCTTTAGCTTGTATGACGGAGCACAACGCGTCGATAAAATAATCTCTATTGCAGTAGCAGTATGCGGACACTCCACGCTGTACGAGTATTGTATGGTCAGGAATCCTCGAGGATACTTCCGTTTGCATTCTCCCCACAATCCTCACGTCTTTTTAATGCCCTCACGATTCACGAATGATCGAATACGGAAAGAAATGCAGAATTGACGGCCATCAATTAATTGATGGCCAGCCAGTGTTTGTTTGTTTGTTTGTCGGTTGGACTCATCCTTTCATTATCGATATCAACGTTTCGTGTTTCGTCGCGTGTTGATCGCAGGGAGGACCGTGCGCAGTGACAGTTGCCTCGGTTACCACTTCAAACAATCCCAGCAGCCTTGACCACACATACACGATACACCACACACCGCACCTCCATCTTTTCTGCAAGAACACTTCATCTTTCTTTCGTGGCTGCATGATATGCTTGCATCTATACCAGTCAACCATGGTACGTACTGTATTTACGACGCCAACGATTCGATGGTAGTTTTCCACGGGAGTCCCGGTGTCCGCTACTGTGGGATGCTGTACGCTTTGGCAAGCATTGCCAAAGTGGTCAGATGAGAGTTAATGTAAGATGTAAGATGCAAGTCCAGCTTGCAGCATCTCACGTTATTTCCACAACCACATCAGTTTTCAGCCTAATCTGTGCGTCTCTATTGAATCTAGATTGTTACTACAGTTCTGGCAAGCCGGCTCAGGCCGGTACAGCTTAAGTTTGAAGTCCACAAATGTGCTCGGATAGGTATCAAAAGAGCAGACTGGTGCGGATCTTGCATCCTTTGCCTGCTTCGTAGCGGGCTAAGATATCGTGTTTACGCACGTGTACTTTCGAAATTGCGGTGAAGATAATCCTCATTTCGAACCGCAGAATTGGCTACATCAAAACCCAAGATGGACACGCCAAAAACCACCCTGCATTTGAAATTCTGTAGCAAATCGACCCTCAAATGTTTTGAATCAATACCTCGATGGAAAAAATTTTTAGCTTATCATTAATATTCAAGATTTAACATCTTGATGATACTATTTTGATTGCTATCGAAATTCAAAATAAGGCATGATTTTTAGCAATTTTAGCAGAAGAACCATTTCAGTCCTAATGTCAGGACTGCTGGGCTTGGGAGTTTACTTTCTTCGAATTACAAGACAATTGAATCACTGATTGTGGAGGTGGTCATAGGTATTATGTTCTGCGTCACAATATTTCCAAAAAGGTGGTCACAAAGAAGTTTTTGGCACTTTTGAGAATATTCAGAGGTATTTTACATGTCTTGATTTCAAATTGGGTAATGTTGCTAGATTATACTCGTTTCTGGGCATGTAGTATGCTCTCTTGCGGCTTATTCAAGAGATAGCTGCCTTTCGAAGCCCAGTCTGCTGGCCTTTCGAGTTTGAGGTTTCTTATATAGGAAGTCTGGGATGCAGGCTCTCTAAACACCAAAGAATTTAATGGTACTGGAGATATTGATCTCATGGAGTTGATTTCGTACAAAGTGTTTTTTATATACTGTGTGTTTTAAGGTTCTTAAACTCAGCTTTTCACTATTTAAGCTGTTTCTTGCTTCTTATGGTGAAGTTTTGAGTCCTGAACACATGGTGTTTTTTGATTCGTAGAGATGGAGTTGGACTTGCATTATATATGACCCGTTTCTTGGATAGTGTTATGGCAATGGAAACAAGCAGTCACTCCCAATGCTTTTACTGGGATCTTCAAGAACAAAGACGTAAATAACATGCATATCCTGCATGCTGAAGTGCTGGTACCTCCTAACACTTCCTCTATTGGACAAGCTCATGTATGTCTGACTTTTTCAGAAGGCCCCGGTCATCAATCTAGGGGCTGTCGGAAAGATATGCTTAAAGTGAGAAACGGTTCAACTGATCAGCCTCTCCACTTTGGGATTCACTCTTGAGGTTAGTTGGAGAGACTGAGAGCCAATGAAACTATTGGAAATCTCATCATCTAGTCTTGTTGCACATCTCAAAATTTCCCATTTGAACTGACCTGAGAACATCTATTGAATCGAAGATGCAAATACATACAGGCTGTTTCCATTGCCAGCGGCGACCTCCGACCGAACAGTAATTACTTCGGAGAGATTGACTGCTTTGACAAATATGTTACATCATCCTACATTATTGTAGAATTTTGAGTTCTCGAACATAGCTCTGGCGTGTGAGGAAAGGTAAAATGCCTCAGACGGATTCGAGAAGTGTGAATACCGAGACCGCCCGGACTGTGTGGAAATCTTGGAAATCTGTGTAGTTTTAACCGAGTCAATAATGAATGTAGTTTTGGCTGTTAGTTGGCTGCAAATGAGGAATCTATCAGTTCCTCTGTAGGGCCGTACCCACCCCAAATATTGATCGAGAGAGCGCTCAGAGCATTTAGAAGGATCTAAATGATGTGCAGTACACTTCATGATGCTACGAACAGCGACCAAACCTGGAACTGGTGGTTCATTAACGATAAACTTGACTTTTCAAACTGGGTTTACAGGCAAGCGTAGAGAAGCAGGCTGGAATTGTGTATAATGCGTTCTTATACTCGGCATTGATATGTAAATGTCTGCCATGATATTTCCTCACCGAAAATACGTTCACAAACAGTGTGATATTTATACTACACGGAATATAGAGCACTTGAATATAATGGAGGATTCAAATGGTGATGGTGTGTGTTCTGAGTCACAGATCAAAATCCAATAGATTTGGCGATATTAAGCGATGTAGTATTCAAATTCTCGGACTGAAAGGAACTAACTCATAGTAAAATACGATCACTCTATAGAATATGCGCTCAATTTATGAGTTTCACTGACGAGTATGCGAATAAAACAGCTTCGATAAATATAATATTAGGACAGTATGCTACTATATCAAAGCAATCTGAAATCCAAGAATCTATTATACCAACTGATCTAGCATTACTGCATTTAAAATGTAGATGAGCTGTTCTAGACTGTTCTGTGAACTTTGGGATCGAAAAATGCCTCAAGTAATACGCATATCTCTACGGAAAAGGATGAAAAAATGATGTGTCTTCGAGTTTCCAGCTGAACCACATCTCCCAAAACATAAACATATTGTTGGATTTGTCTAGAATTTAAGGTATGAATGCTCATATGATTCAGAAGAACGAACTGCCCCCTCGCTTGCTTGGTGCTGAGCCCCCTCGCTCAGAATTACTGATTCGAATTTTATGACGTATAAAGCTTCGCGTCTTGCCGTAGTCTCTCAATATAGAGCTGGACTCCCCATCAACAAACCTCACAAAAGAAAACTCCGGCGATTGCTTGTTGAAGGAGTATTATAGACTTGACCAATTGTAGGTTGCGAAATTCGGAGGATATAAATTTGTTGCACGTCTGCAAATGTCTCAAATTCAATCACTCACAAGATCAGCTCGTATTGTAACCCGTATTGTCTCCAATGGTCAATCACTAAGCCTCAGAGCTAGAGAAAAGCTCAAAGTATGTTAAGAAAGTGTAAAAGGAGTTTAGGTTTTCGTGACCTCAGCCAAGAAATGTGCTCGGTCAAGTTTTGTCTGCGAGTATGTCTGAACGTCAATTTTTTTTAGGAGGATCAAATTGTAACCATGGAACTCAACATTTCTTCGTTAAAACAATATTCTCCGGCTATACACCTTAGTTATGTCCATTCACTTGTATCAGGATGAAAAAACAAACTTCTTTCAAGATTCTGAGATGATGAACCCTCGAATATACCTCATTTGTCTCCAACCTGTCTCCAAATTCTAATCCTATGTTTGTTCTCTCTACTCGGGTCATGATTACCACGCTCGCTAAACTATTGTCATAACTATCAAGATGCCATCTCGAAGGTCTATTCAGATTCAATACAATTCAGGCAGCATGGCAGATGCGTCGACCAGTCAAACGCGTCTCGATTGAGAAATATTAACTCTTAGTCGAAGAGAAACGTATGAAATGGAAACCCGGTCTACTTGCAGATTCAAGAAGCTATTGAATATCCAAAAGCGTAGATCCACATGATAGTGAGAAAAAAATGCTGGTTTTTGTGGATCCTTAGCACCATTTTTGCGGATGTTCCGGTATACCTTCGAATTTCCAGAATATTGCCTGAAAAGTTGAAACTCATTGATGAAACCAAATATAGAAGGGGTTATATATTACCATCAAGTAAATTGTTGATGAATTGTGGATTAAGCTTATATCACTGTCATCCATTCATCCGGATGTGGCGTCGCAGAATGACGGGCATGAACCCCAAGGAACTAGCAAATTCCCAAGAACGAGAAGTAGCTAGCTCCTAATCCAAACTTCCAGAGCTGGCTCGCTCATACGATCCAATCATATCGTTACCGCTCCGCGCTTATCAGTTTTGATCACAACCTTGGAATGAGAATATCGTTTCTCAATACTGTTAGTCTGTTGGAAGAATGATCGACAGAAGAATCCAGACTCAGATTGGTGTCACACTGACAGACGGCATTTATTAACTTTTTATGTTGATCTCTTTTGTAAAGCCGAGAGACATTCATGACATTCACGGTATCCGATTTGAGATATGCAACAAGAATGGACTGAGTCACGTGACTTGGCTCACTAGCTGCCCGGGAGCCCGGCATTCAAGCATAGTTATCTCTTAGATCTTGCTCTTAGATCTTGCTCTTAAGGGCACGAGAGATTTCGCTCGAGTTTTGAGTCCGATAAAACAGTAATCATTCATATCTATATACATTTGGTTAGTCGTAGTGCGGCTACACAGCTGATGGTCAGTTAGTGCACGAGTGCTAGTCTCGCGTCATCATCCGTCCATGCTGCGAATATCTAGATGAAAATCATCTTATCTTGCCCCTTATTCCCTAACTCTAAATGTATCGCGATAGTCTTATCCCCATCCTCATGTACCTGTTTTAACTTTCCTTCCACACTTCAGGGATAAAAGATCTCGATGCATCAAAAGCTCCGGTCCGATGATGTTAATGCAAGACGGTCGGATAAGGAGTTTTAACAAGCGTCATATATGCTACAATAACATCTAAGCACCACTTAGCTGAACAATGCATCTTTCAATAGGTAGGTATCTAGGACTATAAGTACTCGTAGCAGAGCACAGACGGATGCGGGGAATCTAGTGGCTTCGCTTCACTGAGAAAGGGGGCATTGACAGCACGTGCATTTTAGAGATAGTCGACAGATCAGCAAACGCCAGTGAGTGGCCAAGTAAAACTTACGTGATAGTCCTCGCCTTAAACACAATACTCTTATCTTATTGGTCAGCCACCAAAGCATCATCTGACCCTCCCGGGCGCAGAAGCGTGCACCTCGAAGAAATCAAGGCGAACGGTGGCTTGGAATGAATCACCACACACTATCGTGATCCCAGTCACCGCATGTCCATGCCCAGACACTTAATCTAGGCTCATGCATGTTCTCCCGTCTCTTTCGTCTGTGATAGTCATTTCCATTGTGGTTCGTGAATTTCTAGACGGGACGGGTAAATCTGGCTCTCAAGACAAGCATTTTGAAAGTGTTGCATTTTCCACTTCTGATAGTAATGCCGAGCATATCGAATGTCCGGTTTTATTTCGAGTGAGCACAGGTGCAAGATGCAATGTTAGAATCACACATACAAGCAACAAATCTTGTTTGTCAAAGATTGCTGTACTATTCTAACTATTGGTATAGCGATGACTCCGCCCGATGCATTGGATGCTGTGTCGATGTACATGTACATTATACCTATTCCTATTTCCCAACACCGTCTTATTCCTAAAACTTGACCGCTTATTACAAGTGGTCTTTAACGTATTTTATTGCCATGGAAGCTTGTCTAGCCAGACAAACATGGAAATTCCATCCTTCTACCGTCCCTATGCATTGGAATGTTCCGCCCAAAGGGTATAAAGCGAAAGTACCATGTAGGTCAAAAGAAAATCCGGTAACTCCAAAAAGTTTGTCATGATAAAAAAAACACCCCAACTCCCAGTAGATCGGCACGCTGCCGCCGCTATGCTTGCCCTGCCTGCCTTGAACGCCTGGTTGATTCCTGCACCAAAGCCCCGAGGTCAAAATTCCAACATTTCTTCGTTTTAATCATGCAATGACCGGGTCCTGTCCTCTTTAAGCAGCCCGGTCGAAAAAAAAACTATACAATGAATTCCGAAATTAAGGTCAAAATAAAATAATAAGTGAGACTTTTTAAAAACGAGAATTCCCAATGAATTTTGTGCATTGAACGGCCAGTCCGTTCAAAACTTCCGTGGAAAAGGTGCTCCGACTTTTGAATAAGCTGAAGATGATTGAGAAGACCCTTGAGAACCTGAAGGTGTCGGTAGTCCATCAAAATAAACATGCCCGTGGGCAAGAACATCGCGATTCTCGCGATCACGACTGTTAGAATCTAGAAAGGAGTTGTCGGTACTGCGTAGTGACCGATTCGAATTAGTGATTCCATTGAGAGTGCTGGTACACCCATCGTCGGAATAAATAGCAGAGTCGCGAGACGAAGATGAAGAGCGAAATGGACTTTCGACACATGGAGATGAGGTGGAGTACCCAGAGTCATTGGTTAAATTGCCGACGATTGGTGTTGGTGTACGGCCAGATCCTTGGGAAGAGGAAGCGTAGAAACCTGGCAATTTCTGTATTCTTAATCTCAGTTCTGGAACTGTGATACGGGATTCCGGGTCCTGTTGAAAAATCATTTGTAAAATGAGATTAAGCTCGTCCGATGGGTTCAAGATAGTTTTCAGAAAGTCTGGGTTTTTGAGAAAAGCATTGTACGTGGCATCATCCCATGAGGCTTGTCTCCAAGGATTTCTTCCAAAGGTGAGGTTGACTAAGATCACTCCAAGAGACCAGACATCGTTTGGGGCACATCTGTATGGCTTATATGATTGCTCTAGACACTCTGACAATGGAACCAGTTAGTATGTGAAGGGCGATGGAGGATTGGGAAGTAGAATGAATAGTGCCTACCTGGAGACATATAGAATGTAGATCCGCATGCGTGATCGCGAGATGTTGGCTCCTGGGTGGCCAATCCAAAGTCTGCTAGGCAAACGGTATGACCGGAATTGGCGACCAGAATGTTCTCAGGCTTGAGATCCCTATGGTATATTCCAAGGCGGTGGCAATGTTCCGTGGCATCCAAGATTTGGAGGAAGATGCTCCGGATTAGAGCATCATGACCTACATATCTACCCCCTTCGGTAATATTTGAAAAAAGATCTCCTTCTTGATAGTAGTCCAGGATAACATAGGTGCAGTCCGGGTCATCGAGGATCTTATACATCGAGACTATGTTAGGATGGGCGGAGGCACTCCAGTGCAGGGCTATCTCTCTTGATTGATAAAGTCGTTGTCTTGCGTCCAAGGGCTGCCCATAGGCATTTCTTTTGTTGAGCGCCTTAACGGCATACTCTTTTCCAGTGGACAAATCCTGAGCATAATATACAGTTCCGTAGGCTCCTGAGCCTAACACGCGTGACAATAATAGAGTTTCTCCAAGTATTGTACCTATCCTATGATCCTGGGGCATCGCAAATGATAGTGGTGATGGAGGTGGGGTTGGATATGTATGGTGAGATGAGAATGGTGTAATATAAGGGTTGACCTGAGATGGTGGATATTGGTGATGAGGGTTGCCTTGAAAAGCAACTTTGGTTGGTGGGAAACATGGTGGTAACTCCCTATTATAATCCAACATGGCAGAAAGTGAAGAAGGAAAAAGGAAACGACCTGGATATCAATGGGCTCCTACTCCAATGGACCAAAAATTGGGACAGATGAACAGTTGTAAAGGAAAAGGGATCCGGGGCGCAACTTCCGGTTCCAAATGGTTTCTTTGCGTTATGGCTAGGTTTATATGTAGTTACGCATGTCGTCTTGGGAAAGGAAGGAGCTGAGCGACGACAAGTATATTGAAGAAATGAAGTGAAATCAGTTTATGAGTATTTTGATGATTGTAATGAGGAGGAACCGGTTGTATGTATATATTCAAAATACTAGCTCATTTCTTGCAATCTCGATAACTAAAAATGATTTAAATAATCTAAACTTAATTGAGTAATGATAGATTGAGGTGCGAGCCCGAGAGAACTAAAAGCAAGGCTGTTCTAACTTCTAACACCAAAAAAAAAGATCTGAGACACTTTCTTTTGCCTCAAAATCGCCTCGTGGGTGATCTTTCGAGGCTTATTATTTTTATGACTAGTTTGCATGCATGTACACCTCGATGTACCCTTTCTAGGACAATATAATTCTGCCACTATTTTGTTTTCGACCTACAACAATAATAGACGATCCCTTCTAGTAACCACACCAGTAGTCATTCTGTATGTCATCGTCCAAAAATAAAGGATTATTCTGCTCAACCCATGGATTTCTTCTTCAAGTAATATATAGAGCCCATCATTATGCCACGTACCCAGGATTATAATTATATCTAAATTGTTCGATAGGGCTTCGAAGTTCCATTGGGGTACCCTCAGTCTGTGGTCATGGAACAAAACTTAGATACTCCCTTGCTCCCTTTTCCTTCCTATTCTTTCTGTCTGGGTTCTTTTTGCTGGTCATGCTGGTGAAGACTTCAATCATTCAATATTAGCATCGGCCGCAATCCCTGACGATCTCCAGTTAAAAATCGTCAATTCATGCAACATTACTGCGCCCTTGCCACGCATACGAGCCCAGCCCAGTAAAACATCACCCAATGAGTGATCTGAGCGGGATAAAGTGGAAACGACGATAGTGAGGCTGCAGCTACGGAAATGACTGATGTTTGTGGTTAAGATCGTATTGGATTGATTTGCTCATGAGTAAAAGAGAAACGCTGGGGCGTTGATATTCCTGGGTTTGTATAACTTGGAAGTTGGTGGTGATGTTTGGAAACAGAATTTTTTAATTTATACAATAGCAGAACTGTGAAGCTAATACACGTTAGTCTATCTACCGTACCCACAGTGAATTGACCCCAAATTTGATACCTTAAATCGTGAATTGACCTTAATGCTCGATAGACAGGCCTACGAGCCTACTCATCAATGACTTGACAAATGGTCCACAATAATACACATTTGTTGGCAGAATCTCGTCCACACAAATTCATTGGTTCATCTAACTGGCATCGATTTTGGTGGCAGACTCATATTTTTCCCCACAGCCTCTTTGCACAAGCTGCACATCTTGCTCACTTATGGAATGCTTCAATTATGCACAAGAATGGATAAAGCCGGCAGTAGTGACTGGGCGAAGGAGGGCGAGATGCCAAAATAGAGGCTGGACATGTCCGGATTACCTAGTCAGAGCATGGATATCATAGCCTACCAATGAAGGTTGTCTACAGACTCATCGAAAGTTGAAATCATCGCTACTTCGTACATATTAAGCCTTTCCGATGAAAATCCGCCTTAGTCAAACGCCCCGAGACTCCATCTCAGCCAATGGTTGCGCTAGTCACTCACTCAGCTTTCGTACAGGACCCGACATCCTTCATATGGCAGGTTGTACCTAGACTGACAGTCGCTACAAATGCTACACACAATCACTTCCAATCAAACCCATATAATCAAGCCCTCCTATTATGATTGCACAAGATTACATAGGCTACAGCTGCCTCTTCAAAACCACTTCTCTCTTACCGCCAACACCGCCATTATTCGCCCGAGAAAACAAAATTGAAGGTTATACCTAGTGATAGTGATAATTACCAATTAGCCATCTCCTTGCAATGTCGAACAGATGGTCCTGGCAAACGACTAGCTGGGCACCGTTTAACCTTTGTCAACCCCTGAAACTCACCGCTACCCAGTGCCAATGTCCACTCCGAACTTTGGAACTCCCGAACGCAGCAAATAAATGAGTGAACTTGTCTCGAAACCAAAATCTCCTTCATTATTAGTTTGATGTAAGAAACCATCATCTCATATTGTCAACAAGTAATATTACCTGATTTACACCAGCGCCCGAACTGCTAATTTCAGGCAGGAAGGATTAGGATCTGATGTGCTTAACATACTAGGTAAAATTCAATAGATTGAGCATTCATTACTCCATACAATAATATGTGGTCTGTGGTCTTTGGTCGCAAGCCGTTGTGTATCCGTAATAGCACTCTGACCACCATCTGAATCCCTTCAATAACCCATACCCCCACAGGAAACGCTGTACAACCTTAAGGTCTTTTTAATCCCGGCTCCACGTAACGGAAATGGATGACAAGGCAGGAAAACAGGCAATCTCTCTCACACCTTTGTAGGTATGGTTACAATACATAACCCTCCCCCCCGCCCCATCTAAGCAGCCATCACCAACCATCCAGTGAATGCACGCCGACCATATAGCCGATTCGCAAGAGGTGAGAATGAAAGGAAGACGCACGTCAGATGGTGGTCAGATGTGGAGGAAATAAAAGTATCTGAGTGGAAGAAGAAAATGGTGTGTAAGGCGTAGGTAGAATTCGCCGTCTTACTGCAGCTTTCTTCAATTCTCGAGGTTACCCTGATACTGTACCCTGACTATAGAGTACAAAGCGGAGATAATTCGCCATCGTCTTAGGTTGCAGGAATGAAAGCGATGTTCAAATGGATGCGATTGTCATGATCATGAGATGTACAGCATTGTTGATCTGGGTCTCCATCCTCAGCTATCTCAGCTATTGAAAGTCCTGTCCTGACATTCCTGTCTACCCCGTCTCTCACAGGACCGGCTGTGTAGTCCTGCTATTCCTTCTCTTCCTGGCAGATTCAAATAATGACGATGTACGAAGACACCAACCGGAGTCCCGCATCCCAGCCTCATTCCTTCCCGTCAAACTTAGACACTCGGGTCCACCAAAGTTGAGATATGACAAACCTACGACTCTACAAGACGATAACAGAATGGTTGACGTTGAAGAAGCAGCCGGATGTAACCGATCGAATGATATTCATTTAATGGTGTACCATTTCCGTGACACAATTCAAGCCTAGTGAGCTCATTATTTATCTCTACTGATACCTCTTACCATCCATACCAGAGATGAGATAAATCACAATTAGAGGACATTGAGTCATGTACGTTAATTCGGGAATACCGATCCAAACTTTCTGGTCGGTGTGACCGTTGGATTGTGGAGGAATCAAATCCCATCATCCTCTATTGGTTACTACTACTTATCCATGGTCGAAATTCCCATTTTAGCTTAATGTCGCTACATTCTCAAGGACAAGCCAACCTTCTGTATTGAGCAAATTTTAATATGTTTAATCAAGCAAGGTCAATAATTAACAAGCAACTAACAAATCATTGCACATCTCTCATCAACATTTGTCTATTATCAGAAACGCCGGCATCACTCCTAAGCGTTACGAGATATGCACGTGTTTGGACCCCCGCTCCCACTACAATTCAACGCCAACCACCCAAAATGTATCATAACCGCCATGTGTGACGTTTGAGTGCAAACCTTTAATAATTCCCATGAACTGCTAAATGCACGTCATCCCCAGATCTGTACAGTGTACTATTCTCAGCACGTACCCGCACGGAATAAAGAAGTGGTCCTTTCTGGGCCCTTTATCAATCGTGGGAACATATCGACCGCTTTGAAGACCTCCAGGCCGCAAAGCGAAGGCGCTAAAAGAAACATGCTTTTGTGTGCTTTCCATCTATAGACGACTCAATATATCATCCTCAATTTCTCGAAGTCTGTGGCCATAAGTGTGGAATCCATGTCGATTTGTATTGAATCAAGTGAATTGCCTTTTTCGTATCTGCGTCTTGTAGATTGGTACCTGTACCCACAATCATTGCTTTCTGGGGGAGGGGCTTTGCTCGATCCCCGGGCGGGTATTAGACTCCACCAGATATACTGGCACAATAAAAGATAATTAGATCCACGGCCTAAATGGCACGGCACCTGTAGGAGGAAAGTCTCTCCAAGATTGATCAATTTAAAAATACATACAAACAGCATCTATGTATTCACAGTTCATATGATTAAGATTCGCATGATTCAGATGACATAAATTTTGATCCCAAGACAAAGACAACATTTCAGTTGCGATGACAGCTGCAGTCAGTGCTGTGCCGCAGGGAAGGGTTCCTCTCGGTTGTGTGTGGTTGATTATATTTAGATCTTATTGCGAAATATGCAATAAAACTTTCTCATAATGTTTGATCTATTCATAATTAGCAAATGAGATGTTCCGGAGAAAACATGTTGGTGGGATGAGAATAGCTCTTGGTTCCAACCAGCGTCAGGCATCATTGCTGCGAATCTGAGACAGTTTGACGAGGGAGCCCTTCAAGGCGCATGAGCTTGTTCTATACTTGACTCTACATCTAGTATTGTTGGAATTTGGTTCATATGAACCAAGATCTACCATCAGCATGGAGTTCATAGTCTGCACTAGATAAGATGCCAATAAATTAAGCGACTAGATAATTATCCCCGCAATACTTCTATTCTAGGGGGCCAGAGAACATCAAAATATTCTCAAATCTCGTTTTCCAGGTCTTTTGTATCAGTACGTTGTGTCAGCATGTCTTGTCACAAGCGCAATCTACCTATCAACTACTGGAGTCATTGCGTGTTGTCTAATCTAAGACAAAAGCAGGTAGTTTTCGTCTACTTTTTCTACCGTCTTTAGGGTTTGTTGATACTTTACTCCCCATTCAATCACCTCCCTGACCATCGCAATGCCAAGGATTCCAGACCATTGTAGGGTTAATAGCACTTTGACATGTTCGCTACAGATTTTCAGGAGTCACGGCCGAATAGTGATTAGGTGATATATTGACTTTGCTCTTTTCTAGGCGAGTAAATGTTTATTTCAATCTTGGACGCATTTCGTTTCAGATTTTTTACTCGTTTGGGTTAGTATGACGTTGATTATGTTCAAGTAATTTAGACTCTTCGCGACTATCCATGGCACCAGATTCCCTAGTTGTGTCTTGGCTCAACTCAAATAATACCAATTTGATAATGCTTACCATATGCCCAAATTTCAATCCATTTCATCATGTTGACATGGGCAATAATGAGTTCAACAGTAATGCACGCCATGACCACGCTATCCTTTCGTGCCTTGCACGGTACTACGACGAACAGTCTTGCTTTTCTCTCGTAACTCTTGACCGTGATCTAACAGATCTTAGATCTGCACCGATAGTTCCAATTTAGTAGGAGCTCTAATGCTCCGACATCGGCGTCTTGGTCATCGTAATTGAAAAAGGCGCTGAATCTGGCTTGAGTGTACCTCTAGTTCACGTCACACGACGCTAGATTTAGCACACAGCTAAAAAGCCGTTATTGTCGTTCGGCAGTGGCTGGTGTAAAGGCATCTTGGCAACGGGTTCTTTAAGTTATAATCAAGTCTAAAATCTGGATCAGACGCAGAAGATGTAAGATCTAGGCAGTTGATGCGAATGCTTGGTCGCGTCAACAATGTAGGTGGATTGTTGAATCAACCTCTAATCTCTGTTCTAGAAATCTCACTATATATCTACCATACTTATAAAGCGCCTCCCTCTTCCTCCCTCTTTCAAATTGTCTTCATCGGAATCAACTCTTCTAATTAACACAACATTCTCATCTTATCTTCAAAAGATGTTCAAATTCAGTTTGAATATTTCTCAGAGCTTCTCCCAGTGTTCTTGAACTCCTATCATACACTTTCAACTCGTTCTCTCGTCTATGCCATTCAAAAGACATTCTCCTCTTTTTTTTTAAAAAAAAAAATGACAGGAAGACAGGATAAATCATACGATTCTTGATCCTCTTTTGGAGATAATGTGGTCTTGAAACATCATGATATTAGTGTAAATCCTTCTTCTTCCTTTCCTTCCCCTTCTGGTCAGCTTAAGATTTATTCACTGCTGATGAATCGAAATCACTTTCTTCTCTCTTCTTGTAAGGATTGGAAGAACTGACCATCGCCTTGGGCCGAAGGGAGGAGGATAGGGGAGTTTGGATTCACTGATTTCTTTGAAGTTGCAATTCCTCCAATGTTTGTCCACGGGAGGTATCCCATGTCAAAATTCAAAAGGCCTTGAGGTTATTTAAGCCATGCTGTATTCCTGGGGGAAGAAATGTTGGTAATGACTCTAAAGGATGTCCAAAAATACCAGATATTGGTTCGTGTACCTTACCGAAACCTATGACCCGCAGTGTTCCACCTGTCCTAAAGATACAGAATGTGATCTAAGAGCTTGCGATCAAAGTTCATGATATAGCAATAAGACACGGTGGCCATTAAACTTTCTTATGAGACACATCTTGTGAAAACAGAAGGGCTATTGAACTATCACACACCATTCGACACTGTCGTAACGGTCGCGCACCCTTTTTCTGTTCCTGTCTTGTATAGCTGAGTGAAATTTAATGTTCGCTTACGACTGTTTTCATACCCTTTGCCCCTTTTGCTACCAAGCCCATTCCTTGGCGAGCACCCTTCATTCAAATCCTCAGAATATTTGAAACCAGACTGCAGAAATTCCAGAAACAAAACTTGAAATATGGGATGAAGACTAACATAAACAGGATAATATGGAGGGGCAGATGAGGTTTCGACTCAGATCAAGTTCAACAGTTGGCCAGGCCGACGGGAGCTGGTGATTATGAGCCCTACTGACATAAGCCAGGGCAGATTGACCCCCCTCTCAACTCTAAGGATTAGTATGTCAGGTGTGACTCTACGGTTGTATAGCTCCACTTCATATCATAATAAATACACCCCTTTCATCCTACAAGAGCAATTCCGTCATCGATAAAATCCCCCACTCATTAGCTCCAGCACTTCTTATGTACTAACATCAATAGTAGCTGCTAGACAGTGATCATCTCTTGACAGATCTCATTATCTAAGAGATCTCCTCTTGACAGATCTCATTATCTGCGATAATTATTTGTGATTGGCTGACAAGCTTCATACTTCGAGTGAATGACCTGTTTTACTTTTGAAAATCCAGTATTAGATACTGACGGACTCAGTCAATCCCAGATCTAGACCGGAAATTTCCAAATGAAAGGTGTCAATCTCGTAACGAATGCGTTGTGATTGGTTCAATGCTTTTATGGCGTGAGTAAAATTGTACATCATTTGGTAAATGTTAGCATAAGACTACGATTGCGTGATTTGATTCACAAGCAATTTTTTTCTATAAAAGGCTCGAATTTCGCAGCCTTCTGAGAATCTATTTTCTCATCATTAACATTCAGCTTTTCTTTCTTCAAATACCAAGGGTTGATATCCATAGCGAATGTCCCTTAGCGATTTATCTCCTTGCTTATAAACACTTCGTCATTTCATCAATTATATCCCAGCCTTTCCATCAAGCTATTTAAAAACGCCAGTCTTCCAGCACACATTGAATATGTTACGGTCAGTACTGAAAGATATATCCCAACAAGTTCGTTCACTTCACATTTCATACAGGCTTCCAAATGTCGTTCGAATGCTAATGACGTCTGTGTAGTCGTTAATGCAGCCGTTCGCTTACGGTCTTCCTCGTCACCCTACTTACCGACAGATACAACCCCTTTACAAATAAATTAATTCACAAAGACAATTAACTTAACAGTTCATCAATTACAGAAAACATGGACGACTCCATAATTCAATACATACGATCGATCTTTATCAGCATAGAATTCTAGAACCAACTTCAATAATCAATGTCACTCATTACCCAGCCACGTATCAAAGCTATCGCTATCACGTCCTCACCATCTATGCATGAAACCTCGTGAGAGATCGCCTATTAGGTATGCCTCTGGCTAAGCCTTTTAGGTAAACTTGGGAGAAGCGATAAGAAAGCCCAAGTACTCCGCCATCATTATCTACATCAACATCTACATTAACATCTACATCAACATTTATATCATATCTATATTACATTTATATCTAACATTTACATCTAACATCTATCTAATATCTATCTAACATCTATTTCATATCTATATCACATCTATATTACTATCTATATCTAATATCTATATCATATCTATATTACATCTATATTACATCTATATCACATCTATATCACATCTATATCACATCTACATCACCATCTATATCGACATCTACATCGCCATCTACATCGCCATTTACATCGCCATTTACATCGCCATCTACATCGCCATCTACATCGCCATCTACATCGCCATCTACATCGCCAAACCTCATAAGAGATCGCCCGATAGGTACGCTCCGGCAAGGCCTATTGGGTAAACCTGGGAGAAGCGTCAAGAAAGCCCAAGTATCACCGCCCTCTCGCCAAAACATCGACAAACCTCATAAGAGATCGCCCGATAGGTACGCTCCGGCAAGGCCTATTGGGTAAACCTGGGAGAAGCGTCAAGAAAGCCCAAGTATCACCGCCCTCTCGCCACCAAAAATCTCGCCACATATCAAAAACAGAAGTTCTTTCAACAAGCCAATCTAAAGACAAACACAACCCAAATACGCAAAATAAGTCGTTATCACTGCATGTGCACTGTCACTCAACTCGACGTCCCAATCCAAAGGAATTCGGACCGCACGCGGAAAAAGCTGAGTATACATTATTCACATTTTCAAAATCTAGTACCCCTTCCTCCATCTCTCATCTCAAAGTTAGTGTAGACCAACATTCTAAAAACTTCGCAGCACAATCGGCGCTCTCTCACCAGTCCCGCCATTTGGCCCGCCTTGACAGATTTCAATCCAGCAAGAACAAAAGGAAACGGAAAAAGATGCGAGGAAGAGGGTTTGGCAATGGTATTTTGGAGTAGAACAAGTCGGAATGAAAACGGGGTTTAGTCTGTAGTGAAGATGGATAGAAAGGGGAAAGAGTAAAAGTAAAAGTAAAAGTATATCCAGATAGTATCGATAGTTAAATAGATCTAGATAGATTTAGATAGTGTCGATAGTTAGATAGATCTAGATAGCATCGATTTCTCGGCACCTTCCAGATCCGAACATCAATGTTGGATTCTGGCAGGTGCCTTCCTCTCAGGAGGGAAATCGTAGATGGATGTATGTATGTAACCAATGAAAAAGACTGTTTACTGTCATCTCGTGTAAACCGTGCCTGATTGAGAATTTAGTATCATGTGGTTCCTTTTTCGTGAACCGTTTAATGGGAACAAGTGGTTCGATCATTCTTAATTGTGTGAGCATGGGGTGGGAGATCAACAGTCGTGTTTCTTTGTAAGGTAGGAACGGTTCATGAGACTTATTAACAAACAATTTGAGATCGATGAATGAATGAATGAATGAATAACAATTGGCCATTGTACCGAATCCTGGAGTTATAGCTTACGATGGTAACATTATTACGAATGCTAAAGACTGTCGGAGAGATATGTATATGAGTATGACTGTGAAGTAGCAATGAAACAATCTTAATGGTTGACACTACTCATTACCAACTGAGAGAGATACATTATGCACCACTGCCTAGTAAAAGGGGAACCATTTATGAATAGAAATGAAAAAGGAACGAGTGAATTGAATATAAAGAACCAATGAGTTATGATATGACCGAAACAACACCATAGAGGCTGGAGTATACAAGAGAAATAGAGAGAGAATCCAGAGCAACAGGGAGTAAAAGTATTTGATTTTAGCTAGTATATTCTCAATCGTTCAAGTGATTGTGAAATACCATTAGAAGACTCGATGTACTTAACTTGAAAATATTAAGCCGGTCAAGATTCGCCCGCTTGAGGCATTCAGTCTAGGGAAATCCAATGTATGCAAAAAAGGTAAGACTACAAGCACCAAACGATAGCCAATGCAAATTCTGGAGAAGCTATCATTAAATTGATTCAACTCCAAGTTTCTACCGATATCCCCCTCTTATACTCTGAGATAAGATATTGCTACATGAGGAGCACAATGTATTATGCTAATATGATGCTCTAATGATTAATACCAGCAATATTCGAATACTGTGTGTATCTTTGTTCATCTCGCTCGCTCTCATTTTCTCGATCGTAACAGCCCAATCCCGTTACATCGTACCAAAATGTCTACCCCGTCCGCTTCTCAACCCTTGCAATTTATTTCATCAATTTTGCGATGAAAGGGTGCTTCAATGCTTCCGTGGGTGTTATTCGTTTTTCTGGATTGAGCGCCAAACATCTTTCCAGTAAGTCCCCAAACAATGTCAACTCCTTCTGTTCAACCTCTGTCAGCCCTTTTGATGCCGAAATTAGACGAGTTCGAAGGTCTCTGCTTGGCTTTGCGAATGTCATTGTCTTAACGACATCCTTGCCAGTTAATTTGTCTGGTTCAACGCTTCTGAAATTCAGCATGTCGTCAAAATGAACTCCGGCAAAATCGGCTTTTTTCAACATCTTGACTGAAAACTTTCCGCGGCAATCCATGATGGAGCGTAACATCTGATTATTTGATCTACCAGTGAATAGGATTTTACCGGTATACAATTCGTATAAGGTGCATCCAATAGACCAAATATCAATGGCGAAGTCGTATTTCATGCCAAGAATAATTTCTGGTGCACGATAGAAACGAGAAACAAGATAGGGAGTAATCTCATTATCCGTTGCGTCTGAAGCGGATCCCAAATCACAAATTTTGAGCATATTGCGAGTTTCATTCACCTAAGCAACGAGTTAGAAAAGAAGATTCGTGAGTTGAAGTAAAACTTACCAAAATATTATCAGGTTTCAGATCAGCGTGTAAGATGTTGGCCTTCTTCATCAAGCTGAGCCCGAGAAACATTTGATGAGCATATGCTCGCACGGCCCTGAGATTGATACCAACATTGTTTCCGAATTTTTTCAGAACCTCACGCAAATTGATACTCAAATGTTCGAAAACCATACACAAATGGCCTTTGTGCTCAAAGTATCGTTCTAGACGTATCATATGTTTTTTGTCCTCGGGATCTGCATCTTTGATCTTTTCCAGAATCTCAATCTCTTTCATTCCAGCCTTCCTCCTATGATACTGTTAGCATTTCCGATTTTGGATGGGTGTAGATCAACTTACATAGTCTCGTTATTCCTGATGAGCTTAATTGCGACCAACTTTTTGGTGGTAATGTCCATAGCTCGAACCACGCCCGAGAACATACCCTTTCCAAGATTTGCTTGGACATGATATCTACCATTCAAAAGTTCACCAAGAATAATCTTGTAATAACCCTCAAGATCATCCCAATTGTCGAGCATGCCGACGTCGAGCTCTTTAGCCTGTGGAATAGGCACTGCTTTGGCAACATCACCATTCGTGATAGCTTGAGGCTTATCATCCGCAACTGAATCTTCGGCAAACATGTCGTCGTCGTCATCGTCTGCAAACATATCAAATTCGTCCTTCGATTTTGGAGCTTTGACTTCAGCGGGTGCGATTTCTGCAGGAAGGAGGACATCTTGTTCAGATGTTGGCTTCGTTTCATTGTATGCCCCAGAGGATACCTCATCAAAATGTCGTTGTCCGTCGCGCTGTCTATCTTCTCTCATATCCATAGTTGGATCATAATCTGCGGCTGAAGGTCCATCCTCCTCATCTGCTGTTGGAACTCCGTGTGAGTTGGCAAGATCCCGATCATCCGTGATTGCGAAAGCGGAAGGAGATCCTGGGTCCATAGGGGTCCCGGGAGTCGAGACGGTGGGTGAAGCTGAGGTTAACGAATCAGAGAGGAATTCGCAACACGGTGTAATCTGCTTACCGGTTGGGCCTGTAGGGCTATCATCTTCACCTTGTCCAGGAGTAGATCCTCCGGATTTGTCTCCTAAGTGCAAAGCTTGTACTAACAAGGGTGTACCAGAACCTCGATACTTAGCTTTAATTGCCTCGCGGCGCTTACGTCGCTGTTCTATGAGTGTAGCTTCATCAATTGGCTCTTCTTCAGGAACTTCATTAGAAGCTTCCTCAGCAGGGGAAGATCTAGGTTGCATCAGTAAATGCTCAACACGAAGGGATTGATCAATAGCATACATATCCATCTCACTTCCATCACGATGATGTTTATGCTGTTGCAATTGCCCTTGAGTAGTTTTAGCCTCATATCTCGAATTATCAGTAGGCAGCGGGCCCTTTCCCCGATTGCTCACTGACTGGTCTCTTGAACTTCGGTATGAACCTCCATACCCATAAGGCTTGTTTCTATCCGCATAGTCACCATAGCGGTTGCCATTGTTTACTGATTGTCCATTTCGTCCACTTCTATCTCCTTCACGATTAGCTCGGTAAGGCGAACGACTTCTGGTTCGAGGACGTTTTTCGGGATGCCTATCCCGATGATCATGATCGTCATATCGTAGTTCGGATGAATTCGTTGGCCCCTTGTCTATGTCTTCGTATGAAACCCGTGCGCGGCGTCTATGGTCTTGAGAATAATCTTCGTAATGAACCTTGAATCGTCTTGAATCGTTTCTGCTACGGTCTGGGTAGTCGTCATCTCTAGGTCTCTTCGAACCTCGAGAGTGTCGATCAGAATAAGGGGAACGACTTCTTTGATCTCTAGATCTATATAATTGTTCGGGGGAGCGTGGTGATAAAGAAGTCGTACTAGAACGGGTTCTGTCTTGACGGTCAACGGAAGTGCTACCGGGTGTACGCAGCGACGTAGTTGCCTTCTTCTCCACTACTCCATCACGAATCTCGCCCTCGTCAGAGCTTGCTAATGATGCCGTCATATTCCTTGTTGTAATTGTAAGGACGAAAGCGCCCCCTGCCTTTAGATTTGGATAAATGTGTGTCAGCCAAAGATCACAAACAAGATCCCAAAGTGAGAAGAGCCCAACCGGTTATCTCTCAGCGCATAATTTTCTTCTTTGCTTTGGTTTGCTTTGGCAGTATGAAGGTAGAGGATGAGTCTTAGTGTAATAGAAAAGAGTATAAGAGAGTGAAGTATCAATTATTGGTTTGACTGCCAAGTTGTTGCTGTGTATGTGGCTGTACAACTGAAACTGATAAATTCAACATCTTGCATGACGGTCAGTTGCAGCTGCCATATCGATAAACACATTAATCCAAATGAGGCTAGGTTGATTTTGCATCCACCTTGTCAGCATTCTTTTAAGAAAACCCGCAAACATACCCTTCCCCCACCAAAAAGTGCCTCGAGAAGTCCAGAATAATTCCGCATTTCTTCCACCAAAAAAGACGATCAATTATTCCAAAAGGTCACCCAAAAAACCGATAAATTTAATTTAAAATGGGAGGAAGTTCGTATAATCTTGTTCATCCTTCTCCGGCCGCATGATACTGACCGAGATACCTAGACGGGACAAACCCTATCCACAACAAAGTGAAGAAGAAGGTCAAGGTTGAGGATGATGATGAGACCATCGCATTCAAGCAGAAGCAGAAGGAGGGTAAGTAACTCTGTATTCCCACCATCTAGTATAACATCTCATTGACAATCACTACTTCAGACAAGGCGAGGCAAGACAAATTAGCCAAGGAGATCAGTGGACAGAAGGGCCCCTTGAAGACCAAGTCGCACGGCATTTCCGGCAGCGGTGGTAAGGGAAAGAAATAAATGGGGGTTCAGTTCTATGCGCGATGGATTATTGAGTTTACGAGATATTTGAGCAAAGGCGTGGATAATACGGCGTATGGGTTTGATGGAGGATTTTCAGACTTGTGTGATAAGGCTTCGAGCTGAATATGGGGAACCATTCACCACGACGGAGTAATCTATTCAATATGCTTAGGCATACTAGGTATTCTGGACAATCTATATTGATCCAGAATTTATGGATAAATGCAGGCTTGTTTCAACTGTGAAAGTGTTTCTATTATTGACTTCCAAAGATGGCTACAACTTCGCCGCTTACAGGCCCATGAAAATGTTCGCCGACTGTGCTTGTGTGATGGATTCATGGATTTAAGGCATTTGAAAATTCTGCGCCTCCCCCTTCCCCATATCATACACGAAGATATAAATATTAGAGGGTGGATCGTTGCGGATGATCGTGGTCACCGGTCTGCCGCCCCACGGCCATCAAACCCCTCGGCCACGGCCGCTGCTTTGGTATCAGCTCCAAGCCAATACCATTAGTACTTTTGTTCTTGTTGAGGACACTCATAATTTAATCAGTATTGTCCATATCGCACTACATCATACAAACTAGAATCTCGCTCTGCCTGTGCCTTCTTCTCAACTTTCGCTTTCATGGCTTCCCTGGCTTTGGTTCGCTGCCTTGCCATTCCAATTTTCATCGCGTTCCTCCAGTTTTCGACCACGAAGATTTTGACCAACTGAATGTTGTAAAATCCGTTCTCGTCCCTGATTGCAGCTTCAGGAACAGCCCCTTCGTATAGTTCTCCTTCCATAATGACACCCTTCAGAACTTTTGTAGCTGCCGACCTTGTTTGATTATCACCTCCGTCAACCGGAATATTAGCTTTGATACCGTCATTCATCACTTCCACTAGATGTCTTGCAAGATTCCAATCGTGTCGCCTGGTTTCGTATTCCTCCTTGACGCCAAATTTCTTGAAAACTTCATCGCGAATTTGTTCCCTCGTGATTTTTGTATCACTATACTTTCCTGCTTCTCGACACATAGGGATGAATTCATCAACCCAAGCTCTAAATATAGGTCGTTTTACCAGACGTTGACGATCATTGTGCTTTAGCTTTTTCTTTCCCTCTACTCCGCCCTCTTGGCCTCTCTCGGCAATACTGCCAGTGGCATCTCCTTCCGCTGCATCTTCGGCCACATCTCTGACCCAGAACATTCGACAAGTTGCGGCATATTCAAACATTTCCTGCTGAGTACTGAAACGTTTCCACCACTTTTCTTGATTCAGCCCCAAGAAGCCCAGTATCTCGGCCGGATTGTCAGTCAGAAATACCATGCTCTTCTTTCTGTCTGCCAACTCGATTTCGGGGATGCGAATGAAAAATGCGCGGTTGTTGATAGTAAGTCCAAACCCTCTGATCGTGGTGCCAATGATGTTCCATAGGTCGCCATGAGCAGAATGAAACAGTACCCAGTCAAATTCATGCTCGCTTTTACATATATGTACATCGACTTGAACGTACCTGCTCGCCAGCGAAACATTTGTAGATTCAGGCACATTCTTTCCATCACCAGTGATAGTATGGTCTGGCCAAGGAACCGCAAAATTGATGGTAGGATTGCCTTTTTCCTGCACCAAGGCTTTGGCATTCAAAGCTTTCTTGAGCTCATCCCCGACTCGATCTTCAGAAGAAAACGCACCCTCCAAAGGTAATGCAACAAGGATGTCGACATCCCCATACGTAGTCTTGCCAGGTCCCTCAATAGCACTCTCAACTTTGGAGTAAAATTTGCGTAGAATTGCTTGATTAAGTTTGAGAGCTTCGTCGTAGACTTCCTGAGTCATACGGGGCGTCTTGATGGGTGGAACCTGAGAAGAAAACGCGTGGCCTCCCATTGTCTCAAGAAACTACAGTAGAAAGAAAGCACGATTGAAGAAGAGAATATTCCTTGCTTAAACAAGTGTTGGAGATGTAAGGTTCATGTGCAAATTCTATAAGCCACACTGAACGACGACAAGCATTGTGCTGTGCAAACATGATATGAATTGTGATGGAAGTAGAATGTGCAAACCTAGAGAAGTAAAACAAACCATTAAAGGAAATCAGAATGGGAACCGAAAAAAAAACTCCAACCACAGCTCTCCCTCTCTTCTGTACGATGTCAGAAATGGCGAGGCCGTTTACATGGTAATTACGGAATAGTTGAAGACATTCAGACGTAGGAACATTTTCAACTAGATTTATGCCCATGTTATTATTTTTTTGATCCGATTGTTCCGTAAGTCTTGGGAATTAAAAGATTCCACTTCGAATCATCTCATCCTCGCTATTCTCGCCAACCCTCGTCTCTGCGGGGATTTACCAGGGAAGAAAGGAATGATCAAGAAAGTCATCGGTGGTCATCATCTCGCAATTGTCTTTGCCATACTATTTAATTGGGTAAGAGAACAACAAAGTCGTCATTACTGCGCCTCTACGCCTCAACATTGTCAAGATCCATTGGTATGCTTGATTTGTATAATGATTGAATTCTAAGCGCTATGTGACTGGTCACCCCTCATTTGACCTCTGCCATAGCCCCGCGAGGATTCTTGACCTTACGGTTTGCCTTCTGCACAGCTTCGCGATAAATAACACTTGAATCCTTCTGCTCTACCTACTTTTACCGGCTTACAACCACACTTTGAGTCAACTTACAATTACAGGCATACATTTCTCACAGAATAATAAAAGCGCAAGAATGTCATATCAAAATTATCCTCCGTATGGTGCACCGCCGGCTGGACGTGAGTAAAATCTACATTCGTATTTGCGACAATATCTGACTTGAGCGCAGTTGCCCCGCAATCTGGATACCCACCACAAATACCCCCTCGTCGTATGTGAATTGACGTTTGCGACAATGTAGCACCTGTTGACTTTGAATATTAGATTCTCCTCAGCCATATCAGCAATACCCTCCTACCCAACCTCCATATCCTCAAAATTCATATGGTGCTCCTCCACAGCAGCCTCCATATCCACCGCAGCAACAACCCTACCAACAATATCCTCCCCAACAAGGTTCCTACCCACAACAGCAACCATATGGCGCACCTCCACCAGGTCCGCCGGGACATTATCCCCCGCCGCAATCATCGCCTTATCCTCCATCGCAAAGCGGATATTCTCAACCACCATATGGCGCTCCACCCCCAGGCGCACAACCTCAATATGGTGCGCCAATGGGCTACGGACAACCTACTCCACCTTCAGCCGGATATGACCTGAACTTGCCAAGCCCTCCTCGCATACCCTACGATGGACGCGCAGATGCGCAGGCGTTGCGCAAAGCTATGAAAGGTTTCGGTACTGATGAAGCGACTCTTATCGAGGTATTGCACAACAAGGGACCTTTGCAAATAGAAGTTTTGCGACAAGCTTTCTTTGATACTTTCAAGAGGAAATTGTTGGCAGATGTGGAGAGCGAAACAAGCTCGTATTTCAGGGAGGGTCTCGCTGCGATAATTCGGGGTCCCTTGATACAGGATTGTCATTTGCTTTATTCCGCCATGGACGGAGTAGGTACAAAGGAGAAATACCTGACTGAAGTGTTGATGGGCAGGTCAAATGCCGATATCAATGCGATCAAGTCAATGTATCAACGCCGATACAAGAGGAGTCTGGCAGTCGATATCAAAGGTGATTTGAGCATGAAGACAGAGGATCATTTCTTGATGGTATTAGAGGCCAATAGGAACGAGGAGAGTGCGCCAGTAATCCCTCGCGATGTTGACCGAGATGTGGCATCCATATGGAATGCGACAGAGGCCATACGTGGACATGACGCAAAGACCGTTTGTGAGATATTCACGAAACGAAATGATGCTCAGTTACGAGCAATCAATCACACATACCAGCAACAACATGGAAAACCATTGGAATGGGTTATCAAAAAGGTAAGCAGATTCATTGCAAATATATTTAGAAATCTCACTGACTCCCTGGACAAGAAGTTCAGCGGCCACATGGAGGATGCCCTCCTCTATCAACTTCGCACAGCTTCGGACAAGGCCATGCGTGATGCAAACCTCATGGAGGAATCCATGAAAGGTTTTGGCACAAAGGATAAATTACTTGTTGCTCGAGTCGTCCGATGTCATTGGGATCCCAAACACATGGATCAAGTCAAGGGTGCATATCAACATGCCTACGGACGATCTTTGGCATCCAGAATTTCTGCGGATACAAGTGGTTATTATGAGAAACTGATGGTGAAATGCGTCGAGTGTAGTAATTTGGTACAGCCTGGTTACACATGGTTCTAGATCATTTGCATCAAGAAGGTTTTGGTTTCATTTAGGATATTTATGATGTGTTTGGAGGTATGGTCTGTAGTTCTGACAACTTTGGGATTCGGTATTGGAAGGAAAGGCCATGAGATCAAGGGAATGGAGGGGTAATTGGGGATCTCCACCAGCGAGCAATCGCGATAGGTAGTACTTTTCGGTTATACGGCGTTTATCTAGGATAGAATTGGTGAGATGATACCAGGACCATCCAATATATGGTCCGAATTTATTTTGATTATTTCGCGACTATTTCAATCTACTTTCCAATGACTTTCAGTGCGTACAATATTTTGTCTGTTACCTGTTACACTCATCACTTGGCTTGAACGCAAGTATGTACGCTAGCAATTGACCACCCCGCCAGTCGAAGAAAGTAGGAAAAACACTGTACCGTGTCATACTAGAGTAAATTGCTAGTCACTATTCGTGCCTCAGTTTTGAATGCGAAAGAACTGTTGTGAATAATTAATATTGCTAGCTATCTTTTGAAAAATATGGAAAATGAAGGAAAACCGAGCATTGGATAATATTAATCAACTGTACTAATCAAATCATGACTGGATGACTATAATATAGAATGACTATACTACATGTACTCTACGGTCTCATCGGAAGAGTTTCATTCGGCGGTTTCAGAGACTTGTCTTGTGAATGATTGGTTTCGTGAGTAAGGATTAATAACAAATTGATGGATATAGTAGGTAGATAGGTAGATAGGTAGATAGGTTCCTAGATGGGAATTATACGTACGTACATACATAATACATACATAGGTAAGATTACATATGGATATGAGTGTGTCACAATTTCGGTAGCTAGGGAGAGATCCACCATTCATATACACATAGAGATACAGACAAGACAAGTAAATGAAACTCAGAGAGAGAGATGATATGGGATTGTTCTATATATTCTTCTATCGTTCTCTGAGGGACGAAGTGGGCATGATTTATTGTAGGTAAATAGACAGATAGACAGACAGATAGACAGATAGACAGCTAGATAGATACATAGTAGATAGATACTTACTACAAGTATCTATATCTATCTGTCTAGATACTCTTGAATTAATGCTTACTCGCCGAGTTCTCTATATTCCATTATAGATCCAGGTATTTATTAGTTTCATACTATTACCTGCTGGGCTGCTTGTGATCAAACCTATCTATCCTACTTAGGTAGGTAATAATACAAACCCTAATCAATTAGGTATCTCATGTCATGAAGACAACTAATAACAATAATCAGTTATTATAGCGAGTACACTGCATCGTAATGAGTAATGAAATTGAACACCAAATCAGCGGCAATTAAATAAATGAATTGTTGTTGCTGTTCGGATAGATACTTCATCAACTCAAAAATTAACGACTCCTTTCTACCGAGTACACTTCCTTCTAGCCTGCTATTACCACGGTAAGTGGTGTATTGAATTCTTCGGAAATTATAATTATTCTAGTATCTATCTACTATCATATTCTTTGATCTCTTTCGATTTGACTGTTAAAGACATTCTTCATTCTTCATTTATTAGTTTCCTCATTTCTTTAATTACTTATCATATTACTCACTATATTTGGAGCAAATAGGCAAGGGCCCCAACGCTAGCAAATTTTAGCTTCGTATAGTTTAGCTTTTATTAACTTTCTTTTGCTTTCTTCATCATCAACATTTACTCTTCTCTTCATTTTATTATCATTCTTATACGCTCACTCACTTCATCAACATTAATCCTCTCCCTTGACCTTCTTGACAAACAAATAACGCTAGATTCATAATGGAAGCTCTCTGATTAATACGGTTCACTGTGAGTACCGACCTAATCTCTTTTCCTCTGATGTTCTTGATACGAGAATACGTCTCAGGCTCTCGGCAATTTGTTCATGAGATCCGTTTTGCATAATCTTCTGATTAGGAATACCTGGGTACTAATAATAAGTACGTCTGAATATAGATCGATTATTCCACTCGAGGAACACTTGTTGCAGACTTGCGACATCTTACTTTTCTTCTGAACCCCTATTGACCCTACGTTATGGATATCTAAAACCCTCACATTACTCTTCACATTACTCTTCACATAATAACGGTCCAGGTACTTTTTCCTTTCCTTGATTCACTCCCTTTCGACCCTCGACCAATTAAACGATTCTTTTATACCACAGTCACATGATACTTATAATAATAATAATTTATAGTGTCATTATTATAAGATTGACAAAATTCACCTTTCCGCCTTTTACTATTACCATATTAGGCCCGAATAATTTCAGTCTGTTCAAAACTATCCTCTCAATCAACACAAATCTTTGAGGGTTTGTGATTACCTCGATCAAACAAATCAATCATTATTCTTTTCTTAAACACGTGGATTCCACGTGTGTGATAGATCAAATGCCTCCAATACGTCTTGATGAGAGTGATGACGACTCTGAGCTTTCGGACGTTGATGTAGCTGAGATCGCCAGTGTAGCTCTCTCAGATACTCCAGGATCTACAGTAATTCCAACATCCACAAATTTACCTGAACATAATGAGATGAATAGGGATGAGTCCCCTCTCGAGTCTCAAACCATTGCAGCATCATCGAACCCGGATGAGGATGGTGGAACCATCGATCTTGATACCCGTCCACCACCCGAGGACAAAGCCGATCTAGGAAAGAGTGTAAAGGCGGAATCTGAGTCTCCCAAACAAACTAGATTGCCCATACAAAATTCTGGACGTCGAGGCAAGAAGGCATCCACCGAACAGGAGTCTGGAATTAATCCGTCGGAACAACCATCGAACAGTCTGAAGAGAAAATCATTTCCAAGTGACTCTCCCAAGAACGCTTCCACGAGTCCTACAGCACACAGACAACTTCGTCGTCCAGATCTTGCTACGCCAACGCCAAGGCAACCCTCTATAGCGACCTCTGAGCGTCAGTCCACCCGCCACCACGAATCGCCATCCCTTGCAAAAATCCAAGAAGAAACTGCTCGTTTGCGGGAAGCTTTATTGCATGTGTCAACTGAAGCGACTCAAGAAATATTGAAGGAGCAGTGGAGAAATTTTCTTTTCACGAATGCAAAAGAGTCACACATCACATTCATTCTTCGAGCTGGATTGAAGAATGCTAGCCCTAGCGTTCTTGCACGAATCTATAACGACTCTGGTGTCATGAAAGATACCTTCTTGGAGACTATCACCTCTAAGCAACCGATTGTCGCTAGGGTCCTCAAGAGTGCTTCTGCAAACCAGCTTGCAGATCTCGTACCCAGTAAAGTTCTCGACCAGGCTCTTTCTGAACGGTTGAAGAGTGTTCCAGCAAAAACACTCATACGATGGCTGGCTGAGGCTGATAGACTTGGTTACAGTCTCGATGACATTCTGGACGAGAATGATGAGACTGTCGTACCAAACATGCCGAGTAGAGCGCAGAGTCATGATGGTGATGATAATAACGATGATGATGATGATGATGATACAGAAATGATAGATGATGGACAAAAGAAAGTGGAAGCTCCATCTTTGGATCCCCTTGTTGCTGAACAAGAACGAATCAGCGCCCTGCAAAAATCTCAAAACGATGTCCAAGCAAATCCACCACGCGAGTTGAGATGCCCCACGTGCACCTATAAGTTTGATACCATTAGAGGTCATAATTTTGTGAGTCTGAAATCATCATGATTCTACTTTAGAGCTAACAGCGATATAGCATCGACAAAAGAATATCTGCACTAGAAGTCAGCCTCCGGGATTGAAGTTTTATTGTGGTAATTGCGCTCAAGGTTTTACCACTAAGCAAGGAATGCTATATGTATGTTTGATCTATGTGACTTGGGAATTTTGCTGACTTGCCAAAGCATGAAAAGAAGCGTGTTTGCCTTGGGGCAGAGGGCAGTCCAGACGATGAAACGGTTTATCAAGACTACCGAGACATAGTTTCGAATTCGCCAAATCATCAATACGGACAACACCCTGACCACCCGCAGAATACATCATTTGGCAATATCCCCCGTCCACCTCTCCACACTCCAGGATCGCGCTCTAAGCATATCGAAGCGATCATCGCTGCATCTCCCTGGGACGGAGAGGCTCGTCACTCACCATCTGAATTGCCACCCGATAAACGTGCTGCTTTGGAGGACGCGCTCCAGAAAATCGAAGAAAAATACCTCGAGGATCAAAGCAAGATTCCGGAGGACTGGACCGCCGAGAAACGAGAGGCACGGCTTACCTCTCTCAAAAATGGAAACGCATCTCGTAAATCTCAAATTCGCAAGCAATTTGGTGTTACTCTTCGTATGCGCGACAGAGACAAGGAGGCAAAGAAAATACGTGATGTTTTGGGTTCCAATTCTCCAATGGTACCTACTGGCATGAATAGAATTGAATATCGTAATTCACCAACGGTTGCTGGCTATCCAGTAAACGCTCAGCAGCAAATACATCAGAATCAAACACCGGCCGGTATGAGAATGGAGATGGTGGATATGAGACCTGCTACAGGATTTTCGCCAATTAATGCACCACCGCAACACCAGCAACATCAGCAACACCAACAACATCCTCAGCACCAGCAATATTCGCAAGCACCACCAGGTCACCACCCAATGCAATATCCAGGTCCTCCTCAAGCTCAAGGTTTCCAACAAAATTTCCCACCTGTTCCACAACTTCTGTCACAGCCGCGTCCTAGCCCAGACCATCGAATGAGCCCACTTGGGTATCAAGGAGCTCCGGAACAAGCATACAGAGGACCGGAAGATCATGCAAACAAAAGACTCAAGCGTAATTCAAGTGCAGGAATGTCACGAGCAGATGAAGAAAGAAGCAGACATTTTGCACCCGCTGATTCGGCTCCCATGGGTATGAATGAGAGAAGGGCTTCTGGGGGTAGAACTCAGGCTTACAATGCTCCTGGAATGGTCGGCATGGAAAATCACAGATCCGGTTCCGCAGGAGCAAGTGGTGCTGTGATGGAAGGTGAGAGTAGACCAAATTCTGCAGGCTCAAGTAGTGTGCGCAAGAGGGTGCCTGTTGGGGCGTTGCAGAGGCAATGGGAAGCGTTGAATGGGAAGGGCCCGGGTAGGAAGACGGAGCTTGAGAGTAGGGCGGGAAATGTATTGATGAGTGGTGTAGACGGGGGCGAGAGAGCAAACGGACGAGTTGAAAATGGAAATGTGGTGGTGGTGGGTGAGAAAGGTAAAGAGCCAATGCGTGAGGGTGGTAGGAATGTGGTCGATTTGGTTAGTGATGATAGTTCGAGTGAGCGTGAAGCTGCGGGACCTGGTGGAGGAGAAAAGTAGATTTCTGGAGGTGCGGTGCCGTGCGGTGAAACTCCGAGGAGATTAGATATTTGTTCGATGGAAGCGTGGATTTTCATTTTTCATTCGTGGCTACTGGCCTTTTTTTTATACCTACCTACCTACCTACCTACCTACCTTTGTCAAACATGCTACTTTTGTTTGTTCTCTCGCTTGGAGAGGAAGTTGAGGAACCAGCGAGATAACGTTAGGGATTTATTGGAATCTACATCATTGCAGAAATGATAGATGGGGAGAGTGTCAACAAATGTATTGTATTCTGAATACCTCGATCTGCCTTTTTTTTTTTTTTTTTTTTCTGTGTTTTTTTTTTCTCCAAAATGATTTCGATAAGTCTTTAACCTTATGCGATATGATATGATATAATACGTTACGATACGATTTTTAATGATGATAGGATAGGTAGTTTGCTTCTGCTTCTGCTTCCAAAATCGTAGCGGTAGAAATCGTACGTAGTTTACTTAGTTCAAGAAATACAGATAGATAGATAGATGCTAAGCTGATTACCTAGGTACTAGGCTAGGTAGTTGATACGTACGGTGAAATGGTTGGATGGTGATTTGTATTGTATGTATTTGATACTATTGGTGATGTGATGTTGATTGGATGGATACTGGGTATGTATGTATGTATGTATGTATGTGCAACCTGGAAGGTTAGATTGATTATTACTTTGAATACCTAGGTATGAATATTTATTTCTACTCGTGTTTTAGTTGTTTTGATGGTTTGATTGTTTGTATTTATTTATTTATTTATATATATATTTATGTATATTTGATTAAGCTAAGCTTCACCAAGGAAAATCTAAGCTTGGGAAATCATGAAAATATGAAAATGGGTAGGAAAAATGCTTAAATGCTTGAATGCTTGGGGGAGATTGGGAGATTGTTTTGGGGAGTGGGTTGGGGTTGGTTGATTGGTGGGTAGATGGATGGGTAGGTGGGTAGATAGGTATCTTGTAATGTGCAATATGTGCAATATGTGTAATTCACATCTTCATTCTATTCTGGATTGTGGATTTGAGAAAGTTGGGAATTGGAGTTGGGAATTGTAAAGAGTGTGATGCGATGGAATGCGATGCGATGGGGTTGATAATTTTGAGGGAGGAATGATTTAGTACGGTACCTATCAAAAAAAAAAAGCAGCTTACATCTCATCATCTAATCATCTATCTAATTATCTATAATCCACAATCCATCTTATCAGATCAGATCATCTCCCCTCATTCTTCATCCGTTCTCCATTCATTCTCCATCCTTCATTCTCCATTCCCTATTCTCCATCAATCACAATCACGATCTCGAAACCCACCACATATATACCCACAATCCCCCACCAATTCCCACCCACACAAACCATACATACCTCCCTCTCTACCTTCCCTTCCCTACCCTTCCCTCCCCAAACCCCAACCCATCCAAACACCTATCTACCACCTACCTACCTACCTGCCTACCCCAAACCTACCCACCCACCTACCTACCTTCCACTGCCGGCGCGCCAAGCGCTTGCCAACCCCGGCTAAATGTAATCTGGAAATGCTCCTTCCCAAACGGGTAATTATAGTGAGTATGGATAATCGCGGGGTCTTGGTATTTCTTGGGGATTTCTGGATTTCTGGATATTGCTGGATATTGCTGGATATCTCTGGATGAGTGGTTTGGAGGGGGGTTTCCAAGAGCTGGCGTAGAGGAGGCCAAGAGATAAAGAATTTGGGGGTTTGGCTTTGGGTGCTAGGTGTTGGGGTGGCTTCTGGGATTGGAGATGGGAAATTGGGAGGTGGTATGGAGGGTTAGGGTAGGGATAGATTGGGGTTTGGAATTTGGACGGGGGGGGGGGGGAGATTGGGAAGGGGATGTGAGAGAGGGAAGGTGGATGGATGGGTTGGATGTGTGTGTGGATATTTGAGTGGTGGGATATTGAGAGGAGAGGGGAGATCGAGAGAGGATAGAAGGTAAAGGAGAGATTTGGGAAATGCATGTGATAGTGTGTCTATGGACGAAATTGGGTTGGAACGTTAATTGAGATAATGGTAACGGGATTTATTTTCTGGCTGATTGGATGGGAGGTAGATCGAGTTGGATTTGTTTGGGTTCTGGACTGTAGTCTATAGAAGAGAGGGGCAGATATGTAAGTACATCTAAGAATAGCAAACCAGTGATTTTATTCCCTTCCTATAGATAACCTTATGGTGAGTATCTTCATCCCCGCATCTACCATTCTATAGGCTACAACTTACGCGCTCTTCACAAGGCTACATCGGGAGTTGAGCATGGAGATCTGTTATATCCCGCCGCCTTCTTCTTTGGGGTGATATGATGTGGTACTGACTTGAACCACGATATCAATCTCCTCCTCGCCGAGCCACCACCCCATGAATTAAGAAGGAGATAAGCTGTCTTCTTCAACTGACACCATGAAGCTATTGAGGGCCCCAAAAAAGGAAAGTGATAATTCTCAAATCCAAAGATTTGAGGATCCACAAATCGAGCTCCTCATGAATATAAATCTGAAGCCATCACCACTTTCTCAGTCTCATCAGCACTTCCAATCCACTCCTCCATCTCCAGTATCCTCCTAACACTGTACGACTCTGTACCACCGCACCTTCGCAATGGCACCAATTCTCAACTTCGCGCTCGCTCTTGCGATGCCCATCCTTTCATTGGCTGCTGCCCTTCCAACCGGAGCTGAGCTTGAAAACCGTGCTACTACTCTCGGAGGAACTCCTGATATTGTCGGAGGAACCACCGCTGCTCTTGGTGAATTCCCCTACATTGTCAGCTTGTCCTACAGTGGCTCTCACTTCTGTGGTGGTGTCTTGCTCAACGCCTACACCGTTCTCACTGCAGCCCATTGCTCTGTCAGCTACTCGGCTTCCTCAGTTAAAGTTCGTGCGGGAACTTTGGTACGTTCTCATCTTTCATCTGTACTTTGTCAAACGCAAGATTTAAGAGAGCGTCTATTCGAATCACTCCGACGATCCACATTTCGTACTTTTAGGTACACGTAAACTGACTTTTGTATAGACCTGGGCATCCGGCGGAACCCAAGTTGGTGTTAGCAAGGTTGTAGTCCACCCATCCTACAGTTCCTCCACCACCAACAACGACATTGCGCTCTGGCATTTGTCGACTGCTCTCCCAGCCAGCTCCACCATCGGCTACGCCAAGTTGCCCGCTCAAGGCTCCGATCCCGTTGTTGGTTCTACCACCACCGTTGCAGGATGGTAAGTGTTTCCGAAGCTTCAGCAAAGTTTGTCTGGAGAAAAAGCGCTAATTTGAAAATAGGGGTCTTTTGACTGAGAACGGATCTACATTGCCATCAACTTTGAGAAAGGTCTCGGTTCCAGTTATCTCCCGTGCTTCTTGCCAAGCTGAGTATGGTACATCTTCCGTTACCACCAACATGTGGTGTGCAGGATATGCTGCAGGTGGCAAGGATTCCTGCTCTGGCGACTCTGGTGGACCAATCATCGATGCTGCCACTGGTGTTTTGGAGGGTACTGTCTCCTGGGGTCAAGGTTGTGCTGAGGCTGGTTACGCTGGTGTCTACGCCAGAGTTGGTAACTATGTTACTTACATCAACTCCAACCTCTGGACCAGTTTGTAAATATGGAGAAGATGATATAGTGGAATGTTGAGAGGAGGAATATGGGCGGGCAAAAGTTGGTAGCATGGAAGGTAGGATAGAGATGGGTGGTGGAGCAGCTATAGTATGATGAGTTAGGCTTAGTCTAGGGAATTTTATTTTGCTGTCCCAATTTTACATACTTTCAGTGAGAATCGGCCACCTTGGAATCATGATTGAAGTTTGGATGATGCCGAAAGGCCCTAAAAGCACAACTTCAATGTATCAAGAGGCACTGGATATTGGTTCCAATCCTCGTTTACAATAAAGTCTAGATCTCGAGGCTCTTGAATCATTGAGATTTGCAATCCATCAACATTCAAGAGGAATGATTGTGTAACTATTCATTATTAGCAAAGATGTACAAAACTATGATACTGCCGTGGGAATATCTCACCAGTGACTCCTCGCTCTCATAATCCATTTGCGACTCTTCGTAGAATTTGTATCGATACTGTAATCGACCTCGAGTAATCCAATCAATACCAATGACCCAAGCTAAGATACAGTAAATGACACTGATGTAATTCATATCTAGGATTATAAGCTCGAATCGCCATGACGCTATTATGAATACTTACTAGATGCGGTCACCGGAAGATGTATTGGAAATGAGAACCTGCAAGATATAATGTTAATATTTCCCAGATAAGATAGAATGGATGACTTACATGACAAGTGCAAATAATGTCCAAACGATTGTCACTAGGTTGGCAATATAGCCAAACTTACCAAGCCAAAAGGGTCCATGTGAGATTTTATCGCGACCCTTATGAAGCAAGCATAGAAGAGGGATGCTGTAAGATATATACGGGAGGACAATACAGCCAATGATCATGCTGTGGAATGTGTTAGAACTGAGCACTAATTATTCACGGGATTATGTAGAACTCGCCTATTGAAAGCAGTTGTTGATAGTAAATATAGAAATCCAAGTATAGCAACGACTGTTGCGCTCATGGCGTGTGCTCGAAATGGGACATCTAAAGTAGTATTAATCTTGGCTAGAGATCGGTGAAATGGAACACCTCCATCTCGAGCAAAAGTCCAGCAAAGTCGGGATTGCAAAGTATGACATGCGATCAGACAACCAATTCCTGTTGCCATGATAAGAGACTCGAGGAATATTGCAGCAGATCGATTTCCGACTGACTGATAGAACAACTCCAGAATCGGCACTTTTGTAAGCGTTCCGATAACAGCATCAAAGTTGTTGAGACTGAAGAACATCGCAATAACGAAAAACCACGCAGTCGTAAATCCAATTGCTATGGTAGCCATGATTGATATTGGGATTACTACTTCTGGTTGATGAGCTTCTTCTGCTAGGTGCACAGCGCTATCAAGGCAAGAAAATGCCCAATTTGCGTTTACGAGGCCGACAATGAAAGCAATACCATTGTTTGACCAACCCGTATTGTTAATGAAGGTTGCGAAGACAAATTTAATGTCTTGATGCGTTGGGGCTTGTGATGGCACAAAAATAAGAATAATCCCAAAGGAAATCAAAGACATATAAAGAGTAATGGTCCCAAGTGTCGGCAATATTTTACCGTAACAATTGAATAGAAAAGTAAATAGATTGACTACTTGATATGCAATAAAGATGTGCAATTCATGGATAATACTATTGA
This sequence comes from Botrytis deweyae, assembly GCF_014898535.1. Classification (NCBI taxonomy): domain Eukaryota; kingdom Fungi; phylum Ascomycota; class Leotiomycetes; order Helotiales; family Sclerotiniaceae; genus Botrytis; species Botrytis deweyae. The sequence continues at coordinate 1,322,114 of NW_024066211.1, forward strand.
CGAGTTAGTCTATGACTGTGAACTTAAGACAGACTGGACCTGGAGAACTCACAAATCCGAGTGATTCAATTGCCAACATCCAACTGCTGCTGATGCAACTGCCAATGATACACTGGCTGATGCAAATAAGGACCCAGCCCATGCACAGTATCCGGTCACAAATGACAAAGGCCTGGCATATTTCTTGGGAGCCAGTTCCATGACCCAAAAATGTTGTCCTGCAGCATTTGGCATTGCACTGGCTAATTCTGATAACGAGCATCCTACAAAAACACTCACGAAGGCAACGAGAGGTATTCCATACACAAACAGGGCAGGGCCGCCAGAATCTATGCCAGTGATTAAAGCACTCGAAATTCCAAACCAAGAGTTTGTGAGAGAGAACCCTTCTCCCAGTATTGACCAGAGAGTGAATTTACGGCGCATATCGTGATTTTCACCGTCATCTCGACTCGTTGCATGTGGGATAATATCCGACTCGTAGATGGTGACATTGGACGATGAAATATCGTCAATCTTTGGAATATTCATAATCTCGTTTTGGAATCCAGTGTTCGTCCGACAGCTATCGGGTTTGTTGGGAAGTGATGTCACGAGGCTTCACAATAGTCAGTCCCCTTAGAGCTGTCACCGACCTAAAGTTCTCTGAGAGAGTGGTATCGCGTGTGTAATCCGAAGACCGATAATCTCCGAGAAATAGAGTTTTTGAAAGTGCTCTAATTAGCATCTAATTAGCATCCCTTGGATGTGGGATTGCCGACGAGTGTTGCGTCTAGAGAGATGAATCCTTTATACTTCAGAGAGAATTTGACCTCTACTCTGACGGGATTGTATGGAATGTCCTATTGTGGCAGTTTGTTCCATTAATCACCCACTTTTGACTAGAAGATGAGTGTGAAGGTGCGCTAAAGATAAGAAGTTGAAACCTCAAAACCTTATCAATATCATTGCTTCGACATGGACTACTTCGTACATAAAATTACGAGTAGGGGGTCGTAGAGTTAAAGTTTGCATATGTAGGGATAAGACACAGGGCAACGCAACAAGAACGTTTCATCCAAACTTTGTTGCAGTTTGTTCATATTGAGGTTGTCCGTGGGTTCCCCATTGGCCGGAGAATTATATTATGCACGTGAAACATTTCAGCTAGCTTCATTCCTTACATGTCAGCCCCATGTCAATTTACCTAGTGTGTTCTGGTCATAATTCATCCTGGGATACGAGTAAATAAGACATATAATCTCCACGAGCAACTTGTCGATAGAATTGATGGAATGGTTGCGGAAGAGAGGAAGCTTCTAGGGAGTCCAACGATAACGAAGTATCGCAAGAAAGAAAATCGAATGACAGCCAACGACACATGATATCGATTCTGTCAGCTGAACCTGTCAGATTCGAAGCTCATGATGAAGAGCGCATCCGAGACTGTATCATATTAAAACCACGTTTTCGAAGGATTGGTGAGAAGAGATTCTGATATCAGATTGTCAACGAAGAGGTCGATATTCTCGATTAATTACTCATTCTTGTCCGGTTGCAACAAATGTGTCCTGTGATCGCCTGTGAAACTGTCAGTGTGAAGCGAAGCTTTTCTGGAAGCCTTGGGGAGTGAGTACAAGACCCAAGGAGCGGGATCACAGAACGAAGGTCCTCCCTCTAAAAGGGAGTAATATGAATAATAATATAGGAACCCCAGTTTTTACGATAAAATAAAAGAACTAGATTTCTTGAGTGTATAACTAATCAAGAATACATGATAATGGAGAATAATTCTGTCAGATTCTCGAAGATATCAAAATAATCAGTACTTTAGAGGGCGTGTATTTAGACGCGTCTGCATGATCACTTTTTGTGTACAAGGTGTGTTCTTAGTAGGAAAAAGACTAAATTTATTACTTACTATCCAAAGCAACCTTGGAAACGTCGCTCCTTTATCTACACATGCAATGAGTGGGTGATAAGAGCAGAACTGTCTAAGTTCATGTTATCTCATCCATCCATCAATAATTGCAAGTAGCAAAATTACAGGAAAGAGTAATTGCACTTGAAAAGTCCAAAAAAAAACTAAAACGACACCTGAGTGATTCGAACACTCGCTCCCGAGGGAAATGCCTGACTTTGTACTAGTACAATAGCAGGGCATCGCGTTAACCACTCCGCCAAAGTGCCAACTTTATTGACGAAGACGCTAACATCAAAAGATATATCCCACCATTTGTTTGCGGAAAATGAGTGTAATGGTGGGGCTGTGGGGTAACATCCACATATATTTCCGTTACCTCATATCATGATCAGTCAATGTCAAATGAAATATTTCAAGAGTCGTACTTATTAGTATTGGTGAAGAAGAAATTAAACATTCCAAAGCTTTTGATTATCTTTCGCTGAAACCTGCACAACCAAGAATTGATGAAGGGCTATGTTTCAACGGCAGCCTCCTTACAGCATTGCTCCATCTCCCGGATCAAAAAAGAGTTCACAAGCAACATCACCTGTCTAGATCTTCTCCCCGAATCAACCAGAAGAAATGTCTCCCATTCTAGTTGTACCTCTGTCAATGAGGTATCTGCCTCAATATCACAATTTTCCTCGCCAAAGTCATCGAGGTACAAGAGTCCATAGAATTACGCAATGAAGACCGCGAATCTGACCGTGCCGGATACCCAAGGGACGAATCCAGAGTCTATTCATCAAGGATAAGTATGGTCGCCGACTCTGCAGTCAAGTTACGGCCAAGCTCTACATGAGAATGAGAGCAACTACGAGGAACGCCAGTTTGGTTGAACCGCCAGGAGAACTTATTACTTAAAGACCCCAGACAGGCTTGTCAAGACAACACAGATTCGTACGCGGGAACTTATCAACGGTAAATCTATGGCAGTATCAGTCATGAGAGCACCTAGTTCAATAACTTTAGTACTGAGGAAGACTCTTACGCTTCTACTAGTACCAACAAATCAGCCGCTCGCGCGAAGATGATATCTATAACGTTGTGCTGGTATTTCATCTGCACATCAATATGGATATGGTCTTATTGAAGTCTGCAAATGAGAGTTTCTTTCTATAAACATTGCAATGTTTCTCAGGTCAATGTGAAGTCAGAAGAAGAGAAAGTAGAACTGCACATATCTCATATTCTAGATCTTCCTTGACAAATTTTTCACATTGGTTCTTCGTTAGATTTCTTTAGGATTCAAGGCTAGATTTCTATTCCCTAGGCATGACCAGAGAGCTTCTCATTTTGTATGCTGTCTCAAAAGAAGTTTCCACTCGTATAAATTCTTAGCTGTGAGCTCCAGATATTGGATTATATGTACGTATGTAGGCTGAAAAAAAGCCAGTCATTATTCTGACCAAATAGCAAACAATAACTATCAGACAGATCAGAAATTGAATACTATACAGCATGTCAGTTTTATGCCATAAGAAAGAGTTGCAATAGGTCAAACTAGACAAGAGAAAGATTCAAAGGCAGATTATCCGAGTTCATCTTTAAGACTGAGTGATTACTTTCGCAAATTCCTGAACTTTGTTATCTATGGAGTCGAATAGAGTTATTGATTCAAAGAGTTGAATATCCCTTTGATTATTTGTAGAATTCGCACATTGAAAAATTTAAAAGTGAATTCGGAGTCGAACAGATGGGAAATTTCTAGCCGAAGATTTCGACTCAATTACCTCAACAACAAATGTCTTCGACTTGATTTCTACTCTGCTCGAACTGTAGTTTCTCACACATACTCAGACTAAAGGACTCAAAGACAACGACATTCAATAGTTTGATTTGAACCATGGAATACGATTGAGTCTAGCAGGAGTTGTATTCTATATATCTGGAAAGGAATTCTCAACAAAAAGCTCCATCGAATCTTCCATCTTTCAAATTCGGCAAAGAAAAGTACGAAAGATTCACTCTGCGCCTCCACAAGGAAAACGGTGGTATTAGGATTACGATCTATTCATTATTACCAACTATTTAAACACCGTACCAAGCCCCCTACTCCTCTTTGAAACAGTCGGGATGGCTTCCTCTTCTTCCTCCTCTTTTTCCCCAGACCAAATCCTCACCGCCAGCATCTCCAAACTCACTCTCCAACCCTACCATCCACAACCACTTACAACCTCAACCATGAATCCAGCTCCATCAACCACACCGAACACCTCGCCTCCAAATCCAAATCCAACCCTGATCCAAAATACGCACTACACCATCACCAACCCCCTCACCTTCACCACCTTTCTCGACCAACTCCCCCCCTCCAGCATCACCCACCTAGTCCTCGCTCCCTCTCCCCACCTGGGCCGCATCACCTCTCTCCCCCGCCTCAACGACACCCTCGGCGATTCCCTCGGCGACGCCTCCACATTTGCCGAACTACACTCCTGGGTGACACTGCTCCAGCGTCTTTCCCACTCGACCCCCTCTCTCCGCTCCCTCACCATAATTTTCGACGCCGACATGAGCGGTCGCGATACCCACGGGTATCGAAGAGGCGTAGGTGAATGTCTCGGATTCATATGGGCCATCGCCAGGTTTCGGGGACTGGATTGGGTGGATTTGCAGGGTTATTTTCCGGCGCAGTGGCCGTGGTATTTGAGAGCCGTGTGGGCTGCAAGTGGACAGTCAACGAGGATTTATAATAGGGTGGAGGCGCCGGAGTGGGCGTTGAGGGAGTGGAGGAGGGGGACCGAGAGGTTGGATCCGAGAGAGTTTGGGTGGGAGTGAAGGTGGAGATGGAAACGAATGGAGGGAGAGAGATATGGTGTTTTGAGGGAGAAATGATTATTGCGATTACGACTTTCGGATTGGCGGTTTGATTCGGCTTATTGTGGTTCGGGAAGTCATCTATGGGAATGACGGTTGATGGTCGATGGTTGATCTCCACTCATATATGTGTGCAAATCTTTGCAACGCGGATTGTAAAGTTTATAATTGATGGATGCGGCTAATACATAGCACAGTAATAATAATAAAAGGTTTTGCTACTTTGTCAAACGATGTGTGTATGTGAATATATGACCTGCATATTCCTCACATTTCTTCTAGTAAAGTAGTCGACAGCTTTTGCGTACAGATGGCCCTGTGGTCCAGAATAAACGAAACCCCAAGATTTCCTGCTTATTATTATGCGAAGTCGAAGACATGCTGGTTTTTTTCTTAATAAAAAAATTGAAGAAGAAATTGTGCGAAGATCAGAGGTTTCCACTGCCATACCCAGAGCGCCGTAGCCAATATGCCTATCTGCCCCATTTTCCATCATTCATTTTTCATCTCTCAAGTCCCTTTCCCTGTCCGTCTCTCCTCGTCCACTTCTTCTCTCTTCCACTATCCGTTCATTCCAGCTATCCATTACAATAATAAGTCCATTTGCTACCATAGATCGTATTAGACCGTCGCATTGATTTCAACCAATGTAGACTCCACTGGTGAAGTCATCGAGATCTTCTAAAGCATATTCAATCAGATCTGGTTCCTCCTCCAGCATTTTATTAAAAAATTTGTCATCAGAAAGTTTGTGCCAATCATCAGAAAGTTTGTGCGATAGACCACCATGTATGCGAAAGCGAAGATTTTCGACATTGCCAACTTCGCGCAAGGATTTGAAGAGCTTTGATACGGGCCCAAATCCAGCTGTAAATTCAGGCATCCTGACGGCGCCGACAGTTTTGGCATTTACCAAGGCCATTGATTTACAGATGATGAGTGCACATCTATCCATGGAGAGGTCATGATCAATGACAAGATTCTGTATCGATGTAGATTGATCCCATGTAGAGCAAGGCAATTCGTATCTGTTCTTTAATATGCTCAAGAGCCGAGCTAGTTGACGGGATTTCACGGATGCTTTACAATATTTGTACATAGAGAGTGAAGCATAAATACCATTCGCTATATGTTCCATCCGCATGCGCCTTCTGACATGACGAAATTTTGGATGAAATTTCAAAAGTTCCAAAGCAGTGTCATCAGCAAGATAATGATACTCCAAATCGAGCATTAGACCCATTCCAACCGTTGGGGTCATTTGGAAAGCGAGATGGTGAAAATCCCGTATTTGGATGATGTCTCTTTTTGGATCGAAACGAAGGATTCCGTGATCCTTAAATGGCACGTAGAAAATAGGAAGAGTTCCACGAAATTTCTTTAGTGCAAGTGAACGAGAGAAGCTATCGATTCGCAGTAAGGTACGAGCTCCAGTCATACGAACCTTAAATCCAAATTCTAGAATGTCTGTACAATCCTCATAATGATACACACTCTCCATCAGACTTGGCTTCAACACATAGTTTTGCGTCTTCTCATCGCTTTCAATGATATAGGTCCACAAGAGTTCGATAACATCTTGTGGAAGTCCATAAAACTCCTTAGAAGCCGATATGACAGGAGTATTATCTTTCCAATTGTCCATCCAATTTTCCATCCAGGTCATTGGTCCAAAGACTACCTTTTCCCTCTCCATAAGTGTCTTGATCTTCGATAGAAATTTTGAGGATTTGACTTTCGAGACTATTTCCTTTGATTTTATGTTGAATTTCGACTTGGTTTTCTCTGAGGAAAAGCTAAGTCTCGAGCTGTGCACCTTGTATGTGACCTTGAGGGGACCCATTTTTGGATATATGAAGAAGGTATTTGAGATAGTTGTTAAATGATAAGAATGGAGGTTCGAAAAGATGTTGTTCTGTAAGAACTATGGAAGAGATGTGAAGAGAGATGTGAAGAGAATAATAAGAAAGTATTGGAAATTAGTATGAATAGTAGTTATGAGAAGAGAAAGTATTGAAGTATTAAGAAAGCACATATAAAATGATGAGAAACCCAAAGTCAAGAAAAATTAGATGAAGAATTGAAAAATCGATTTGTGTGGGAGATTTCATTAGTATATATAGTGTAGTACTAATAACTTACTAAATTAGGTTGTCTGATATCGTCATCGAGAGGTTTAATCGATTACCCCCTTTGTGAAAATGACTAAGCATTGTCACGCTTCAATGGGATTTTATATGCTTTGGTGCGTGGTTCTAGTGATCTTTGCTCTTTTGGGATGTACTAATATAGTAGGTGGTATGACTTGTTTAGACAATGATATGGGGGTGACAGATGTGACTACCTATCTAGTATGCAACCTTTACTTACCATGAGATCGATTTTGAGTTTAAGATCTACTTTAGCCGAATGCACACGTATCATACCAGTGACTAGTTTTAATGGGAGATCAGGGTAAAAAGAGCACGTATACACATCATTGTACCATCACTCAGATCATAGCTAAAGGATGAAAAATGCTCTTATATGTATTCAAGGGATGTATTATTCTAATTTATTTTCCTCGTAGCTTTCAAAGTTATATCTTGGTAATAAACACCCTAAACATTTATATCTATATTATCGCTTTCAGATCTTAATATTTATATATATATATATATGTATATTTTAGTGATTCCGTGGAATTTGAGTCCCAGAAGCAGCTACAGTTGACTACCGGAAGTCTGGTCTAAAAACATCTGGGTGCCGATAAAGTCGTATATTGAAAGGCTGCACGCCGAGAATACTTCAAGATTCGACAACCCGTTATATTTTTGACATCAATGCCTGAATAGATCCACCTCACCTGGATTGGATCTCATGTGCTGCTCAAATGCATCTTCCACGAGCTCTAGAATCTCTCTGCCATGTTTGGCATCCTCGATATTTACATTGGAATTGAAATATTTATCCATCCACCGAGTAACTAATCTGCGGAAAACGGCTCGAAATGCAGTTCGACCCCTCTCATTAAGGAGATGTACCGGAAGTTCATCCGAATGAGGTGGTGAGTAACAGTATTTGCCGATGAAGGACTCTATGTCGAGGTAGGCAATGCAGGTCGCATTTACCTTATCAATCCGATAATATAGAAGAGCATCAATTTCATTCTGAGGAATGTGAGGACCGTTCGAAATATTGTTGACACTGCTACCAAAGGTAAAAACCATAACACCGCATATTAGCTCTTTGCTCCGATAACGGGTCATCGCTCGTTGCAAGTTGAGGAAATTGGCAAGAGATTCGAGGTTCCATCTGAGTAAAGAGGAGAATACCTTTGGAACGACTAGAGTGCCTGGATAATTCAGCCCTCTGAGATGCCATCTCTCTGCTGTGTTACGCTGAACAGCGGTTAAATGGCGCAAGTTGGAACAGGCAAAGATTAGTCTGCTCAAGAAACTAATGTTGTGAGCTACTGCAAGCTCTTGTATTCTGTCACCGCGACTACGCTCATCAGCTGTAATGTTAAAGAAGGAGAAGAGGTGTAGGGGAACAGCGAGGTAGCGAATTTCACTGAAACATGCTGGAATCTTCCCTTTGTAGCATATCCTAATGTTACTAAGATCAGGCTCTTCCATCTTGAGAACGACAGTCGTATCTTGGTGAATACATATTGGAATCTTCTTGTCGAGAGATGGCAGCACGACTGGCAGATGCTGTAGATAAATGCTACGAATTGCCCTTGAGACAAACAAAATTGATGTGTGTTTTCTGTCAGGCTCCTCTTTAAGTAGTATTTGATTATTGAAATCCAGGCTGACTGAGAAATGACGAATTCTATGGCGTTCCGGGATACATTCTTTAATTATCATATATTGAATCTCTGCGGGCAACTTTTCGAAATGAAACGAATTGATGGGATCTAAATCCATGCTTCTAGTACTATACGGTGGCCCATGGGGTTCTCGAACCGAAATAGAAGTTGAGTATGAAGCATTTTCGGGTTTATCCTCTGTTTCTAGATGTCTTTCTGCATACGAAACTTGTACAAGACTGGCAATACTGGAAGAAGCTGGTAGTGATGCGTCGCCGGATCTGGGTTCGGCTTCAGAGTTTGTAGATGATCTTTGTGCTTTTGATATTGTAGAAGAGGTTTCTTCAACCACAAGCGTCGTAGAGGACTTCATGTTCTCATTTGAGCCTTCTCCTGGTGTAATACTTAACTCTTTGGCTTCATGGTGGGAGTATTCAATGATGATATCTGCGGTTATCATTAGTAGTTGAATCATAAACGTTGTCAGAAATCCATGCTTACCATCATGCTCCAGCTTGTGATTGACCTCGTTGACAGCATTCATCATGGAAATAGATGAGGTTAGGAAAATGACAATTAATATGGAGTCAGAATCGGAATACGTAGAATTTTTTTGAGTTTTAAATACCTAATGAATGGCACTAGGTTGGTGTGAAATGACACATCAAGAGTTAGTTATACTCAACACTAGAGAAGCTATCCAGATAAGTTCCTTGACGATCTTGAAGCTTATATCAACATCAAGTGGGTCAAATTTTTGATTAACTGGATTGGATAGCCATGAAATCAGTCTGTGGTAAACGAGCCTAGAAAAATACTGAACTTGTATGGAATGTTTTTGACTTGAGTATATCTTATGTATGTCAAAGTTGCTAAGCGATAGGAAAGGAGCATCTTTATTTGGCGAAAGGGTCAATGTGCTTTAGATTAACCTTTGATTTGGCGATTGGACATGGATATTTATTATTGAGTAGATGCCTAGAATCCGTATTGTAGCAACTAATAAATCTATGAATGTTCTTGCTTTGATAGAGTATGAAACTATTGATAATCAAAGTCTTCGTGTGAATTAGACCAGCACTGATTGTGTAACCAAAAGATTCTAGTTATCTCATCAAATTCTTGATCTAAGGAAACGATTGGTTGATATGATCTTGAATACCAAAGAGCGGGTAGGCATGGTTTGTTCAGACAGGCCAAGCCTAGATTAGCTGATTACGGAGGTAGATGTCTAGCACGTGCCTAGAAGGTTACATAGTTTGGCGTGAGGCTTCTGATTGGTCATTACCTTTCAACAGCCACCAGCTGCTGACTAATAGCTATTCATTGTCACCGTTATATTTAACTACTACCGTCAAATTACTACCACACTTTTCAATAATAGTTTCAGTGATTTAATTATTTGACACCTCGACCTGCCCAAATACTTAAATCTGTTTAGCCAATGTCTTACTGAATGACAATCAATCATGGTTTTAACCAGGAAGATGGCAAAAGAGGCTCGCGCAGCTGCTCAACCACCTGCGACTTTCCATGCCTTTTCCCTTCTTCCAATTGAATTGAGGACCATGATTTGGAACGCTGCTGAGGATTCACGGCCCGGTCGCCTCATCGAAGTCCACAACATACCAAACCATTATACAATCACTAGTCGCCCGACTTCTTTTGAATGGCATGCGATATTCTGCGGTTGCGAAAAGAGATGCTTTGAGCCTCCCCTGGCGCGAGTAAACCACGAATCGAGAAATATTGCCTTGCAAAGGAGATCGAAGTGTTTTGGACAGTGGGTGGACTGGGACAAAGATATGATATTCATCGGCAGTAGAGTTGGACATTTGCACAATACTGGGTTTCTCCACGCATTGGAAGTACAGAATTGTCGCGAGAAATTGAAATATCTTGCCGTCGACTTTGATTGCTGGGAGAACTCATCTATCTTTCCCTGCACACGAAAGGTGGAATGTACCCCGGCTGCGATGATTTCACGATTACCGGGACTCCAAAAAGTGGTGCTTGCTCAAGCTTCGGGTGCTTGGCGGGATGGCAATGAATTCGAGGCACATGATCCTGGCCATTACCACAATATCTGGAGAAGCTTTGACGGAGTCGAGGCTTTTATGAAAGAAGATTTCGATGATCTTGTGAGATCTGAGAAGGAGAAACACACAGAGTGGATATTAAAAAATTACTACAAAGGCATTGATGTCCGGAAAGCTTTGCCTGAGAAGGTTGACAAATGGAGATGTTGTGACGAGATTCATGAGGAGATTGGCGAGAATCCGGGATCATACAGACCTGAGTATGTTGATGAGTATAACTACCACTATGGTGGAAGTTGTGGAACTGCATTAATACAATTTGAGAAGATTAAAAATGCCTACTGGTGGGGCACTGGCGATGACCAACACGATTACCACTTTTTAAGGGATTGGATTCAAAAGGACTTTGATAAATTGAAGTCGATTTCCGGGAAGAAATTTCACGGAGATCCTGATTATAATACGTGGAAGCAACCTGAGATCGATTATGCATTAATACGAAGAACGGCCCCTTCTTGTTTCACTGAGGATTGGGAAGGTCTTGAGCGAGAATGGATGTATTATGGAGAGGCAGCCTGGGCGAGGGACCACCCTAAAAGCTACAAAGCTCGAGATAAATCTAAAGACTATCCAGCAGGTCAACATGTGCAAAAGTATACAAAGCTTTATCCGGCGTCCCAAAGGTGGCGTCTCGATGGTTAGAAGTCATCAGTAGCGATAGGTGTTTTCAACCCATGGTGTTCAAAAGTCCGGACTGGAAGATTACAGTTCAGCACTCAACGCTTGGAACAATACAGCACTGACAGACGATTAAGTTTAAGTAAGTACTCGGAATGATCTGAATGTTTTATTCTTCGGGACTGAACACTTCTAATTATCGGTTTGCAGCCTGGACTATTGGAATCCTTGTCCTCAACGATATCTTCGATATGGATGGCGATACGAATGTCTTCAATGTAACCACAAAATTTTGCAACAGATAAATACTAGCACCACAAAGAGAACATACTTCAGATACCTACGGCTGGGAATTACAGAACCTTAGCCTTACGATAGCAAGTAGCGAGACCAGCTGCCCGACTATGCTTCGGCGACATATACATATTGGGCAGAAGTTAGTGCAGAAACTTATGAAACTCTTCCCAACTTCCGAATATCACAACTGATAACGAATCACCCAATCGAGCCATAAGATGTGCAGAATATAACCTAAAAATACTGTTGCTTCACAATTCGCTTGGTTTCGTCTGTCTGTGTAGGTCTAAAATATTAAGATAGTGAGGGCGCATTTTATTGTTCACTATGGATAATATTAATCCAAGTAAGTCTTACAATCGAATGAAGAGATTTATACGAATAGTTCGAATAAAACACAATCCGCAACCAACATCTCCCGGCTCTAATTGGTTAGCAGTCACGGAATTTGGCTCGGATAGCAACAGTGATTGTGACGGATGTTCAATCAGTGCAATAAGGGCTGGTGAAACCAGATTTAGATTGCAGTGAGAATAAAAACATGTTAGCTTATTACTACAACGTGCATAGCATCAAACGATGGGCGATGATCATGGAGAAACTTGATGTAGAAATCTGATCTTAAGACTACGCGCTCAGAACTGAAACGTTTTCTTGAGCTTAGATTCCTATATATTTTAAAGTCGAAAAAAAACTCAAGGATTAATGTATTCGTCAGAATGACAATTTGAATTCAGGTCCACAAGTTCTTTTTCAACTAGATAATCTGATTTTAGGAAGAGCATAACGAACAGAACCGGAACAAACTACTAGCGAAATATACGTAAAGTCTATTCTATTTCCACTCCTGTCTCCGTCATCTATCACTATTATCACTAAATTGGATGTCGAATATTGATATCGGGGTTGGTGTGCAAGAACTATAGCTATCTAGGAAGCCACGAGATTATAGATTCGTGCCTCGATATCAAAGCACGAAAGCTATCAGCCACGGCTTACTAGTTCGCTTAGCCACATAACTCTATAGGCCCGGGGTACCTAGGTAGGTAGTCACGGGTTGCATTTATTCCCTCCCGCATGCGCAACTGCCATAACTGCGCGTAGTTTTCAGTAATCTTCACAACCATCAACTGCACCTGATCATGGATCCACCGCGTCGTCGTCGTCAACCTCGTTTCAAAATTACTTGGTGGATGCGAACCAAGTATAACGTCAAAAAATGGTTCAGTAAATTGTTCAGTACCCGCTTTAAGCTTCGTGGAAGCGTCATTCATCTTCGACATATCTATCCGCATCCATACTTAGCCCTTCTTCATCTATTCACACCCTTTCCGTCGTGGAACTTTCCGCTATCTGACCCTGTTGCCCCTTTGGCCATCGCCCATAACGAGAATCGTACGAAATTGTACGAAATTCGCAACAAGCATCATGCCACTCTGCGCAACGTCCAAGTCTGGAGAACTCGTGACACTCCACTCCGCTGTGTTTACCGCATGTATGAGATCTTGATGATGAGTGATTATATTCCGTTAGGTAGCGAGACGGAATACTTTTGGCGTCAATGGACAAAGAAATGGTCTCTGAGTTCGATACCGGATCCCGAAGATCCTGATCCGGTTCGTTGTGCAATTGTTGCATGTATCGTGGAAGAATTGGTACGCGCTTTTAATTGGAGGTTGGTTCTGGGAATGCGTCATGATGGGAAACATATTCGACGGAAGAACGAAGGTGATCCATATCCCCCATATACTCCTGTTGTCGGACCTGATTGGACACGTTCTGTGCCTCCCATTGAGCCAGATATGCTTAAGGATTTACCCTCTGAAGTGGTGGTTGAGAGTGAATTAAATTGGGTTTGGAAGAACGTGGATCCGAGGAAAACTTCGCAAAACGGAATATCATCACAAATGTGGGTTGGTTTTATACAGTGTGATTTTTTTGGCGAAAGACTTTAGGATTCATGAAGCGCGGCACACATCATATAATCAACGTGACAGTAAATGCCGAAAGGTTTTTGATATGAGCGAGGCAGTGACCATGTTGAAGAGTGTGAAAGACGCAAAAAGTCTGGCTGCGGAGTATCATAGGGTCTATGGAGAGGAGGCGTTCGCTTAGCTAGGAGTTGACATCATAAAAGTATCGTTTGATCAAGAGAAATTGAGACACCAAGTATCTAAGTTCGAATGATGATTTGATTGTCAAATTTGAACTGGCATATTGAGGAGTACCACGAGTGTGAGCAGAGTCTTTCAATAAATTTAATAACCTTATGTAGTGTGTCTCTAGAAATAGCTCAATACAGGGGCCATGTGATTAACGCACTGGCAATAAAAATTGCTTGACAGACTTGGCTCTTCATGTGTTCATATTGTTCGCGTAATGTTCCTCCACCCGCCCAATATTTGTACACCTCATTCGCCCTGTCCCACATTCGAACCAAACTCCACGAGAGGCTTTTCCCTCGATAAAAATTGTATGTCCCATGAACTCCATATCTTTCCCTAGTCCAATAGTACAAGAAATGACCCAAGAATACCAAAGTCGAGCCGAGTAGCGTGATTAGAATTGTTATTGCTCCACCTCTCCTTCTTCTTGCTGGTCCTCTGTACCAGCCCCGGCCTCAGTTGCCGCCAGAGCGGTTTTGGATTCAACCTCGGAGTCAAGTTCGTTGTCTTTGGGTGCATCATCTTTGTCATTTTGTATAGTATCTTGACTTTCGTCCGGTAGTGTGTTCCCATCGTTTGAAGCTGCAATAGTTTCGGAGCTAGTATCTTCTCTTCTTGCTCGCTTCGCTAACGGCACTTCTTCTATTTGTTCATCTGCCTTACGTTTTGGGCTGACTATCATGTCAGAATCGATATTTGACGAAACATCATTTGTAGATGTGATTTGGTCATGACTCGAAAGATCATTGGCGGCTGCTTTTAAAGGAGCATCATCTGTTCCAGAGGTAGGCGAAGGTCGAGAATTAACAGCCGTTGAGGTGTATGGCTTGCTATCTAGCTGACTATCTTCAACCTTTTCTTTGGGCTGACTGTCACGAGATTCAGGGTCTGACTGGGAATTGTGCTCCGAAGCATTTGTTCCATTCCCATGAACATGGCCGTTGCCATTTTGATTTTGAGTACGCTCAGACTTTATGGAAGTACCGGCCCCATTTTGCTCTTCTTTCCCACTTGAAGCATGGAGGTATTTGGCAGCCGTGTTGCCGGGTTGGTCTTGGTCTGTGATCTGAAAAGGACTGTTGCTTAGGAATTTATGCAATATTAGTCCAGCTTCAACAATTTGAGCTTCAGTACCCTCAAGATGCTCCCACCAGTCTTTACCCTCTATCTGGGGAATTTCGCATTTTTTAGCAGTCGCGGCGAATAGAAGAGTTGTGATTGCAATAATCCGAGGGCTTGTTATGAGACCTAGAGTTGAATGGTGGGTATCGCAGATCAATGCCCATGTATAATTCCTGAGTTCTTTGATTATCGCAGACTCGACACCCACCTTTGTAAATTCCTCAAAGAAACCCACGAGGTATTTCAGCGGAGATGTCGCAGAAAGGTCGAAACATAATAACTCCAACATAAGCTCCTCATACATTAGAATGCTATCACGCCATCGCCAATATTCTTTAGAGCTGGCATCGACTTCGAGCTTCGGGTTCTTCTGGGCAATCTTGATACAGGAGAAAATGAACTGTTTAGTTCCCCGTATAGTCTCTTCGGTCTTTGTCGCGAGAAATAAAGCTGTCGCCGCAATTTCCTAATAAAATCAATTAGTATTGATTGCGCCGGAGATTGTATAACAGAGCTAATCAAGCAGAAATCAAGCAAGCAAAATCATAGTATATGGCCTTACGATTTTGATTCAAAGCGTGGTAAAGTCTACATCGAAAATGTGGCATAGAAAGACGATTCATTAAAATCAAAAGAGTTAGATAACAAAATACTTACATAGTGATGAATCCCGGTGCAACCCTTTTTGTCTAAAACCATGCTTCTGCGCATATAGAAACGATGAAAGTAAAGACTTGCGACGCTCACAGTGGTCATAGGGATGTGTAGCATATTCCCGATTGATGACATGAAAGAAACACCTTTTGCTCTGCGAATACGCTCTTCCTCGGGCGAGAGACCTTCTAGAATAGATGGAGTGGCTTTAAGCTCTGCCTCTGTGAAGAGCCATTGATCGGGAACTTTAGTCGGCATTTCTGATACCAATGCGTGCTTTGTTTGACCGAAAGGTTGTTCGGGAGGTAGGTGATGATTTGACAATCGCGGAGGCGAAGGAACCGCCGGTGGTATGTACTTCTCAGTTATAGTTGAGGCGCAAGAAGATGGAGGTCGAGTGTGGTTTGAATGATCATCCGGAAATTCGAATTCGGCAGTAAGATGTTGACCGGCGGTGGTCATAGGAATGAAGAGGTGTGATAGAATTTGATTTGCGATCGCGAGGCTGTGGTAGACGTAAAATCTTGCTTCGTCTACGGGGAGGCTGTCAACTTTAAACAAGTTTACAATGGCCTTGCAAATTCAGGTGGTGAAAACATGTACAATTCCAATTGTGCTATCGTTAAAATGCATTATCGATGGAATTCATGTCACAATACCAAAAGACAAGACAATTCAAATCAAAATCGCGATAGCTTGAATCGAGCTAGTCATATCTTAGCGTCAATCATGACACACACGTGATTTCGTGGATACGCGCCAAAATCTACCGCGTCTTGATAGCTATATCGTTTCTTGTCTACCATACAGTATGGAGTACGTATCAGCTATCATATCATTAATTCGGCTTACGATCAAACATATACCGAATGACTGGATACATTCCGCAGGCATGGCGATTACTAGGCGTGTGTCTCTAAATCAACATTCTTCAGGAGTCAGCATATCGACGGTCATGTTGCCATGCCACTTCAACGCCGACAATGGTTGTGTTATTTGACTCGATCCAAGTGATGTCGTGAAAGTGAAACCCACAACCAAGTCCAAGTGGATGATATTTGGCTGTAGCACAAGATTCTGAGTAGGTTAATTCTCATCATATCATAATTGTAGAGTTCAATGCTTTGTGGAATTTACTCTAGGGATGAATTCGAGCAGCTCATGGCGGAAGTTCCGCAATGTGAGACATTCTTTCTAGACGTGAACCGCATTTCTGCTTACGCATTCCAAGTCTTCATCGCGCCGAGCCCCAAGCTTTGCGTCTTAGTTATAGTCAGGATACCCTCATAGATATCATAAATCTATTGCTGTCATGTAGAATCAATAGCGGGTCTTCAATATCCAACATTATGATTCTATCAAATCTGCTCATAGCTTCTCTAGGCATCATTTCAGTCACCTCGTCTCAAACATCCAGTGCCACCAATGTTTGCCTAGATGCACTCTCATCAGAGCCTAATGACGCCAAAAGTTTTTGCAATCATTATTTAGTCTCGAGCGATATTCCTATCCCTTCATTTGTATCACCGTGTTTGGCCACCGACCCATCTGACAATCAGTTATTTGAATCTTGTTACGAGCTGCTTCATCAATTGGAGAACGAAGTTTCACTACCTGAAGTGTCGCATCTCGGCGTGATTGAATGGCCTGTCAAGCGTGGGGAAACATTGCCTCGCGACGGAGGCTTCTTTAATACAGGAAGTGTTCAATCAGTAACAACCAACATTGGTACATATGATAATTATGGATGTTTCGAAGATGGCACTCGGGGAAAACCTTTGGGCTCTCCACTGCTCAACCTGACTGGAACCGCCGCGGACACAATTCAGAGTTGTGTAAATGCATGTTCTATCTCGGAGCAAAATGGAACACCATACCGCTATGCCGGCATAGAGCCTGGATCTTGCTGGTGTTCTAATTATATCTCGATACTCGCTGTTAAAAGCTCTTCGTTTTGCCAATCGACCTGCCCGTCTAACTATGGCAAATACTGTGGGGGTATCGTTGGCGGAATACTTCACATGCAGATATATGAGTTAAAAAATGTGAATCCTACGTCGACGACATCTGTGAAAACGACATCTTCTTCGTCGAAGTCTTCTGTTAAGTCATCCATCTCAACGTCACAGTCAGGGACTACATCTTCATCCAAACTCTTGAGTTTGACGACACAAACGAGCAGTCTAAAGTCTTCGTCGATTTCCAAGTCTTCTTCTTCTAGCTCAACCAACCCCATTTCTAGTATATCAACAGTCCCTACAATTTCCACGACGAACAACATACCATCTACCTCTGTTTCACCAATCATCGAAATATCATCCACCACTAAATCATTCGGTTTACCTCCCGACCCTCCAACTATTCCTCCAATCGTTGGTCCTACAGGCACAGAAAGTTACATTCTACCATCGGGTACTTTCGCTTACCCGAGTGAACAATCAACTCCCACCCCATCATTCGGCTTGCCTCCCGATCCTCCAACTATTCCTCCTATCGTTGGTCCTACTGGTACCGACAGTTACGTTCAACCGTTGGGTACCTTTGCTTACCCTAGTGAAGTTTCTCCTACAGGTAAATCCAATCCTTGGGCATCTCTAACACTTGAGGAGCCTGACTTTTGGACACAAGTACCTTCTGACGCAGTTCCAGGCTTTGTAGAACCAACGACTACTCCTCAACCCATCTCCACAGGAACATCTCCCCCTCAAAAGGTTAAACGCGAGTATGATATCACCGCCCCTGATAGTCCATGGCTTTCTCTGTTTCCCCTAAACTCCCCAGAGATCCTTAAGGAAGTTCTTCCCGGCCAAGTTCCAGGATGGGATCAACACGCCATAGCTAAAGAGAAAAAGCTCAAGTCTCGGAAATATGATTTAAATGCTCCAGAAAGTCCCTGGCTTCCTCTTCTCCCCCTAACTTCTCCAGAAATTCTCAAAGAAGTCGCTCCTGATCAAGTTCCAGGTTGGAAACAACAAGCTATTGTTTCAAGATCTCATAAAATGAAACGTGAATACGATATCAATGCCCCTGACAGCCCCTGGAAACCCCTCTTTCCTCTAACCTCCCCAGAAATCCTCAAAGAAGTCGCTCCCGATCAAGTTCCGGGCTGGAAACAAAAACCCGTCTCCCCACCGCCCTCACCCGCAAAACGCGAATACGATATCAACGCCCCCGACAGCCCCTGGCGACCCGTCCTTCCCCTCTACACTCCCTCCATCCTCAAATCCGTACCCGAAGACCAAGTTCCCGGTTGGCGAGGCCAAGCTTCTGCTCCTCTCATTCCCGATTCCGACATTCCTCCACGAACTAAATCTAAATCTAAACCCAAAACCAAACATCGTCGCCAACTCGGGCCTCTCCCAGAAAATTTCCTCGAACCTCCCGGCCGTCCAGATTTCATCAAAGCCTTCCCAGAAAAGGACAAAAACAAACCCCTCCCCGCACCCTTCAACAAAATGCTCGGTGCCGTCGACCCCCAAACCGGCAAAAAAATACCCATCCCAAAGCCGAAACCCAGATACAGCCATTCGAAAATCAGCCTGCAGAAATTCCCTAGCTTGAAAGAAATCGGATTGGAACAAGACGGGAGAGAACATCTCGTTAAGGAGCGCGTAGATGAAGATGAAGATGAAAAAACCGAAAACGCAAAAAGAATCTCGGATCTGCAGAAAATTAGAGATAGACGCTATGCGCACAAACTCCATTTACAAGGAACGCCCAAAGCGTATGCGGAGATGCGCGAGGAGAGCGAGGGAAGGGTACGTAAGGGACAGAGGAAAATGAAGATGGAGGAGTGGGAGGAGAGGATTTTTAGGGGAGTGGGAGAAGAGGGAGGGAAAGGGGAGGATGGGTTGTTGGAGAGGGAGGATGCGATTGTTGCTCGGGGGATTTGGGAGGAGATGAGCAGGAACTGGGAGGGGTGGATGGGGAGGGGGAGGGGGAGAGGGAGGAAAGAAATTGGATTGGGAGGGAACTTGTAGTGGGAAGAGGAAGGGGATGAAAAATTTCGTTTGGAGAGGTGAGGGAAAAGAGTATGTACTCGGTGGGATGAATGGGGGAATGGAAGATAGAGTGGAGGGAATGAAGATTCCCGAAATGTGAGGGGGAAGCACTAGGTGACGACAGCAAGGGAAGAGGAAAGGAAGAGTAGACACCGCATGCAGAGGCGACGAAAGAATGGGCAAGGGAAATCGAAAGTGGAAGCCAAACCAAATCCAAAGCCAAACTCAAACAGCAACAAGAAACGGCCAAGTCCACCACGCAAGACGCCGGACAGGGCCGCGAGCCAGCCAGCCAGCCATGCCAGGCGCGGGCCACGACTCCCTACGCCGCAAAAAACCCCTACCGACCTCCCGCCCTACCAGCAAGCACAAGCACAACCACAATCACAATCACAACCACAATCACAATCACAACCACAATCACAATCACAACCACAATCACAATCACAACCACAACCACAATCATACAGATTTTTTCTTCTTTTTTCTTCTTTTCTTTTTCCCCCAATATACTTCAAAATTCCAGCATTTGAAATATATTCCCCCCCCCCACCTCCCCACCAAAACATTTTCACCCACTCACACCTGGGGATTTTTGGGATTTTGTTTTATTTATTTTTGTTTTCTTACTTCCCAACTTACTTCCCAACTTACTTCTCAACTTACTTCCCAACTTACCTACTACTCATTCATTCATTCATTTATTCATTTACTCACTCATTTACTCATTTACTCATTTCCTCATTTCCATAATTGAAAACCCTCCACTCTCCACCCTCCACCCTCCCCCCATATTGAAAATCACCAGTATATCTATCTATCTATCCATCTATTCATTTACATTTATAATTTCCTCATTTACAATTTCCCCATTTGAAAGCCCAAACCAAATACCAAATCAAACCAATAACTAAACAAATAAACAAGCAAATCAAACAAACAAACAAACAAACAGTAGATTCAAGTCCATTTATTCGATTCTCAAAAAGCCATCTACATATCCACCCATACATACATACATACATACATGCATCTCATATTGCACTCCAAATACCTATACTATGCTATGCTATGCTATTCAATCCTTTTCAATCCTCTCCTCTCCAATCCTCTCCTCTCCAATCCTCTCCTCTCCAATCCTCTCCTCTCCAACCAAATCCTAATCTATGATACCCTATACCCCATACCCTATACCCTATACCCTATATAGTACCTATACCCAATATCCAAACCATCTCCTATCCCCCTCTCTCAAGTTTCCACCACCCTCCACCCTCCCCTCCACCCTCCCCTCCTTTCCACCCTCCTTTCCACCCCCCGCCCTCTCCTCACCACAAAAAACCCTCACCCTACAACCCCCATCCCCGATATAATCCTCATCTATAATCATCCCTCCCATCTTCCATTCTCCCTTTTCACTTCTATCCACGCATCATACTATAGCATACCATACCCAACAAAAGAAACCAACCAAACACACACACACACACACACACACACACACACAGATATGCCAATGAGCTAGCCAAACAAAGCCAAACAAAGCAAAGCAAAACAAAACAAAACAAAACGAAACGAAAAAGTTTTCTATGCAATGAAATATAAGTCAAGGAAGATATTTTTTTTAAAAAAAACAAAGCGAACGCAATGCAATGCAATGAAACCACACCACCCAAGAGCCGTAAAAGGTAAGAAGAAAAAGAAAAATGCCCAACACCATTTTGCTATGCAGGTATCTAATATGTATTTCATATACGCTAAGAAGGAGTGTATCCATTCCAATCCTCCAATCCGTGTCCAATCAATCAATCAAAAGTTCCTAATGCTCGAACCAAAAAATGTACTGGAGTATCTGTAACAATGCTACTCTCATTATCCAACCATCTCATACTTTTTCATCCAACTCGATAATTACCACTTCACTCCTTTCGGATCAACAGTGTAGTTATATCCAATTCCACTACTTTTATCCCCTGTACAAAATAAAACCCCTCCCACTATCTTCCGATCCGTCCATTCCAGTTAAAACTAAACAGATCGCGCTTCATCATCACGGCATCATTACTTATGCAGCGAATTTCCTAAATCCCTCTACACCCAAAGTAGGAACCTCAACCCATTTCAGGTTTGGTACTCCCTCCGACCTTCTCCTCTCAACAAAGTTATTGCACTCTCCAACAATCTGCATCCATTCTGCTAACGCCCTACCCGCATATTTCGATCTCGCGAATCTATCTCTCCCCGCAAGCTTTGGATCCATAGGTGCTACTTCCTTACTCATTCCTGGAACTCGAGCGCCAAGCCATGCATGAGCTGGGGCAGGAAGACGAGGCGGTGTAAGTTTTCTTTCATTTGACACATTAGAACCAGCAGGTCCTCTACCGGCTGCGCCACCTTGGAGGATCGAATGTGCTTTTTCTAAATTTTGAGCCCATTCCAAGGAGAATTTAAAGCTATAGGCACGATGAGATGCAGTAGCTGGAGGAGTTTCGCTGTCACTTGAATTTTTGGAACGAAGGGCGGGTCTAGTTCTTGCCACAGATGTAGCTTTCCTTGCTTCCTCGAGTGCTTTCTTTTCCGTTGCAGGTTTGACAGATGTGGAAGGAGAAGCAGATGATTCCGGCGAAGAAGATAGAGATGGGATGATTTTCCCCATAAACGTCCACCTTTTCTTGTTCGGAGTAGTGGGTGCTTCGCTAGCAGGTTTGGGAGGTTCATTTTCGTTTTCTTTATTTTCTATTTGTGCCAGATCTCCTAGAAGTGACTGTCTTTTGTATGCATTAGACGGTTTTCGAGGTAGATTTGAAGCGTTATTAGTGGTCATTAAGCCATCGAATCCTAGAAACAGATTTGGCGCAGGCATTTGTGTATCATTACGGATGATCAGAAGTCGTCGGCCAGGTGCTGGATAACAAGGTGTCGTAGATGGAGGAAGGAGGTCGGAACTCTCAGCCGTTTGTTTGAGGAAGAGGTAATTTGCCCAGGTACCCTTGATCCGCGAAGAAACAATACCAAAGATTTTTCTGTATTTGAATTAGTCAATGTGCCTCACAGAAGGTGGATAAAATGCGACTCACGTATCAAGATCAGTAGCTTCCCCATCCTCGCGGCACAATCTCCAACATAACAAACGCATATAATATGCTCGGACCATGGGACACCAATGATTGAAGAACTTGTCAAATGTCTCCTCGGTAAGCAACCACTCCAAACACAAAATCTCCTTTCGAGTTTCATTATTTGTGACAAGGTTCCAGGCAGAGTAGAGAAATGCGAATAGACGAATTTCTGACATACTGTTCTGGCTCTCCAGAATCTTTCTGCAAACATCCAGCCAGAAGTGCCATTCGATGAAATCATCTTCAAATTCATGAGCATGATGGAAGCGAACAAATAGTGAAAGTGCTTCATCCATGAAGTCGCATAAAACGAAACATGCATTGTGATCATACAAGGACGTCCTTCGTGCTGAAGCTTGCATCATTTTGCTAAAAGCCTGAGCGAAAGTCATTCGGGCAGGTTCAAAGTCGGCAGGTCTTTCAGAAAGGAAGTCTCGAAGTAACATAATTAAGCGATTTTCGGCCATTAGCCTAGCAGAGTTGGTGGAGGGGAGAGGCAGAGCAGCAGCAGACGCATCGGCACCCGCAAGTACGTCGTCAAAGGTAATTGGAAGTGCTTCAACTGCCGGTTGACGATGAATTGTAGCATCCAGAGCAGTCAAAATCTGTGCTTGAACCAAAACAAATCCTGGCGCGCGCGCTTTGCTCGCAAATGGAAGATCTGAAGGCATAAATTGCTCGGCCAAGATATGATAATGTTTCGAAAACACATAGAAAAGATCACTATCTCGTCCGCACCATCTAGCAGCCCACGGGCCATACCATGGTATCTTGGAAACAAGAATTGATAATGTAGGATTTTTCCGCAGCTGATTAGACATTGTCATCACTGACGTCCAACCTAACACTCGAACATTGGGCGGAAATGTAGCAGCGACTTCTTCAGTTTCCACCTTATTGGGTCGTTTTGGTAAACCCAACTCATCGGCAACACGTTTCAAAGTGTCAGCCGGTAATTTCCATATTCGAACCAGTATTTCTGAAATGCCAGGCACAAAAAAGAAAGCATAAGCAGCAGCCTTTCCACAAAATGTGACCAGACTTGCAGGAGCATGTCTCAGTGACATTTTGGCAACCACAAAGTGCATCTGAGATGTTAGATTTTGAATAAACAAATTCCTGACATTGTGATAGACAGACTCGGCTAAAAATTGTGATCCTGATGAGTTTAGAGAGCTTGAAGATTTTCTCCCGCGTATAGACATGCGCTCAGTGCGCTCAGGAGATCGGTTAGGAGACCTTTCCGACAGGGGCGAGAATTGCGATGGTCCGAGTCTCCATTCCGGCCGTGTCATGATCATCACAATGGCTTCAAGCAGTACAGGACGATCTACACCAGATACTATTTGATTAGCACGTCCATCTAGTACTTCCAGAAGCCCAAGCCACCATTTATTAAAGATGTTAATTCTTCTATCAATATCTTCTGGGCGAAGACATCTATTAGAAGGGTGGTTGATATTATTTCGAAGAAATGGTAATAATGTAGAGCGAACGACGTTGGTTTTTAACGATAGTGATTTGGATTGAAATTTAGAGTAATCGTTTTCTAACCCTCGGAAAGCCTGCCAGAGTTCATCTCGTTTTCGAGGTGTCTCAACTCTCAGAAGCTTTTCCGTGGAGAAATTTTTGGGTAGCGGAGGGACTTTATCAATCGAAGTCCTCGGAGTAGATCTGTTATCTATTGAGCTACCTGGTAGACTGCTGGTGGATGAATTGACGGAACCGAAGCTTGCGATACCCAGTATACTACTCGGTCTCTGCCTAATCTTTCGAAGAGTTGAATTCCTCTTCACGGGAGGTGGCTTAGATGGGCTATCGATATCCTCCACCGTGTGGTCGAATTTCGCCGGAATGACTGCCGGAGGGGCAAGTATGGTGGTCGCCATTTTCGATGGCCCTTCACTTCTCCCATCGCCCTCAATTTGTTTTCCTGCTTTTCGATTACTTGGGGATGGCGATCTCGACGATGACGAAATCCAAGACTTTCGTGCAAACGTAGCAAAAGATTCCGATACAGATTTCGTCTTATCTCTGGAAGCCTTGGGAATCTGCGGCACTGGCGGTGCTTCATCTGGTGTTGAATGGGCATATTCAGGAGCGGGGTGTCTCTCGGGTGATCCCTTCACCTTTTGAATCCAAGACTTTGGACGTGCCACGAGTGATTGCCTCCTCCCAACTCTCTCATTCTTTGCCTTTTCTTCCTTTGTGAGTTGGTTGGTCGATTTTCCTTCTCGGATGGAATTTGATTTTGGCGAAGGTGTTTCTAGTTGTGGGAAGGGAAACGACGGGGTGCTCGCGGCAGAGTTCAGTCTATGTAATTCCCCTTCATTATAATCGGTGCTCGCATCTTCAATGGTTGGTAAGGTACTGAAACTCGCAGATCGTGGCAATTCGGTATCGCTATGAATGGAAGATCTCTTGTACTCAACATTAACTAAATCGGGAATATTGGAAGAAGAGTGAGAACGAGGGAAAGCATTCTTCGATTCGAAGACCGAAGGCATTGTCAAGGTAGAACCATGCATGGCCGCAACAGACTGCGCAGAAGCAGAGAAATGTAGCAGAATTTAGATGAACATTGCAATTCTTTTTTTCTACAAATGGAGATTCAAACGGACAAACAAACAAACGAGTGACAGATTAGTCGCGCGTTCTCTGACCTGCAGAGATGTCGACTGATTTGATGAGGCTGAGTAAATTTCCAAGATCGGATTCCTTCTGGAATCAAATATGTTTTCAAAAGCTAGGGTGGTAGGTAGGGTAACGAAGGTTGTTGGAGGATGGTGCCCGAGTCTTCCGTTTCACAATCTCTCGAATTTAAACGATTGTGGATACTTTTTTCCTCTTCTTTCTTGTAGGAATTCGGAATTGTAGAGAAAAGAAGGAATTGGATTGAAATTGAGTTGAATTGAATTGAATCGACTCGACTTGAATGTACAAAGAAGTGGTAGGAATTGGGTTGGGAATTCTTTGAAAAAGGGCGTAGTTAACGTGAAAGCGAATGTGAATGTGAATATGAATGTGGTGGGTAGTGGTAGTGGTAGTGAGTGGGTGGGAGTGGTAGTGGTAGTGGTAAGATAGGCACTTCCGGGATTGTCGCAAATTAATTAACCACGATATAAAAATGTCGTATCTGATGGGGGAAAGTGGTATACAATCCGTATATAAGTAAGTATGTATGTGTATATGTGTGTATATATGTATGTATATATGTATATATGTATGCACAAACGAATGTCGAATTTATGTAGATGTTTCCGTTAGAAGGAATATTTTGAATGGAGAAGAAAAAGAGGAGAGCGTTAAAGGATGTACGACGATGATGATGGGATGAAGATGCATGAGACAGAAAGAAGAAAGTGAGGAGAGCGAATGAGAAGGAGGAGGAGAAGGAGGAGGAGGAAGAGAAGAAAGAAAAAGAAAATGTGAAAATTAAAGACAAAATCACGATAAAATCAACATGGTTCAATCAATTAAAAACGTGCATTTTGATAGCGATGAGGGATTGAGTGAGGAGTGAGGAGTGAGGAGTGAGAAGTGCCAGATGAAGTGTAAGGTTAGCCGTTGACCCTGAGTGAGTGGTGAATGAAGGTGGAGTTTTTTCCTTAACTCAATGAGGCTGGGCTTAGGATTAATTGATAGAAGAGGATAGTTCGATTGGATGTGTCTTTCGTCTTTTCCTTGATATCTACTTACTTACCTAGGTCGGAGGTAAAATGATGATGCTATCTTGATTGTTCTGTTCTGTTCGGTCTACTAGGGAGGTAGGGGATGGAGCAATATCCTTTCCAATAGATTTCATGGGAATTCACAAAAAGATAGGGATGAGAACGATGCAACACAAGACAAGACAACACAATACAACACGACATAACATAACATCAGTCAGCATCGGTATCAGACCCAGGAGGGAGTTGGTATACAGAGTATTATATCGGTACCATACAACCATACAAAGGAGTATGTAGTATGTATCTAGGAAGTGATAATCGACATCTAGATGGAGTACATAGGGAGGGACAGGGTATATTCCGCACAGAGAAATCTTTGGCTTCAAATATCATATCCCTAGTATCAAATATCCAATATCCAATATCAAATATCAAGGGTCCAAAAGAACAAACGTGCATTCATCAATTATACCAAAGTCCTTCATTCATCCCGGCCCTTCGGAATCAGGATGAGTCCAAGCACACAATTTGATGGAAGAGAAAGACCAAGTGTTGAATAGAGTACGGAGTAGAGTAAGGGTTCATCGACCTGAGGTATTCGAGGGATCTGTGAATACCTAAATAGACCTTTGAGATATACCCAGTATATACGAGGTATTATACTCGAGTATGCACATCTACAAAGTATAATACTACCTACCTATACCATCTACATACATACGCAAGTGTACTCGTACTCAATTCTATGACACGTCCGTCTTCAGTAGAAAAATGCTCATCACTTCATTGGATATACTATACGATTGATTGTATATATGTAGCATGTATCAAAAGACTGTCTGGTCTGTACCGGCTCGTACTTCCATTTCCCATATCCTCTCTCGCCTCTTCATTCATTAACCCCCCTCCCCTTATCATGGCCTCGCAATGGATTGATACCAAGCATCCCATTAACCAACAAAAATCTATTTTTAGTTCGACATGTCGTACGTATTACTTGACGTTCATGACCTTGATCTATCTATGATTCTGACATGTTGCATGAGTGATATGCAGGCAATGCAGACCAGTACGAGGAAGAGGAAGCGCAGGCAGGCGTGGGAACCGAACAGCGCAAAGAGAAAGTGGGCGATAATTGTGCAATCGCACAGCTTTCACAGAACTCCCTAGCCAAGGCGATAATATGTTGTGCTCTTCCAAGCTTTCCATTTGGCCCCTTAAACATCCCTTGAGCATGAGAACATGGATCGGTCTACTCCCCTCTTCGCAATGCCTTTATCGCCCATAAAACGTCTTTGCTTTCCGCTCGTGTTTCTGAGAAATTTCCAACTTGAAACCTTTACGAAAGGATACTTTACTTCACATAATCGTTCCTTTTGTGGGTACATGTTGTACCTCTTCGGGTCGGTCGGATTGATACGTTATGATTGAAGAGAAATCTCACCGAGATTCGATTTTCGCAAATCCTCAAATCCTTGAATGTTGTCATAACCGACAGAGATCATTACGAATGTTCCGCGCTTGTTGAGATAGCATGTGGGTAGCTATGTGGCCTGGTGGAGACACCTCTGCTGGTTGGATGCAACGATGTTTCGTAGATCTCAGCAGGGGAAGTCTCATATCCGAGATTTGATGCCAAGATATCGAAAGATGTTGAAGAAATAATGATACCGTGAACATATACACACACAGAAGTTCGCAGACTTTGACAATGGTATTTTGGAAATTGCCAATCAATGAAATAAGATAATTTTCCGAAGTCTTACTCAAGATTTAAGAGTAAGGGGCTGTGGAGTCCTGAATTGTTGAATCAAAATACATCATCTACTTCTTCCAACCTGCTGAGCCTGCTGAGCCTTTTCCAAAAAGGAGCTCTTGCATACCATGTTGTGGCGAGAGTACTCTGTACATAAGCTCTAGGTATCCCAAAACTTGCATGTCTTAGGTCGTATGCCTTTGAAGCCACCACCAGATTGTGCACAGTTCCTAACTTCCTGTCTGCATGTCAAATACTGCAATGCTTATCGGAAAAGGAACGTGGATATAACTGCTTGGTCTCCTTCATGCAATGATTCGTTGTCTTTTTCCTGAGATTACGCAAGATGCATATTCTGCCATTTCCAAAGCAAGTAAAAGAACACAATAAGATAACGGGAGAGTGTTGAAATGTGACGATGTAGAGAAATACCAGAATTGAAGAGATCCTTCTCCCAAGAACTCATTGCGTCCAGAGCAATGGTCCGCCTTCCTCGTTTGGTCTCCATAGGTAGTGCTCAAAGTGGTATAGGATACACGTTCTTCGTGATTCTCACACGCAGAGTACGTACGTAGACACAAATGATAATACATACAGCCTTATCAAAGAAGCCGTCTTGGCTTTCAGATGTGGCTGGCGGTTAAGCTCACTATTGGTTGAATATTCTCCGTTCATAGTTTGAGTGCCTATCTTCTGTCGAATTTCACGAGATCAATACAAGGTAGAGAAAACACATTGTACCTAGTAGTCTTAAGACCGCGTCGGTCTACTTATTAATCATATCATTGACATTATTTGAAAACATTCGATATATATATCCTTAGGTATGTCAATTTCTAGACACGTGATAGGTAGGTAAAAGGGTGACCATAGTACTGGTTGGTTGGAATTCATTCGTAGGAATAGGACGAACGAACCAGTTATTAGCTAATAATACCTTTAAATGTTACTAGGTGGGTGGCTAGCTTCATCATTTAATTGGTCAGCCTTGCATGCACGGCTGTGATTGTTCGCCTTCCCCACAAAATTATTTAATTGTCAAAGTTCCAATCACACCACGAAACAATTGCAAGAACACCACATCACCACTCCAATTCAATACCGCAACTTCATCTACAACTGTTACTCTACCACCGACAGTAACAAATTCATTGGCCAAAATACAACTACTTCACATCCAATCTTTTCTAGGTACTCATAACTACCCAGATTTCAAATATAACATCATTTTCAACATATAAAATAAACCCGACGTCATCTCAATACTCCATCACATTCGGTACAACGAACATCCAACGACATCCATCATGGATCAACTTCCACCCGAGATTCTTGACTCGATTCTTCAAAAGAACATCGAGATATGTCGCGACCATAAATCCCAACTTTTGGATTTGCGATTGGTATGTAAAGCGTTCGATCAAGGCTTAAAAGCATCAATCTTCAAGACGACCTCGTTGGAATTCTCGCGATTCATCCGATTCCGAAATATCGATGACAATCCAGATGAATTGAAAACTCTCAAAGATGTAGCTTCATTATCATCCTCCATCTACATTGATATGATGATAACGCGAGATACAGGTATGCGTTGATATCCTTCCCCTCGTCCCTCAATTGCATCACATCACTTTATATGCGCATGAAGCAGTCTACATACTGTGCACGCTGTATCATTTTATCTATCAGCGAGGCATTTAAAAGTTAACATATTTTTCAGATGAAATTGATCAACTTAAAGAGACCTTCAACGCTATCTACGCTGCGGTTCCTGAGATGGCAGACTTGATTGACTCCCTTCGATCATATTGCCTCAACAAGACCACATTTACAGAGGAGGATTACACTCGTCTACTTCGCAGAGTCATGCAGAACGGTCCAGATATAACTCGACTTAAAATTAACCTACCATTCCAGGTTGTCAGCAATTCTTTCATGACATCTACAAGATTATTCGCGAACACTCTAGCATGTGCGGCGAATCGTCCAGAGGAGCACCAAAAGATAGATACACTGGTTCTAGATCACATCACTGATGTCACAATCAATAGTCTATGCAACGTGCACATCGATGTCCAAAATGCTTTCAAAGTATTTGAAAATCTAAAAAGCTTAATGATATCATGCAAGAGACAAGAAAGCAGAACATCACTACAAGCTGTTTTTGCTCGAAATTTCTGGTTGCTAATTGGGAAAGCCAAGGATTTGGAAACCTTGTGTATCATTGGATGGAACGTGGCGCAAACCACCAAACGTATAAGAAATAAAAGAGTCGCATCCAGGATGACGAACGAACAGTGGACCATGCGGTGCCTCCCATACTATCCTAGCAAAAGACTTGTCCTTAGCAAGTTGAGGTGTTTGGAATTAAAACGGATGGATCTAGACCCTTTGATGCTGCTGCTTTTGATCAAGGAAACCAGTCATTCCTTGACAGAATTATACCTGAATGATATCGGTCTCAAGGTTAATGGTTCGACGGATCGAGAGAATACCAGTCTATGGATAGGTCACCAAAAAATCAAGAAGCCCAAGGAATGCACATGGGTCGCTCCAGCCATTCGAGATATTGAAGATCTCAATCTCAAGATTCTTCGAGTTAGTAAACTTGGCTATGATGATTACAGTCCAGACCTTGATTCGGAACATCCCAATTATGATCTTGACGACCCTACTGGACACAATCAATCCTTTGATCAAAGGTTTGTGGAAGCTGTCATGGGTACAAAAGCCCCGCTGCCCCTCGAGTTGCTATCCAATACATCTTCTGAAGTGGAGAATCCACATGAAAAGTCAACCTATGCTGAAGTTGACCCGAATACTTACGATGCTGAAATATATCAAAAGAATCACAACACAACATCGAACTACAAAAAATCCATTGATGGCGTCTTCTCCAACAACAATGAACGGGCATTGAGGGAATTGCAAAATATAGTCAGCGTTGCCGACAGAGGCATGGCATTACTTACCAGAGGAGTGGAAAGAGGCACTAGCTTGACTGCCGATCCAATTTCTGGCGCAATTGTCGATCCTCCAGTTGGTTCCTGAATAGTCTGACGATAAGCTGGAGCCCCTCAATCATGACTATATGAGACCACATATCGACGATATGGGGGTGTTGATACTGCAATTTGAAATAATTATGCTCTATCTATGACCTTACTATTTAGGGACAGCAAAATTTCCTCCCCGCAATTTTCAAATGCTAATTGGAGACATACTAATCTCTAGTTTGAGATTCTCTGTTCCGTTACAAACTGGGGACATGACCAACACACATACTGGAACCTTCAACCCAAGAAGGATTATCTTTAACTAGGTACAGCTCCCATCAAGTCAGGTGATGTCAGGAGTATAGATGGTTTCATCGCAATTTTTACTTTAAGCGCCTAGTCTGGGACACCAACAGGTGGCAGATTTATCGAGCACCCACTCTTGCCCCAAAAAGTTAGTTTCATTTCTTATACTATTGGTCAGATCAGTCTTCGACAATGTACTTTTTATCTTACGCAAGTTCCAACAATCGTCTTCGTGGCAATACATCACGATCATGCAAACATTCTAGCATGCTTTCGTTCCCCTTTTCACACACGATATCAGCTACTCAGTTTTAGCAGGCAGAATTATTCTTGTCGCTTAATGCACAAGTTGCTTAAATTGATATGAGAATTTAATTTTCAAAGAATCTTTAATGTGGTAGGATCTACCTGCTTACATGTCTTCGCAGGACCGCAATATGGTTATCTTAGATTTTTGAGGCCCATCATACGGTTTGGCGGAGCAAGAAGGTGCTCGTAGGCTTGGGCTGTTGGGATAGAGGGATAGAAGGTCCATAGCAGATAGAGGAATGATTATACTTAATGACCTCTGGTCCACACTTGACTTGTCCCGACCTGGGATTTTATTCTTTTCACCAACCAGTGAGCCAACCTATCTGTTTTCTCTTTGCTTTTCGAGATTCATTTTTAGTTGAAAGATATCAACATTTACATACACAATCAGTCTCAAGACGAAGTCCAGAATCTAAATACACTATATTCTCATCCTCGTGTTGCCAATTATCGAACACAAATCCACCTGCTTACCCTCGTGTCACTTGTCCGCGCGGAGCTTCGAAAAAAATCAAATCTAGAAACCTAAAGAATAACAGAAATTGATGATTGATCTTTTGAGAATAGGTGGTGCTTCATTTTTTGTCAAGTTGAAGGATTGAAATCTTTCTCTCTGTCTCTTTTTCTTTTTTTCTATCTCTCTTTCTTTTTCCTTGCTTTCTCTGCTTTCTATTTTCCTATTTTCATTCATATCTTTCTTGGAAAAGGAAAGAGAGGGAACGAGAGTGTCCAAATTTGAAAAGCTATGTCGAATTTCTCGGAAGGGCTCGATGAGGGAATAAGAATATATGGGTGTGGGTACGCAGGTGCATATCCTTTTTTTGCCTTGGATTGGGAGAATGAGAATGAGAATGAGAGGAGGGTGGATGGGGGTGGGGATGAGGGTGCGGGTGCGGGTGCGAGTGCGAGTGCGAAGAATATGAATGGGAATGTGGATGTGGATGGTTATTCTAGCGGAAATGGGAATGGAAATGGAAATGGAAATGGAAATGGGAATGGAAATGGAAATGGAAATGGAAATGGAAATGGAAATGGAAATGGAAATGGAAATGGAAATGGAAATGGAAATGGAAATGGGAATGTGAGTGGACATCAGATGGGTAAGGCGAGACAACATCATGTAAGGCATATTTCTTCGGCTACGACGTTGATTGTGGCGAGAGAGGAGGAGGATGAGGGGGATAAGGTGCGAGTTCCGGAGAAGGTGTTGATTATTGGGAAGGCGGGGGATGGGGATGGGGATGGGGAGGAGAGAGGTGAGAAGAATGATGATGGGGAGTTGGGGTTGAAGAGGAATGCGACGGGTTTGTCGATGGGGGGGTTGGAGGTGTTGGTTAGAGATGAGGATATAGAGCTTGAGGGTGGGGAGGTGGGGAGATATGGGAATGGAGATGGGAATAGAGATGGGAATGGGAATGGGATAGAGGAGGTGGGGGGGAGAATAGGAAAGGTTTTGAGGTGGGATGAAGTTGGTGAGTTCTTTTCTTTTTTTCCTTCTTCTGATATTCTTCTTTGGGGTTGGTACTATGGGGATGTATTGCAATGATGCGAATGTACTTGCGGAGAATGAAGGGGGTGGGTGGGAGTTGATAAGTACTCACACTAATGATTTTTCAAAGCGGAATGGAGACAAGATAACGAATATATTCTCACTGGATATCGGTACGTCTTCTCTCCTTCTCACTTCCCTCACAATAATCCATATCACACACAACCATCATCCTATCCTCTCATCAAACTGACTCCCCCTCCACAGACCCGAAACCAAATCCTCCCTGCAATCCTTCAGAAGTGTATTTCATCTGCACAACGAAACGAGTAATTTCCCTCCTCCCCCTCCCCACTTCCTTTTTTCCTCCCATATCCATCTCTCAAACTAACACGAAAATCCATCAGTAAACATCCATTCCCATCTCCTCGGCGCAGTCCTATTTGCACTTCTACCCATCTATATATATCACACATTACTCCCTCGCTACCACGATGCCGCGATCGCAGATGTTGTCGTTTTTGCGCTGTTTTTTGGAGGCGTGGCGGTGTGTTTTGGATTGAGCTTTTTGTATGTTTTTCTTGCTTTTTTTTTACTCTCTCTTTATATTGATTATCTCTTTGTGGGATCGTTTCTGCTTTTCTCTTGGGTGTAGTATTTTTTATGTTTGATTACTACCTACTGTCTTCTTAGCACTTTTTGGGGGGTGGATTGTGTGCATTTTATATCAAAGGAAAAGAAAATAAATGAAATCAATACTAATTCATCCTCTTCGCACGCAGATATCATACCCTCAATAACCATAGTCACCACACCGCAGCTTTCTGGATCGAACTCGATTATCTCGGTATCGTGGCGCTGATGTGGGGAAGTACGGTTGCGACCATCTATCACGGATTTATATGTGATGTGAAACTCCAGAGAATCTACTGGTCTATGGTATTTTCCTCCCTTTCCTTGCCTTTCCATTTTCCTCCCCTTCTCCTCACCTCTCTCTTTCTCCTTCTCCTCATCACTCCCCCGCTAACTCCCCCCCAGATCACACTCCTCTCTCTCGCTCTCACCCTCTTCACCCTCCTCCCTCCCTTCCGCACCCCCTTCTTCCGTCCCTATCGCACCCTCATGTATGCGGCCCTGGGTCTCTCGGCCGTCATCTTCATCGTGCATTCGATTGTTCTCTATGGCATCGCGTTGCAGTATAAACGGTTGAGTTTGGGTTGGATAGTGGGGATGGCGGGACTTAATTTTGTGGGGGCCTTGGCTTATAGTTTGAGGGTGAGTTCTTTTTTTTTTCTAATTTTTATTTATATTTGATTCTTTGTGCTAGCTAGATCTTGACTATGAAACGTACATATCTGGGAACTGGCACCTTGGAAATCCCCCAGGTTCGAAGTGTCAGTTTGCAGTTAAAACTACACTCCAGATGTAGAGAAAGAGGAAAGAGTAAAGAGGAAAGAAAATAAACATCAACTGACCACGCACAATAAATAGATCCCAGAAAAATACTACCCCGGCCGTTTCGATATCTATGGGAATAGCCATCAAATCCTACATTGTATGGTTGTACTTGCGGCGCTGGCGCATTTTGCAGGCTTGGTGCAGAGTTTTGATTATTTGCATTCGGGGATTGAGGAGTGTTCTATTCGGTAGGCATGGGATTTTCAGGGGGGAAAGGGAGGGAATTAGATTGGGGGCTTGGAGAGGGTTGGGTTGCATTGGTTGATTTGGGGGTTGGGTTGGATGAGGGGTGATGTGGTGGTATTGGGGATATGGATCGTGTTGTTTGGGGGTCTGGGAAAGAGGATGGAAGGGGATAATATGAATGTTTATTGGATTGTATTGTTTGTGGTTACTGTTGTAGAGAAAGAAAGAAAGAAGTCTGCATAGGTACATACGCAGATGCAAACTTGGAATAGATCACGTCTAAGAATTTGATACAATGATCATTTATGATTTCCTGGTAAACTAAAGAGCTAGGTATCTATTTCGTGTACGAAACGAGAAATGAGATGTACCAAAGACAACTACAAAAACTATCTGAATCCTTTTCCTCCACCTCGATTCTTCCTGTAGGATGAATCCGCAGTGAGTCTTTTCTTTCTTTTCTCATCTCATATCATCATGTGTTGTTCGTGAGTGGTATTGTACAAAAGTCTTTTTCATTTCTTCTTCCTTCTTTCCTCCACCCATCGATTCGTATCGTATCGTATCGTATTGTAACGTATTGCAAAACATCTTTCCCAACAGCGTAAGATGCAAACGATCGATGCAATAGAAGTAGAAAAGTCGAAAGAACAAGCAGAACCGAAATCCGAAAGAGAAAAAAAATGAAATAATCGTAGCCCAATCTAGTCGTATGCGGACGCATGTATGTCTGTCTGCAAGTAATCGATCACAGTCCCATGGACGCTGGCACCACCCCATAAACCCACATCATCTAAAGCTTCCACTCCGTCTTCAACTCATGTACAACGCTCTTTACAGCCGCCTCTGTGTCTCGCAACCAGCGCTCCGTGTCTTTCATCTCTTCATCCATGTCTTGAAAAATCTCCCACAGACCGGATAATGCGCGATTGACTTTATCTTTACTTTTTTGAACAATCTTGATCTTCTCCTCGGAATTTCCATCGCTCGTCTCCCCTTGCTTGAAGTTTTCGTTCGCTCCAAAACCCTTCAGACTCTTCCGAACCATGTTCAAAACTCCCTCCACATCATTCTTCTCCATGATCTCCTCCACCGCCTTGCGGAACCCGGTAGCTTGATCCTCCATATATAAGACCTCGGCGCGGAACTGATTATTTTCTGCAGTGGGATATGCAGGATTCTGCGCAAATTTGACGACCTCCCCATCTTCCTTGACACCATCTGCAGCTGCATCTCCCTTTTGCAGAACGCGTTGAGTTCCAGAATGTCGAGCAGAGCTATCTTCCGTCTTGGAAATCGCAGCCATTTCCTCAAGTTCGTAGATCCCCTCAATGACATCCCACAGACCCTTCACCAAAGAACTCTTCTTCTCCGCCACAAAAGCCCGATGACACGTCATACGATTAGCGATGACGATGTTCGTTCTGAGCAGATACTCCGAAGCAGCGATACCCTGACCCATCTTGAAATCCTTCACCAGTGCGTCTTTTTGAAAGTGGCCACAGGCGATATTTCCACCAACGTTCATGCCATTCTTTCCATTCTTTGCATCGTTCATCTGAGCCTCGCAATGCGCACCGGGGAATGCGGATTCAACGGTAGGAAGAACTTCGGTAAACCCAACGCTGTTCACACCCTGATTGGCCATCATCATTCGCAGCATCATGACGCCGATGATCAGTTGGGATGCGACCATGACGAGGAGAGCGGTGATTTCGCGAGGCTTGAGACCGCGCTTTGGGAGGAGTGGGAGAGACATCTTTTTTTTGGTCGTGGAGAATGGTGGGAGAGGCTCCGACATGTATAGATCGTAGATAGATCGATAGATCGAGGGTTTGAGATAGATTGATAGGACTGTTAAAGAGTGGCTTTGATTTCTTGTTCGAGGTTGAGTTGCGTTTGGTCGGGTTTGTTTGTAAATGTGCAAATAGAATTTATTGCCACAACTTGACATGCAACAAGAAGGAACAAGACAAGATGAATCTGTAACAATTCCTATCTTATAAATTGAATCGAAAGCTGCAAGAGAAAGAAGTGCAAACTGGTGGAAGCCAGTACTTTAATATTGTCGAAAGGATTGTCTTGTACTGTACAATTTGAATTTTGGTACGATGGGTTGTGTAGGTATTGAAAGGAATTCGGAAAGCGAGAAAGAAGACAGAAGAGAAGAAATCGAAAGATCTTTCAAAATCAGGCTGCTAAGTTCGGGTCAGGTGGTAAGGGGGCCAAACTGTGAAAGTGAATATCGAGAGAAAGGGATGTAGTTCGGATGAGAGTTGAGAACTGTCATTCATGTCCATTTTACAATGCTGTTAACGTTAACACAAGCTCAAGACATTCCTGATGTGAGAAGTGAAAGATCAAAGGAAATGTACAATAGATAACTCTAACAAGATATCAAAGTAATGATTGGAAGGATAATGATTAATATTAAATTTACAATATACAAAAACCCAATAGTAAGTTTCCAACTTCCAAAATATGATAGACATAAAACTTTTCGACATAAACACCATAACCTGGGTATCATAAGAATCAACATTAAAAGAAAGTAGCCAATTTTATCTCTCTCCATCTTTCCCTCTCAGTATGCCACCACCAATCCCTCTTCTTTCTATCCTTTGATTTCGAGTCTAGATCTATGTTCCAACTTCCCGTACAACCATCACTAGACTTCGACTCGACTCCTTTCTCCAAAAGTGCTTCGACACTCATGATAGACTCATCGCTGCCTTCAATATCTGGCTTCAAATTGTATACAATCTTGCTCTCTACTTTGCCAATAAAAGTTCCTAATTTGAACCTCTCGAGGAATTGTCCATCATCGTCCCAAATTATTATATCAAACTGTGGTGTTGTAGCAGTATCAATCCGGAGTTGAGCAGCATGTCGAGCACTCAGTAAACTCATCATCTCATGTTTGCCGCTCCCGTCTATATGGGTTTCATATGCAAGCGATAGCGAGGAGGAATTGGAAGATTTTCCAGTCATTACACTATCGCGACGCTCACTCTGCCGAGAAAATATCGATTGACGATTAGGTGGAGGTATTACAGGTATAGCGGCAGGCATAGTCGCCGCTCGACTCTGAGGGTTGCCAACTCCCATGTGTCGATACTTGTCTCCTGGTAATTCAATTCTGGACCTTGGTTTGCAAAGCCTTTGAAGCATACCATTAAAGTCAGTTGGGGCACGGATAGACTTTAAATTGGGGAATCCGGAGAAAGTGATAGATTTAGCAAGGATCTCAGAAGCCTTGTCATCATCAGGATTCGTGATTTCCCAGTGAAGGTGTTCGAGGGTAGACGAGGCAAGATAAGGGTGTAAAAAGATATCATTCTGGTCATTGAGCATGGGAGAAGGACCCTGAGATAAGGAGAATGATTTGAGGTTCTTCAGGTGAGTGAAAAATCGAGCGAGGATGGCGAGTGATCGGAGTGGTAATGATATTAAAGACAGCGAGGTAAGACTAGCTGAAGTAGGTAATGATGCATAGGCTACTAATCCATTCGAGGTTATGCCTGGAAGTGAATCGAGTCGAAGTTTTTTGAGAGCTGGAAGGGAAAGCAAGTTTTCATCATTGAAAGAAGTACGTGGGAAGTTCGATATATATAAATCCTGAAGCGATGGAAGACGTCCAAATATTTCAGTGAATAAAGGTGAATCAATCATGCCACCAGGACTACAATGAAGAACGAGAGTTTGCAAATGTGGCCAATTCGAATTGAGACCCAAGAAATCGAGATATTGTTCAGAGCGCAAGGGGCCTGGTACAATCACAGGGTTTTCGATTTCGTCAGATGCATTGTAAAGACGACGTATTGGACTTGGTTCGATAATCCATACTTTCTCGACGAGTTTCGATCGTGTCCCCAGAGCATGAAAGAATTTCGTAAATTCATGATCGTATGGTTGATAGATTCCTGGTACGCGTTCTAAGTTTGGACATGCCATTATCACCGAAGCCACCAAATCCATGTATTCATCCTGGTCTTGTTTTGTTTTGGCCGAGTCTGGCATTGAAGGGACTTTCAATGATTTGACATATTTGGCGAGTTCTGGTTGACTCCGAAGGGTTCGACGAAGGAGTCCCAACCTAATTCCATGTTTCGACTTGTATTTTTTCTTCATGTGCAAACTCGAATCACTTCCAACAAGCTGTATGTCTTCATATAGAAAAACTCTTGCGGCACTCCACCATTTCTTGTTGCTCAATCCAAGACTGTGCAGATCCCTCATCCAACATGTTGCACAACTTAGGCTCCCCGCTTTCAGATGTGATTTCTTGAGCTCCCGCAGAATGACCAAAAGTATTTCTTCGGGAAGTTTAAGCAACCCCTCTCCTAAAGATGGCTGCGAGACAAAATTTGTCCAAGATACAGGTTCCTGCATCAACCGTTGAGGCTCGAGGAGGGTTGTTTGAACTGGTGGTCTGGGCTCAAATTCATATCGATTGGAGATTGGATCTGTTTGGGACCTTGTGGGTCCTACCTGAATCGTACTTCTTGATG
Source organism: Botrytis deweyae (assembly GCF_014898535.1). Lineage (NCBI taxonomy): Eukaryota > Fungi > Ascomycota > Leotiomycetes > Helotiales > Sclerotiniaceae > Botrytis > Botrytis deweyae. Next base: position 1,361,435 of record NW_024066211.1, read on the forward strand.
CCGATTTAATTGAGTAATTGTTCGACACCGACGATATATCACTGGCCAAGCTGGACAAATCGTCAATTGAGGCACTGGTGCTCAATGGACTTCGAGGTCTTGAATCAAAGGTGCTCGTACTTCCTGCCGATGCCGGTCGAGTGGTTCGTCGTGGTGATTGCATTTCCCATGTAATTCCTTCCCAAATGATAAGATCGTTTTCAGGAAGTTTGAGAGTATTATATGTAGGATAAGAGATTGAGGTTGTATCGTGTTGGCTGGATCTTCGCCGCTTCTTTAAGATGTCTCGATCCTTTCGGTTGTTTCTAACCTTAATGTGAGATGTCTGATCCTTTCGCAGACTACTGAGTGAATGTGGTGTTTGATCCTTTCGCAAACAATTAAATGAATGTGTGTACGTTGTGTGAGATGGGGAGGAAGAGGAAGAGGAAGAGGAAGAGGACGAAGAAAAAGTCGTGGTTCTGAAGGAGAAAATGTAGTGTCAGCCATAACTAGCCATATCGTTGCAAATGATAACCCAAGAACACGACCCTGATGTGCTCGAGGCTTTTCCGTTTCCGTATTCCCTACCCCATTTCGACGCCGTAAAAGAGTACTGATCGCGCGCCTAGGTAGTAGAAGATGCAGAATAAGATTAGGGTGGAGCGTTTATGTACAGGGAGGTGATCCCAGAAAATGGCTAAAGCGCAGAAACAGTGGAGGGACGGACGTAGAATTCCCCATTGGATACAAACGAACCACTGATAGAGCATAGAGGAATCATACTATTTTAAGGCACAGCCGCCTTTATTGCCTCCAAGTTCCAAGTGTGAGCTCCAAGGCTCCTTCCCTCTCACGCAATGGATGGTGGATGAAGTAAATAGCATACCAAGATCAAATGCTACTATCGATCTGTGATAAAAGCATCTTGAACCTCAATGGATGTTTCTGTGGGATCTGAATGGGAACACGGAACAGTGAGTGCTATAGCCTATGAGGCCCGATTACATATCATCTTGATCTTGCTGTACTGTTCAATTCGTCCACCAACTTCCAGGTGCTACTCCGAGTTCCAACTGTTTCGAATTCGTTGCCCTTTGAGTTCGGAACTTGCGGCGGGAGTGAAATGAACAGTGCAACCCGAAGTTGGAGCCTTCGCGAAATAGGAGAAACAGTAGACTCGAGATGGAAGGAATTGAGAGATTGAATCTTCCATCTAGCCAAAGTGTAAAGAAAAAGAGAGCAACTGAATGGGATCTTTTGGCTTTCATACCTCGGATTGGGATCCATCTTCATCAAACAATGAACGAATAGATGAATCAACTCGTTATCTTCGTTTAATTTACAGGCTCCAGTAGGTGGGCACGTGGTGGGGAACGCAGACGTAGGTGCATGTATGGACGGTGGACCTCCCTCCTGAAGACCTTGCAAATGTCTCAATATCACCAATTCATCGATAGGCAAGGGACCATATATTGGCCTGTTCAACAATGAAGTAATATAAAACCCGGGGATCTAAATCTACCCCATAACAGCAGGAACTCAAAGTAAATAAGAGCATCATCGTGTCTCTCCGCTGCTTCTTATATACTTTTCCTCAATTACATCAGTAGTCACAACATCGACATCATCTAAAGACCCGCGTGCTCCATCTCTCACATCATCTATATTGGAGCTGGATTCACCTGATGAGGAATCATGTCTCACAAATTAAAGGACCCCGACAGTGTGGAAGACATCTCTCAATTTATTGGAGAAGAATTCTCATGTGAGCCACGGCGACCCCAAGAAACATTGAGTTTCGCTAGATGGAGCCCATCAATCACTCCAATGAAAAACAAGATCTGCTACTGTGAGCTGCTGTGTTGCAGCGGGTGTGCGGTGTCAACACATGCCAAAGCATCACATTCTTTGGCTAAAGTTCTGCCAATTATGCAGAGAGTTTAGACGGCATGAGTTAGCACCCCAGCTTGCACAACAGGAGAATTGAAGATCAAACTGGCAATCTCTCCGATCATTAAAGTTTCATATTTTTACTCCCGGCATAGATCCCGAATCACGGCCTGCACGTATTTATTGATAATGCGTTTTCGGGTGTAAGGCTGGCGTAAGAGGATTGAGCCGAATATAACTCATTATCAGCCCTGAAAACACCAATCGTTCAGCTCAAGGAGAAGAACGCAATATTGGATTCGGAGCTGGAGCACCTCGTGTCACGTGCCGACAATGTGTCTTGATCTATCTTGGGTCCTAGGCCGCATTCAAGTATACTCTTGAAGAGGATACTGGGGAAAATGCGATCAATATTCAATGCCCAAGTTCGATCGTTCTTGAACACGAGAGTAATATTGATCATCCCGTGAAGTCACGTGGCAGATACACCCTCATCTGATGCACGAATATAGAGAGTTGGGAAACTTTTAGCTAATCTCGGAATCCAAACTCGACATAGCAATCATTCCAAGTGATGCTTTATAAAACGCACTACACATAAATACAAAGGGTCTCACCATCCATCATATTGATCACATAATTCTCTCATTCAACTTACATACATTTCCTGGATGCATTTTGAATATTTTGGAAATTGATGTCGTACTATTACTATCACATATCAATCTCAAAATAATCTGTGTTATAGGAGAAGCGAGATAAAGTCATATATTACAAACTATTCAACAGTGCAACTTGATATTAAGGTTATTTAGGAATTCTATACTGTTTATTCTGTGTCTTTTTTGTCCTCCTAGAGTATGAAGTGGTGTGTTTATGAGCATTTCCTTCCTTTTCTGATTTTTCAATCGGGCGACTTTCAAGGACACTTCTGAGGCAGCGTTGTCTGTGAAAATAGGATGGGTAGGTATAATCAGGACTAAAGCCCTCAAGACTTTGCGACCGTCGACATGCTAGTGGGTTTGCTTGGTTCCTGCTTCCTCCTCCCTCTTCTTTCCTGCTCTCTTCTTTACTGCTCTCTTCTTTCCCTTTGATATCTTCTTGTCGTCCGAATCACTATAAATATTGATTTTTGGTCGAGCATCATGAGTTCGTCCACAAACAAAACTTCATTAGTATTCGCAGTGGCTTCTACTACGATACGCGTCGACCGATAAATAAACATAACTTTACTTATTGCATTGCGAGCATCAAAATACCAACGACACACTCTATCTTTCAGCACTTATTGCATTTCTTAAACGACAAAAATGGCCGAATCGGAGAAATCTGTAACAAGACAGCTACGAAACTCGACATCTCTTACCACGTTCACGTTATTTCCAAAGCTTCTCCCAGAACTTCGATCGAAGATCTGGGAGCTGGAGATCTTCAACAACCCCAGAAATATCTTCATTGGGAAACATCAGCCATCGGAAAACCAAGAAGGCCACTCAAGATGGAGCGAACACTTCGGATATATGTGCACAAGCGCTGTACCGGCGGTCCTTCAGACTTGCACGGAAGCTCGTACCGAAGGATTGAAGTATTACAAGCTGTTGGAGTGGGTTCCGGAAATTTCGAAGGGGAAAAAGCGGTTGGTTGAAAAACCTGAGCATCCGGCCAGAACGTACATAAACTGGAAAGTTGATAGGATCGTCATATGCGATGTGGGCAAATTTTGGACCCATAGTTTGCGTATCTCTGATAATGCGGTTGGAAAGGTACATAACTTCAGGAAACTCCACGATGATGACCGGAGTTCTGCATACGATCTTGCCCAGAAACTCATCGAGAATCGCGTGAAGTTTTTGGCGGTCGATACGGGAAGTGATCCGGATAAAATTGAATCCTTTTTCGAGAGCGTCTATCCTTGGGGATGTCCGGTAGAAGAACTAATCTTCTACAGTTCTGTACAGAAGAATTTCGATAATGGATTTTTTGGGGTTAGAAAGATATTGCCGTGTAGTACTTTTTGTCAACCAGAAGTACGAGATTCATCGAAGGAGTCCACGTTAGCCTATAAATTTCTAGTTGCCCGTTTCAAAGTTCATGCAGAGGGACGAGGCATCATGTTGCCACAATACGGGGAAATCCTGCAGACGGCTGGACAAGCAATGCCGAGGCTTGTAACACCAATGAGGTTCAGAAGTAGAGACATGCCTGGACGAATCTTTTCACGGTTCCGTATTAACAGTCGCAAATCGCGCACTAATGAGACATGATGATATTCCGGTGGGAAGCAAGATCAATGTGATTTCGATGGACAATGGGTATCTAGCGTAGCATGCGGATTAATTGGGATAATGATAATACTATCAAAAGCACAGAACATGAAGACTCGGTTCAATATGGAAGTGACTATGTTTGTAATATCACAATGGTGACATTGATCACATCAATGAGAGATAGAACTCCAGCATTACCTAAGTACCGAAAGCTATCGATATACTTCCTATTTCATTCCTTTGGATGATCAACTTTGACACCCGACGAACAATACGAATCTTGACTGGATCGTGAGATCAACAAACCCATCATAGGGAAGAACCTGATGATCCAGATGATATCTTAGGTGACTCAAATACAGCTATCACACTACTCAAAAAATCCAACTGTGCAATTCGCCGTGAAAATGTGTGATTGAAATGATTTGATACTTGAAGTAGTTGATAAGATATATACCAAATTAATATCCTCTCCAAACCACCATCGCCAAATCCCAAGCCCAAAAACACCCTAGAAATTTTTACCGAACGCACTAAATCGCCACCACCTCACATTCCCTCGCGATTCCACACCAAAGAATCCATGATACCAAAACGTGATATATTCTCCCTATATTCTTTACAAAATAAAATGCCCAATCATCTAAAAACATTGTAAAGAAAGAGATGACAAGTACCACCTCGCACAATGGCATTGCCCCAACCAACCCCGCCTTAGAAATAAAGTGCATCACCCACACACCCATCCCTCAAATCCCCCTCATGGAAAAACACCAACTAACCCTCCCCTCCCAGCCCCCTCACTCTCTTCTCCATCGCGCAGAAAGAAAGCCGACCTCTCTATACCTGTGCGCCCATGGTGCGCTATAGTAAAGTAAGAGTTCTCGTTTCCGTGTCCGCATCCCGACTAATGAGACATAGCTAGCTTTTCGCGAAACGGTCGCGCAGTATGGAGTGGATCTTTGTTGGACCCCGATGGTATGTTGTATTTCGTCTGCGGCATTGGGGAATGCGTGTGGGTTGTGACGGACATGTGCTGGGCTGAGATGAGATGAGAGCAGATTTTGGCAAAAGAATTTAATCGCAGTGTTTTTGCACGTGATTCGGGTGAGCACGTGGTTTTTATTGTGTGGGAGTTGAGAGTTGAGAGTCGAGAGTTGGGTTGGGGGTAGAGTCGAGTGGCTTGTGATTCGGGGGTGAGGATTTGTTGCTACGTGAAGGAGTATAGATCTGTTCATTTGATCGTGTTTGGGTCGAGGTTGGTGAGGATCAATCAGCGGCAACAGAGAAGTCTTTGTTCATATTCGCGATATCATATGGAACTTCTGTTGTTAGCATGCATTGCAATAAAGTGCAGAGAGGCTACAAGAGTTCAATTTTACAGAAAATCTCATCGAGATGTGCGTAAATGCATACTGCATATCCTCCAGCAGCAAGGTTGCATCCAGCTCCAGCTCAATTTGGACACACAACTCCCGACAACCATTCTCAAACTCCTTCTCACAGCCAGCCTCTTTGCCACTGTGTCCCATATACTAACTTCAACCCCTAGATTTCACAACATCCCCCACTTCCGGCCCCACCATTGCCCAATTCGGCGTCTGTTCCCCCCTCGAAATCTCCCGCTCCACCACCCTCCTCGCCCCCTACGTAAACGGCGTAGACATAAACTGCGGATGTCCACAATCATGGGCTTGCGCCTGCTCCATCGGCGCCGCATTAATGCACAAGCGAGAACTCGTCGCGGAAATGGTCAAGGAAGCAAAAAGTGCATTGAAGAGAGATGGGTATGAGGGAAAGAAAACAGTCAGTGTCAAGATTAGGATTCATCGGGATTTACGGTACACATTTCTATTTCCCAAAGAAAGAGGAAAGGAAGAGGGAAATCATACATAGCTAACACCACTGCCAGCGAAACAATCGATTTCATCAAAACCGTCCAAGACGCCGGCGTAGACTTCATCACCATCCACGGCCGCATGCGCTCAACCCCCTCCTCACACCCCGTAAATCTCGACGCCATCAAACTCCTCACATCCCATACCACAGTACCTACCCTCTCCAACGGCGACATCTTCACCCTCTCCGACGCCTTCCATCATACCGCGCACACCGGTGTCGATGGTGTCATGTCCGCCCGCGGCCTTCTCGAGAATCCCGCCCTCTTCGCAGGCTACACGTCAACCCCCTGGGAATGCGTCGATGTCTTTATGAATCAGGTGCTCAGACAACCTATACCGTTTAAACTCGTGGTCCATCATTTGAGCGAAATGTGCGGCACCGATCGTTCGCAGAATGGGGGGAATAATGGGTTGTTGGGGAAAGAGGAGAGGATGAGGTTGATGGAGTGTAGGGATATGGTGGATGTGATTGATTTGATGGATGAGGTGAGAGGATTGCGGAGGTTATAGATTTAGAGAGTCATTTATTTGTAGATAGAAATGATGGATGAATATTCAAGATTTCGAAGGGTCTTCTTTTTTTTTCTTTTTTTTTTCTGTAACATGTATTCCATTCATTATATTCTACAACCACAAAAGAAATTTCGAAGTATCAACTGATCTGTCTGATGTCTTAGATACAAGAAGAGCTAAAGAGAAAACCGGTAAAGTAGAAAAGAAGAAGAGAGAAAGAAAAAAAAAACATAAGCAAAACGCAAAGTCGCACGCCCGGGGTATCTTTACAAAACCATATCAAACGGTATCCTCATCCAACTCCCCATGTCATGATTTCCTGTCCTTCCTAGAATATAACACCCAAGATCGAAAAATTATCATCCTTAGTCCAGAAAGTTCCTTTATGCGGATCATTATAAAATTAATAAGCCCCGCAATATTCAAGCCGATCTCGTCGATTTCTCCCTCGCAAACTCTCGTCTCGTATCGGAAGAACCGCCTCTGTCGCCACGTCCTCTACTTCCCCCCATTCTTCCATTACCTCTCAAGCGTCCTCTCTCCTTCTCTCCCATATGCGTATTCTTATAGTCCACCTTGGGCTTCTCAGTAGGAATATCCGGCGCCCAATTACTCAAATCTGCACCTTTATGGCCATCGGGAAACGACGCATTGAGCGGTATAGTTCCACCCTGACATCCATATTCTCCTCTCTCGTGCGCAAATCGTAGACCTTCCATCAAAACTCTCCATCGCCATTCCGTGTTGATTTCTGCAAGGGAAAATTGATTCTGGATTGGAGCACAAGGTGTGATGCCATTAACTGCAAATCCTGTTTTCCAATCTTTGGCGCACCCCCAAGAGTGAAAGCGGGTTGTGGTGCACTTGGGGACGGGACAATAGTGGTTTGATACTGCAGGGTAGGGTGCAGGCTCGGATTCCGATTGGATACGGAAAAAAGAGAGGGAATGGAGACAGGTACCTTGAATATGTACGTATGGACATTGTTGGGATTGATTGATCGGGGGTTCTCTGGGCGGGTAGTTCCAGGGCCAGTCGCTCAGAGGAGGTGGTCGAAATGAGCAGCCATTATCACTTGTGAAATCTGGGCAGATTCGCTGGAGCATACAATTTGGCATTGGGCACTGAAAGTCGGGAGAAGTCAAAGAAGAAGGACATATATGGCGGTGTGTTCGCGGAAGGAGCAATCCAACTCTCTTAATGTCATCTGCGGTGGCTGTCGCAGGGATAAAGTTCTTCAACGATAGCTTCTGTGAGTAGGGCTGTTGTTGTTGACAGCTTGCATGAACATTGAAGACCCTTCTCCGAGGACTGGTGTTTGTGCTTGTAGCTTTGAGTGTGGTGTTTGCAGATAATTGTTCAGTCGGTGAGGTAGGAGTAGACTTATGATCTTTCTTTCCTGGAACAGGTATTCGCAAGAGCTGTCTATCTGCCAACAAAACATCATCATTTCCACCAGTTTCATCTTGATCTTCCGCTGGAGTTGGCGAATGGGGAGGATCCTGGATGATATCTTCCTGTTGAATATCTGAATAAATTAGAGAATTCGATGAAAGTTGAGGTGAAGCCATGAAGTAGGGCGACGGTGCGTGCTGAAGGAATATTGGCGTCGGCGGCTTCTGGTTGTATGCGTCAAAATGACTGTAAGGACCAATCGAAGTATTCGCAGGGCGATATGTAGACCAAGTTCTCGATCTGTTGAGCATTGGGTAAAATTTGACCTGTGTAGGTGGGGCACGGCTTTGTTCTACCATAAAACCTGGTTGTTGAATAACTGAATACTTCAATCGAGGTGGGTTTTGTGAAGCAGGTGCTAATGTAAAAGGAGGTACGGGAGACCTAAGATCTGAAGCCACAGATTTTGAAGGAGCAAAAGGTTTCTACAGAACACAATTAGCAATTTTTCTTCTTGGCAGACTTTAGCATCAAAACTTACCGCGTCAGGATTGAACTTGGTAGCCGACTTCAAAGGTTCCATCTCTTTGGCAGTGACAGAACATTTATTTTCAGGAGCCAATTGTGCCCCTCTGTCTGCTGTTTGCCTCATCTCACACGCTAATCTGGCAACCCTTTCCTTCTCTGTTAGAATCTCAATCTGCCTCAAAGTGCTTAGATGACTATCCACAATTTCTTTGATTTCTTGGGGTGGTGCACCCTTTGCTTTGCTCATGACAACAATGCCATGCATCATGTGCTTGATGGCGTGAATAACTCTATGTGGATCATTTACAACAACGTCCCATAAAGGCAAACCTCCTCTAATGTAAGAAGGAGTATCATGGCGTTCTGCCTCGCATAGTTCTTCAACCTCAATATTTTTGGCTTTCATGGGTTCTGGTGAAGCGCTGTAAATATCACTTTCTGACCCTACCGCCACAGCTGGAAATTGAAATGGAGGAAGAACTTCTTTTTGTGGAGGGCTTGATGTTTCTGTTGCGATGAAATTCGGGAAAAGCACGGTGGATTCATTGTCAAATTCTCCGTCTTTCAACATGGTAGTATCGTCTTCTCCATTTTGAGTCGGTGAATCCCAAGGAGTATTGGCATCTTCTCCCTCAACAGCCGTTTCACCAGTCTCTGTAGATAGAATACTCATACATTCTGCTGTGCTGGGCGATAAAAGTAGGTTTTCTTTTTCGCCGACGGAATCACCTTTGGGGGATCTCATTTCTTTGGTGGGCGTAACAGGAAGAGGCGGAAGTGTAGAATGATTTGTTCGTTGAGAGGTTTTTGATACTTGCAAAGCAAATAATGATCCCCAATTGGGTGGGGTGGCGATGGGTTTTTGTGTGGAAAGTTTTGGGTTGGATGAAAGTGCAGGGAATTCTTCAGTATTGTTTAATTGAAGCAAATTTATTGAAGAAAGACTTTCTTCGGCTGGTGCTGGTTCATTGTCCGGATCCATGGTGAATGTGCAAGTCGTTGGATAATGTGGAGGTAGTTCGGACTCAAGTTGACTGCAAATGAAAATGAGTTGATTCTGTTCAGCATCAAACGTATCAGTAATGTGACTGACACAAAGCTTTATTGATTGAAGAGGATAAACGATGAAGATCAAGAATTTGATAAATGAATGTACAAACCTTATAATTAAAGTAAATGCAATGCAAGTGATTGTGCGGTATCTGATGTTAAATGTGAGCTGCACGTGCTCAATTGTCTCAACAAACTCTTGATCTGCTGTATAATTCTCAATCTCGATGGATGAAAGAGTATATCTAAATTCCATTGAATCATTAGTAAAAGAATCCTTTCCTTCCAATGAAAACACTTGTCATGTCAAAGTCCCTGTGAGGGTGTCAAAAGTGAAGACATGAGATAAACATACACTTTCTCGACTTTGTACTTCCTAAAGTCTTGGTCAGTCCTTAAACTCGAGACACAGTGAGAGATTCAAACTTACAACTTTCTTTTTATCTTCTGCTGAGAGCGATGACGATGTAAATAAAGAAAATAGCAGTTATAGTAGACAAGACAATCATGGAAGTTCGAAAGAATAATGATTTACGGTCAAGGTTGCTCCAACTTTCGAATTGCATATTGGGTACTGAAAGAGTTTTGAATACATTGAGCTTTTGTTGAAAAGTAGAACGTTGGGAGGATGGAAAGAAGTTTCCTGGCAACCCAGAGTATACAGTAGCTGTCTCGAGGGTTGAAGGTGGTGATGAGAAGTTGTGATGGGAGAGAAGAAGGTAGATCGAGAAGATTACATGATATATTGAAATAAATACAATTCAATTAGTGGAAGAACTTATCGGTATCTTCCATTGGATATCGAAGCGAGCACCCAGATGGACAACAACAATAACAAAGTTGAGACGATACCACCTAAGTGATTTGTGCGTTATTGCTTGTAATCATACAAGGCTCAAATGTCGGAATCATATTTGTGAATATCTAATACTTATCACTTTTGAGTAATTCATGAAAGCTTGCAATTGATTGAATGCGTTGATTTGATACGAAGCCAGTCATAGCTTGATGCGCATAAATCTTTGAAGCTCGTTGTTGGAGAAACCTCTGAAGTGTTGATATTGTGATTTACTGTCAAGAAGGAAGGCACAAAAACATTGGTCAGCTGACACCAAATATAAATAGCTTTGTTCTTGGGGGTAGAGGGCATGGAGGATGGTCAGTAACCTTCTCAGAGTATGGATGTATAAGTATCCAGTATGTACAACCAACGGAGTATGAGCGAATCCATTGGCATTCCATGACTGACTCCACTGCGGCCTCCTCTCAATGTTTCACCGAAACTCAACATCCACAGCTTTCGCACTAAAATCCATGACTCTTCTTTGTGCTCTCCATTCTCCTCTCTTGATGCTGATATCGGGTCCATTTACCCATCGTAGATTGATTCAAACTACCTATATTACTCACCATCAACTCCAATATCAAGGATACTTTCTCCTTTCATAAGCCCTCTCTCGTCTGGCCTAAAAGTTACGAGGGCTTGCAAAGAGTACTTCACTAAAATAGAATATGGAAGGCTTCCGTCCAATCACCACTTGGGACTGAGAGAAATTATTGGGTGAGCTTCCTGTCATTTGGAAAATGTCGTCCGAGGTGGAGACGAAATTCGCATATTGCTTAAATACATGGACCAGAGGTCATAACTAATAAGATAATCACAACACTTCACAGTCAGCAAGTCGAAATCCTTTCATTCAACAAAGTATCACATAAAATTATCCGCAAGTAGGTCATGTGTGAAAGTAGTAATATGAAATAATATTGATAAGCATACAGCTCTTTCGAGCGATGAAATATTGTAGAAATATGAAACGCCTTTTTCCTTCCCATCACAGCAATAAGAACCTTTGCTGAATATTGTTTCCCAAATTTTTCAATCGTAAATTTCATCCATGTCCCGAAACGGAACAAATTGAAAATACCCCAGAAGTTCGCAAATGCGATAATAGTAATGTTAAGAAAATTCGTTGTCTTCGTAAAAATACTCTATTCAATGGCGCTAGCAGACGAATCGCCAACGACTGGGTTCATGGAATCGCTCCAGTTCATTCTGAAATCGTCACCCAATTGCTTTCTCAAAGCAGTCTGGACGGCTTCCAAAACGTTCTTGAAGACACCAAAGTTGGCTGGGTTCTCCTCGTCGTTCTCACCACCTTGGAAAACACCAGTGCGAACCAAGCAAGTGTTCCAGCCATAGTTGTTACCACCGATGATATCAGATGCTGGGTTATCACCGATCATGTAGATGTTCTCTGGCAACTTCTCCTCTCCGTGAATAGTCTCCATCCATGATGCCATGACCTCGTCGGCATACTTGTAGGTGGCCAGTTCAGGCTTTCCGTAGACAACACGCTCGAGTTCAACTCCGGTGATGGACTTGTAGATGGCCTCGAGGGCAATGCGGAAAGTACCTTGAGACATACGAGGAGTTGGGTGCTCGCTAGGGCACAAGAGATCTCCCTGGGAGAAGTAGATTGGGATACGTTGGGAGACGGGGTCCTTGGCACGAGTACCGAGAACACCATCTTCAGATTGAAGAAGATCCATAATAATTTGAAGATCAGTGGCATAGTCGCGGGAATCAGAGAAGACAAGGATAGCATCAATCTTAACCTTGCTGAAATCTCTTGGAGTGGATGTAGCACGTTGCTCAGCGGTGAAAAACTCTTTGAGTGGGGAGATGGTAGGGATGGAGGCTACGATATCGTTTGGTACCACGATATCCTTGAATCCGTACAACTTAGCGACCTCTCGACATTGGTAGTTCTCACCACCAACAACCAAGACAGTATCGTAATATTCAGCCAAAGCGGACATAGGAGTGTGGGATTGAATGAATTGCTCGGTTGCAACAGGGTTTCCGAGAATCTTGGAGAGCTGAGCACAACGAGTTGGCTCAACCTTTCCGGAGCCGTTGGTCAAGAAAATGTGGGGGATCTTGATACCGAGCTCGTTATCGCCGTTCAAGATCTCCAATGCTCTCTTTCCTTCTGGGATCAAACGATCACCGTGAACGAGAACACCATCAATATCGAAAGCGAATGCCATGTTCTTTGCAGCTTCAGTCTTGATCTTTTGCATGTCTTGAACTTGGGAAGAGAGGATCTCGCGGGTTGGTTGAATGGCTGGCATTCCAGGTCTCGAAGGTCTATCTTGGGTGACAACAGATGAGAGACGAGATTGACGCTTTGAACGGGGAATTGGCAGAGCAGCACCAAAGCTGTTTCTTGAGCCTCTACGTCCATTGGTTTTGTTCTCAAGACTCAATGAATGCATAAGCGATTGAGTCTCTGCGACGGAGGATCTTGAAGCTGGAACCTCAATTGGTCCAGAATCATCGTCATCACCTGGAACCACCAAGCTGTGGTTGAAACCTGGAGCTGTTGAGCTTTTGCGTTCTGTTTGGGATGTGGAGGTTCCATTGGAGGCAGGCTGGGCTTGAGCAGCCAAATCGTTATCATCGAAACCAGGCATGGTGAAATATAAGTTTGGAAGTTAAGGGTATGAGATTTTGGTGTGGAAAGGAAGATTATCTGTATATGGTAACGGTAGTGAGGAAGAATCAGAAGTATAAAGTTGGGGAGACAAATATGGCGCGGGGGCACAGCGTATATATCTGAAATTCAGGTTCTTGAAACCAAGCTAGAGAATGAGTAGGAATAACTTGTTAGGAACTGACCTTGTATTGATGCCGACGCCGAAGGAAGTGAGCTCATAGCACTGCATGATTGGATCCGTATTTGCAATGAAATATCGTCTTCAACTTGCCGAAGAGCATGCACCAAGATCCACATTCATGATCCGTCAAAGTATGTTGAAACATGAATACCTGTACTTCGTATGTATCTTCAAAGCCGCCTTGGCCGGCGCGGAAAAGTTTTGTATCAAAAGCGGATCCGGTTGTCCTTATCCAGGCTGTCCTTGTCATGGGTGGAATCACGTCTGCGAATGAAGTCGGGTAGTTTTCCAATTTTGAAAATTTGTGCTTCAGATAAGGCAATAATGTGGGTTCATCGGATAACCTAGTAGAGGGAAGGCTGCGAAAGTTTGTATTCATGAATTGCGTTTGGGTGGATAAGTTGTCAAGGGAAAGGGATCCAGCATGACGTCTGAGGGACCACATTAAAGAATGTGAGGTGAGAATAGACACACCGTAGTATGCCCGATTAGTTGATTATTTATACATACACGACGGGAAGTTTCTAAAACGGTAAGGGATTGATCCATATTTCTTCTGTGTGCTTCATTATTAACTCTTACCATATCTTACTCATGCGATGTCGATCAATATTGAAGGATACCTCATGAAGTTTTGGCAGGAAAATCAAATTGACTTATGCGTTGGCTCTAATTGCTGTTCCTCATTTCTTTGTTGTCTCGCTTGAATAGATAAGTACGTCGAATTTGACGCAGCTGGAGTATGCTGGTACCATGTTGATGAATGATGTTATTCTTCGGATGATATAACGTTGCACGCATTGTACGTGAGGGTGAGAGTGAGGAAGAGGGTGAGGATGAGGATGGATAGTTGATGAAAAGGCGGAAATAAGGTTTACCAGTGTCTTGGCTTAAGCTCGGATAAACCTTTCTTCGGCTTAGTAAGCGACATCTCATCAGAGCTTCCAAGCAAATCAAGAAAAAATGGAATTGAAAATTTGGTCCAATTTCTCAAGCCTTGCATATCTGGGTTGGATATCTTTTCTTCCCAAGATTCTCAACCGCCACAGCCTTGACTAGTAGCCTTGGAGCCTTGGTTGCCTTTTGAAACCGACAAGTATTTTCCCACATCTCCGCCGTCGCCATCTCTTAGACAGGAACAGGAACACTGCAAGGAAGAAAAAGGAGAAATTACCAGTGGCTTTTCCTTCATATCGGCATCGATCGATCTACGGCCCTTTTATCACATTTGCTACAACTTCCACTCTACATTTACTCGTACATACTATTGCCAAGCAACCCAAATAACAGCAGCAGGTAAGAGTTCTGGCCCCTGCTCAACGTACATGTAATGCTTTTCCGGCTAAAATATACAATTATTCAGCTTTTTGTATTCTGATTTATTTATAAAAATATGAAATAAAATTGAATATAGTATTATAAAAAGATTTAGAATTATTCAAATTATATAAAAAAAATATATTATTTATTTTTAAATATTTTTTTAGTAGTATTTTAAAAGGGTTAAAATTGAAAATTCAAAAAAGTTCGAAAAATTCGCTTATTTTGTATAGGAAAAGCGTTACATATTAAAATTTTTGGAAAAATTTGATTTCAATATTATATAACTATTCAATAAAAATAATGAAAAATATTTCAAATAATTTTTTATATTTCAATTCTGATTATTTATCGATTCTAATTTTTTGAAAAAGAAAATATAAAGATTTGAATAAAATAATCGATATAATAATTTGTATGGAAAAACCTCATTTTCGCAGGGATTTTGTTACATTTGTTATAGGGGTGCGGTGAGCAGGGGCCAGAACTCTTACAACTTACAACCCTCTTATTACGTATACTCCTTCATCATTGATAATGTCAATTCCACTCGGACGCTTTCCTCGATAGCTATTTGTCGGTTTATACTTCCTTCCCATAATTGTGCCCACCACCGCCATATCCACTCTCAGGACCCTGACTCAAGTGGGTTTTACATGACTTAGCACAATTTGGAAAGAAACCTTATGAGGGGCATGAGGGAGCATGAATCCGCATGATACGTCATATTCTGTCATGTTGAGACGAAACATCATATGCAATCAAATCATCGATCCCGAGTAAAAGAAATCATGCAGAGCTTGTGCCATGACTAGAAGCTTCTGTTGATACATATCTACTTACATATTCTAACGGAGCTTACCTAGGAAAACCTACAATTAATGCATCCCACCCTTTTCTGAAAACAAACATAGAAATTTTTTACATTCGAATTATACCCCGCTTGTTTACCCCTCCGATAGAACTCAGAATAATACATACATTTTTACAATATGGCAGCACCAGCAGTTACAGGTCCTTTGATCAAGTTGAACAATGGAGTTCAGATGCCAGCTTTTGGTTTCGGCACATTTGCCAGTGAGGGTAGCGTAGGAGAGACACACAAGGCCGTTGTAGCAGCCTTGAATGCAGGATACAGACATTTGGACTGCGCTTGGTTCTACCAGAACGAGGACGAAGTCGGAACAGCCGTTAAGGAGTTCCTTGCTGCCAACCCAAGTGTGAAGAGATCCGATATTTTCATTGTCACAAAAGTCTGGAATCACCTCCACGAACCAGAAGACGTCGAATGGAGCTTGAAAAACTCCTTAGAGAAGCTTCAAACCCCATACATTGATGCATTCTTGGTACATTGGCCAATTGCTGCAGAGAAGAACGAGGACAGATCAGTAAAGATTGGTGCTGATGGAAAGGTAAGCACCACAATACATTTAATGACAACTGTAAGACCAGAACTCTAACAATCAAATAGTATGTCATCAAGAAAGATTTGACAGAAAACCCAGAGCCAACATGGAGAGCAATGGAGAAGTTATACAAGGAGGGACTCGCAAAGGCTATTGGTGTCTCGAATTGGACCGAAAAAGGAATTGAGCAGCTTTTGGCATTCGCTGAGGTTAAGCCAACAATTAACCAAATCGAGATCCATCCTTTCCTTCCACAACAAAAGCTCATCGACTACTGCCTTTCCAAGGATATTGTACCAGTCGCCTACTCTCCATTGGGAAGCCAAGACCAAGTTCCTGGTACTGGTGAAAAGGTTTCTACCAACAAAGACCTCAATGCCATTGCAGAGAAGAACGGCGCTTCGCTGGCACAGGTATTGATCGCATGGGGATTGAAGAGAGGTTATGCTGTTCTACCCAAGAGCAGCAACCCAGGAAGAATCGCAGGCAATGCGAAATTGATCACTCTCAGTGATGAAGATTTCGCGGCTGTCAACAAGGTCGCAGAGGGCAGAGCGACTAGATTCGTTAACATGAAGGATACCTTTGGTTACAACGTTTGGCCAGAAGAGAAGTAATTTGGGATTTGAGCTGGTCTCACATTAGGCGTCAGGATATAAATATGTAAATTAACGATTGATAGAATGCCATGAAATGCAATGACGACTTTTTTTTTTTCAATGCGTCCAATTTTTGGTAATTTCGAGGCTACCACTGAATATACCTGTGTGATTGTTATGGCATCTTTGTATGCCATATCAATGTACGGGAGATTGGGAGATTACCTAGTAATTTTCTACCCGTAGATGTAATGAATCTCACACAATTAATGGCAAGGTCCTATTGACGGAAATCAATTCTTCTATCAAATTCGTATCATATCAATCTATTCTTCCAAAAAAAATCGTAGAGATGGTGGGGTAAATTTCGATGCACCATCAAGGTTATGTACGTTTAACAAGTCACATTATCAAATCACGTGATGCTACCAAACTTGGCTTTGTGCAACCCTCTTCGGGGTCACTGCTGCTGGTTTATACCTATTTTCAGAACTTTAAATCCCTCGTCTCAATTCTCGAGTATTCGCTTGAATACCATACACCCACTTCGTATTTAGTTCCCTCACCCGGGGTCTACAGAAAGACTATCAGATTGGGCCGGGAACGATTTCCATCGTCTCCTATCATCCACATCATCTTTGACAGCCTTTTTGGAAAGTTTTCCGGAGGTTGATGCCGTTTGAATAGCTTAGGAATAAGATACAGTTGTCTGTGTCGTTGGCTTACATCGAAGGAGCAACCTCTTTCATATCACGCAGTTTAAACTGACATGTACTTGTTCTCTAGCCACAACGTGTGTCTATATCGCGGCTTATTCCTCGCGGGGTTTGGGGATGTTTTGTTATGCATCTCATGTATCATTTCGCGTTGCAGTATTGAGGGCTCGGTTGTTATGCCTTCGCTGCGTACATACTCTTTTTGATTACACACACTACTTTCAGACTTCTACCAAGTGGATAATCTTACGGTTTCTGCCATCATAGAGTTTGGAGACAATGTTATTTTGAAGTGCCACATCATCATTTCCGTACTCTGATTGGACTCGTATGGCTGGGATCACTGTGCCTACGCCACGATGATGCTAGTAACCTGTTCATCTCAAAGATTGACAGAGGATTTGATGATTGAAGAACTTCTAGCGAGACAGTGCGGCACAAAAATGACTTGCAGTTGTATTAGCTTGGCGCTGGCAGGATACGCTTGCTTTATATATATTCCTTCGCCTAATGTTTATCTCCGACCATGAATTCTAGCCCTGCCAGGAGCTCTTACTGTTATGCCCCAGAATCGTTGAAGGATTGAAGCTCATCACGTTTTCTTAATGAGGAAATAGCTTTGAAATTATGCCGTGTGTTTGTGGGTGTGGTAGGTGTGGATAGACTTGTTACTACCGATTTGCAAGTTAGATGATAAGGTATCATATCCGTCTTCGCGACAATCGTCGTGGCAGTTTATTCCTCCATGTGTCTGAAATTTCGGGATTTCTTCCGAAAACCCTATCTTTGGCTTGATCACTTCCTTCAGTCATTCCTGAGGCCTTTGGTATCGTCAAAGTGCGAGCACATCTTAACGGGATAGACCGTGGAGCCCAAAATTTAGACCTTAGCCTTCTTGATCGCCTCCAAGCAACCCGTTATCTCCCTAAGGGGATGATGGAGCAAGATTCCAGTTCAACGTTGGTAATCCCAATGGTCTCAGTGATAACGCCTATCAACTGCTCAGAACAATAGACGTCGGGTATGCATGGAAATATCAATAAGGCAACCGCTGTATGCAGTTCGAGGCAAGCATAAATTTCGAGTTCTCAGCAGGAAAGCAATAACCTTAAACAGTGTCTATTCTGCTTCACCAACTCAAACGTCGACATGTACTTAGTTTTCCAAGTTTTTGGAATCTGCTAATCTCAATGATTCTTCAACTTCAAATATTTACTGTGGCGACAGAGACTACTCTTACTGTTAGAATTTCATCTCAAGCGATTCCTTTCGCTATCGCTATCCCCGACTACACAGACTCAGCTCACAATCATTCAAACTAGACTTCTGCCTCTATCTCAGCCATCGCCCTTCCTAAAATGAGTCTACCATTAGCGAACAATCTTGAAAGCATGTAAAGCCCCTTGTCCCAATTTTCAATTCTGCCATATCCAGCAGATATCGCAATGCAGCTTCAACTTCATCGTTATCACTCCATTCTCTATCTTTATAGCCTCTTCCTATCCTCCCACCTCTACCTCCTCTCCACCATGTTTAGCATCCAGACCAACAATACCCCCACGACAAAAATCCAATGCGTAGCCCTGCATCTTAATTCCCCCAATACTGGTAATACGGCGGGCATGCTCCGCGCTATTGTGGGACTCGTTTGGTTTCTCAGCATGGCTTTTTTGCTTTGTATCAAGAAAAGAACTTCATTGAAACATCAAGTTGGGAAGAATGAGGAAAAAGAAAGTAGTGTCGAGGGTGATGAACAAGGGCGAAAGAGAGAGGAGGGACAGGGAGGAGAAGAAAATTATAGATATGGGTGGATGAGGTATGAAATGGTGAGAGCAGGAGGGGGGAAGGAGGACAAAGATGAAGAATGGATTTTATTTCGAATTTCAAAACTTCTAATGCGTGTTTTTGATACCTCATAGTATACTCATGAGCATTACATATATACTACCAAACCACAAGTATCTACCCAAGCATATGTGAAACATCTGTGTCTGGGTACCTTTCCAAAGTTCAATCCCACCATCTACACATACTAGGTTTCTCACATCCCATCCCCCTCCATCACATTACAAGAAGAAGTTTAAACTACCACACACCCTCTCTCTGACCTCACAACCCCGACCTACACATCCATTCATTCTTCAAATCCCAACATCCTCATCTCACCACCGCATAGCGCATTCCTCAAGCCTCATAATGAACATACACTCCACGATCCCAGATTCCATCACCCATCCACTGTCTTAATGTTCATACAGAATACAATACAGAAAAAACACAAATATAATCATTTCATTTCATTTCAATTTTCATTTTATATCATATCTCAATCCATCTATCAATCCATCTCAAGTACATAACACCAGTTCAAAAACACAGTCGCCCACCCACTTATCCTCCATCCTCACATCTGACCTCTTCTCAAACATACATATAGTTCGACCTTGCAATTCGCAGTTCGAATAGGAGATGTAATGGAATGTAAATATTGCAAATGTATATCCCCTCGATTCTCGATATGTCGAGTTTAAATATGTTGATAATATAATATAATCACTCGCATTTATATAATGTATAATCTCTATAAGCTCTCACATAGATAGTAAGAGTTAGGTTACTTTTACTATATCCATAGCATAGGTAACTTATCCATACTCGGGTATCATCTGTTTTATTCAAGCTCATTGTCCTAGCGTGGGGTGAGAGATTTCCCGCTCAAATGTACTCGTATGTCCTTCATCGTAATCCAAGGCACCTCTCAAGTTTTGGTCTCTGATAATTTTCGTGGAAAAGTATCGGTACTCTATCGTTAATTTTATTGATGAGACTGTCGATATAGTCCTAGGTCTAAAGCTGTGTATAAGCTAGGTTATTTGGCTAGAAATGTAGGATATATGCAAAAACATACACGACATCACATATCTTCCTGCATCAATCAAGAAACATTTATTTATTGTTGAAAATCGCGTACTCATTAAGTCATATTTTGCCTGCCATGACTAGGTATGTGGTGTGTATCTAATCATTTTCTCATGTAAGATGTAAAACGAACGTCCGACGAATCAACCAATTACGCATCAAGGGAATCTGTTGACTACTAATTGCAATGTCGTTTATTGAGGGGCACCGCGTCCAGCACCTGCACCTCTTCCTGCTCCACCTAAGTTTCTAGCCCTGTTGATGATGTTAGAGACGGATCAAAAGGGGATGAATATCCGGGAAGGAAATACTTACATCTCAGCAATAGAAGGATCATTCATCAAGCTTGAAAGATCAGGCATTCCACCTCCATTACCCCCAGCACCACCACCTCCACCAGCACCAAATTGATTGGCCATCTCGCGTATTCTAGGGTTGCTCATAAGGTTGTTCAATGCATCCGGGTTGCTCATGAGGTTCTGAGCCATGCTTGCAAACATTGGGTTGCTCATGATGGAGCTCAAATCTGGCATTCCACCTCCGCTACCTCTAGCTCCGCCACCAAACATACCCGCCAAACTAGCCAAATCTGGCATACCACCTGCACCGGCACCTGGCGCGCCTCTCTCAGCAACCTCATCATCTTCTCCCGTAGCATCTAGTTCCTGCACTCTCTTCTTTGCAGTCTCAAATCCCTTCTTCATCGCATCTGATCCTCCGTTTCCTTCATACTCAATACCCTGCTCATAAGCCTCCATTGCACCTCTTGCGTCCCCCAATGCGAACTTTGCAAGTCCCAATCTCGACCACGCCTTGGTATATTTAGGATCAGCATCAACCGCAGCCTCCGCATCCGCCTTTGCAGATTCGTGATCCTTTGAAGCCGAATAGGCAGCCGCACGATTGCTCAAGAAGATTGGGTTGCCGGGGATAACAGCCAAAGCTTGCGAATACAAATCGATTGCCTTTTTATAATCCTTCTTAGCCATAGCTGCATTTCCTTGACTCTTCAAACCCTCTGCTTCTTTCTTTTCGTCTGCGGTCGGTTCTTTGCCAGTGGGCTTCTCATCGGCGGGTTTGGGAGGAGCGGCGGCGGCTTGGGATTTTCTCAGACTCTCATAGACACTGTAGATTTGGAGGAGGTTTTGGGTATCTTTGGGAGTGCCATCTGTAGGGTCGACTTTGAAAGACTCGGAAATACAGTTCTGGGCAATTTCGATGGATTCGCGCTCTTCTTCATTGAGAGTACCGTCGGTGAGGGAGGTGGAGAGGAAATCAATGATGGAGAGGGCGAGACGTTGCTTGGTGGTCGCCATGGTGGGCAGACTAGAGTTCTTTTTGGCTCGAAAACAAAGTTAGAAACAAGGTGATTCAAATATGCGTTTACAGGAATATATCTGCAATTATGGATACGAACTTTTAAGAATTACGTGTTTATTGTTCGAGGCTTTGAGGCTTTGAGTCGACTTATATTATTATCAATGGAAGGTTCTGGTGATGGATCCATTTGGATGGTGGGGTAGCAGCTACTACGGTGAGTATACGAACCTAAAATGCATTTGTTTTGTCTCTTTGAATCAACTTATGTTGTATATGTCCAACACTCAATCAACAATACTCCAAAGAAATTCATCTATTCGATCATTTAGTTTCTCAATAACTTTTGCTACATGCTCATTGATATCGTTCCCTCAAGCAAGTCTAATCTAACATATGAAAAAATGACTGCTTCAATGTTCTCCTCCATTCTCCTCTCCTTTCTCAAGATGACGGTGTTAAGTATTATTGTTTGTGAAGTCATTGCCTTACAGGTTTCTTCATCGCTCTAAGTACCTAGGTAGTTCTTAGAAAGACCATATATATTCTCTTGACGTTGCTTCCCAAACATTCTTTCAAAGTTTCTTATAATGATACAATTACAAAGCCTCTACACACAAACCAGGCAAATCTGAGGCAGCGATTGCCCAGAGAACACCAGATCGTTACAATGATCCCGGAGCCCTACCACACTTCTAATCGTTTCCGTTCATGATGTCTGAATAACCTCCAAGACATTACCAACAATCTCATCCACGGTCATGCCAGACAAAAGCCTCAAAACTGGTATGTCAACCCCTAGCTCGGTCATCGTCCAAGCCCGGATGTCAACGGCGACCAACGAATCCACCCCAAGGTCGATCAGAGCTGCATGCTCTGCGACGGGCTGATCTGATGGGAGATGAAGACACGCTCGGATCTTGGTGGTGACACCATCTAGGGAAGGTCAGTACAATTGCTAATCAGAAGAAACGGTGCTCACTTACCCCGGACTATCACTTCTGCTTCATCAGCAGATTTAGACTCTGATAATTGAATTCGAATTGAGGCATTGCCTGTCTTCTTTTCAACTCGATCATCCTGGTGCAACGGTTTCTGCTCCCAATAGCGCGAGAACCGAATATTCTTCATCCAAGCCGCGTTGTCCGCTTTATCAGTTGTAATTCTGGGAATTCCTGCTGTGATAACAGGCATAGAGTTGCGCGGTAGTCGACCAGCCAAAATCCCTTCGGCAAATAAGGCGTGTAGCTGTCGCTCACCCATGGGCAGACAGTAAGCATCCAATCGTTCCATTTCCTGTGCCGAGTATGTTGATCGTTGGCGCTTCACATATCCAACATCTGTCATGCGGGAGATCTGGATTACTGAGCCAGCCAGCTTGCGCTGTTGCCGGCGCACGATTAGTGCCTCGGATGCTACATTGGCGGCAGTGTAGGCACTTTGCCCGAGATTACCTAGTGTTGCCAGAACCGAAGAGAAGGCGATGAAAAATAGCAGGGGTTGGTCGCCAACTAGATCATCTAAGTTCTGCAGGCCTCGTACCTTGGGTTCGACAACCTGACTGAATTCCTCTGCAGTTGTTTTTTGGAAGAAATTCTCGCGCATCACCATTGCACCACTGGCTATACCATCGAGAGGGGGATGATCGTTTGTGATGATGGTGTGTATCTCTTTCAAAGAGGCCGCATTGGTGACATCGCTGGTGCAGTTAGCTTTTGTATCAGATACTAGAAGTAAGTGGGGAAAATATTCACATACCCTGCTAGAGGAACAATATTGACTCCATCATCCCGATGTCTGTGGACCCAGTCAGTGGGCATGCGAACCTGTCGACTGGTAAGAACAATTGTTCGAGCACCATGCAAGACCATCCAGTCGCAAAGAGACTGTCCCAGATCTCCCGTCAATCCAACAAGCCAGTATGTTCGATCGGGGCGCAGAATATGCTGTGACGTATCTACCGATTGATAATCAGCGAGGAGTGGAGTCCCACACGACCAATTTACGATCGGAACGCTGGAGAAATCCTTGGGCTTGTGGTTGAGTAGCTTTGCGATGCTATACTCCGGAAGTTGGACGGTAAAATCTAATTCGATATACTTTTGAACAGCAGCATGAGCGCTTGTGAGCAGCTCAGTCATGTCTTGTATTGGCTGAAGGGAAGGAATTGAAGATGTGGCTGTAATCGCGGAAGGAAATGTGAATTGCTGGCAATGGAGGGGCAGACAGTCTAGCACTTTAGCCGCAGCGTCTTTTTCTGAGAGATTGATGAAAGTGTCAATTCCTTTGGGCAAAGTTGATGTAATGAGTCTTTTTGGAGCCTGTGGATTACAGTATTGCCATAACGCTGTGGTGGCCAACTCCTTCGTTCCAGTCACATAGTGTACTTGAAATTGTTTTGCATGCAAGTGGTATGACCAAAACTTCTCATAGACGGCTGCAACAGAGTCACCGGCATAAAGCAAAACACGATTTCCGGGGGTAATTCTATCGACAATGGACTTGATCAACAGGTCGGTGGCCAAAAGATCTAGGTATTGAGGGTGGTTGGAGGTCTCAAGATCAACAGGAATTGAAAGAGACATCGGGACAGTCAGGATAGATGACAAGGTGTCAGAAACGGCGACAATCACTTCTCCCGAAAGGCTGTCCACGCCTTGGTTAAGATATACTGGCAAATTATGGGGAGGTATGGCTGCTAGTGCCGAGCGTGTCGTGCGGATGACACGAGAACTGCCTTGATACGAGCGAAGGGGACCCTTCGCAACCAGCATGAAGTTATCATTCTGCCATTTCAATTCAGTTTCATCTTCATCCATATGAACCGGAGCGGTGATCTTTCTCCTCCAGCTGTTCAACCGGTTATTGGCCGTTCTCAGAGGTTGTAGGCGTGGAACCAGGACCCGACTCATTGCATCAATAACCATCTCAGGTTCCGTGGTCCAGAATTCATCATTATCGCGACCCTTTGCCAGGCGTAGAAGATTATTTGCAATTAATGATACCACCGTGTCAGGTTTTGCTTCGTGATTCAAGTCAATCATCTGCAGACGCAAATGGGGCATTTCATGCAACAAAGAACGAGCCAAACCAGTGGACAGCCCGGACGAAGCATTTCCACTTAAGTAATCATCCGTAACCCAAAGAATACTTAGAGCCGTTCCTAAAAGGGTTTGAAGCCCTCGCCACGCCTTTTCAGATGGTTGAATCTCAAGATGAGCCAAATTAAGCACGGTAGCTTTGTCTGGCAAAGGCATGCCATCTATTTCAGCCAGGGAATTGAAATGAGTAATGCGGCTCGCATGAGGAGCCAACAATTTCTTCAGGAGTTGCATGGTATCATGGGATGGAAAGTCAAGATCGGTGACGATGATCAAATCCTCCAGTACTGGCTCGCTTGATAAGAGTGGCTCACGGAGTAATTGAACCCGATCGTCGACTGCTTGAGAAACCATGACACTGATAGGCCATGTGATAGGATCTTTGAGCGGAGTGTGTGTGTCAACGCCGGAGAAGCCGGTGTTGGCTAGGACCTCCTGCCATGCCTCCAGCGAGACAGTTGGCGAATATCGTCGTCCTTCCTCTCGACCTGCCCACCAACCGGTAAATCCTCCGAAAATCAAGCCCAAAGCCATTGGTCCATCTCCCAGGACCTCTGCAAGTACCAGAAAGCCACCGGGCTTCAGTAGGCGTCGGACTCGCCTTAAAGCATCACTAAGAGATGATGCCACATGCAGAACTGCGTATGCAACAATCAAGTCATAGGAACCTTCAATGAACCCCTGATCCATAGGATCTTGGTCGAGATCGAAGGTCTTAAAATCCATAAAATCGGCATATGTGGAGAATTGCTGTGCTGATTTCTCGAAGAAACCAACTGACACATCAGTGAATGTGTAGCGAGCCAGAGACGAACCTAATGCTGGCAACACTGATCTTGTAGCACAACCAGTGCCCGCTCCAATCTCAAGTACATTCAAACCTCGATGGCGATGCGAAATCTGGGAGATAATTTCTCCTAGTGGTTCCTCAGCTGGAGCGCAGACCATGCTATTCTGGTACCAGTCGCTTAAAGCATCATCCGCCATGAAGCTTTGTAGCATTGTGGTATCTTTTCTGATAACTGGAGGGAGAACCTCGAAGGCCATTTTGATCAATCGGAAATCGATATCCTCAGCGGAGTATCGGCGACAAATCTGCTCAATCTCTTTTTCTGTGTCAGAAAGCCAGGACGGTGACGCATAAGGATGCTTGCCCAAACCCACAGTCTCTTCGAGCCAGGAACAATAGTCTAGGAAAGCGCCATGATGAGGTTCAATTTCGATTGTTTGAATCCTCTTGCCTGTCTTCTGATCGATAAACTTGTGGCCGATCGTTCGAAGGTAATACAACGACACTCTCTCCCACTCGAGAGTTTTTGTCAACGTCTCGGGGGAAGCCCGGCGAGTACCCAGCGCTAGCTCGCCGTTAGGCTCGGCAACTCCCCATACTGTCTCTGAAAAGAGTACCAGGTCATTGTTTTCGGTAGCAGGCGACACAGGCATGGTGTTAAGTCCTTCCATCTGGATAATTCCTTGCCCAGAAAAGTTGAAAAGAGTGACATCCCCGCAAATACCGCTGTTGTCGGCCTTGCGCAAATAGCTGTCTACGCTGAATGACCCTTCACGCCCCAGGAATGAGAGAGAAAAGTCCAAGGTCACCTGATCAACAGATACCGGCATGTAAAGATTCCACATACTCTCATCGTGATGATCTGTAAATGCAGAGAATAGAACCTGAACGGCATTGTCTAGCAAGGCTGGGTGAAGAACGTATTCAGTGTCCCCCGTATGGTCCCAGTCGATGTCTGCGACTGATTGTCCCAGAGATCGACGAAGGCCGCGAACGCGTTGAAACATTTCTGTATATTCGTAGCCCAACTTGGCTAGATGGTCATATACTTTGATATGGTCAAGCTCCGTCATGGTGGAGGAGAAAGGAGCTCTACCAGGCAAGAGATCATCAACCGGGGAGCCCATCTCGAGCATAATGTCCATAGTGGCAGCTGTGGAGAATTTCCCATCATCTTCCGTAGGAGGAACGTCTACACTCAACTTCGCCTGTATGACAGAATCTTCGTTCTGCGACACATTCATGGTGACCGTTATGTTGGCCCCTGAAGTTTCATCAATGCGAAGTGCTTTAAGAAATTTGACGTCCTTCAGAGTGATGCTCTGAATAGATTGCCCGGCGGCGAACTGTGTACAAGCCTCCAAGGCCAATGCAATGTAGCCCGTGGCGGGAAAAACAATTTGACCTTCGAGTGTATGACCACTCAGCCAACCCAATTGGTCAATTCTCAAATCATTGGACCAACGATACGTTGAGCCGATGTCACCATCGCCAACCCTGTATCCTAGTAGGCTATTGACACGTTTTTGAGACGTTTGCTGATTCCAAATTCCCTTCGTCGAATTGATTGAAGGTGGTGGCAGCCAGAAGCTATGCCGATGGTCCCAGGGATAAGTTGGGAGGCCAACGAGTGATAGCTTTGTGTGTTTCAAAGCATCAAAGCGTGGAACTCTTGCACTTCCCAAATGTACCCACAAGTCCCCGACGCATTCAGAAAATGCTACCAGATCAGTCTTGGCTCGGTTAAGAGTGCTAGAGTATGGAGGGGGATTCTTCCGCACAGTTGTTATCGTCTGAATGGTGGGACCCTTTAAAGCAGGATGAGGACCAACTTCTAGACAGAAATTGATATCAGGTTGGAGAGATACCGCATTCTGAATGGCATGATGGAACATGACTGGATTTACCAAGTTATCAACCCAGTAGGAGGCTCCCAATTTTTCAGAGCCCACAGAAGAAATAGGTTCTCCCGATTGAACACTTGAGTACCAACAGGGGGCGTCGTTCGAAGGGCGCAATACTTCAACTTGGCATTCTTCGAGCGAAGCCTGATATGCCGAGGAGCACTTTGACATATGATGTGAGTGATATGCGGTTTCAACATTGAGAATCCGGTTGAAGATTTTGCGGTTCGCTAGCTGGGCTTGAGCTTCCTCTATGGCATCTGCATCACCAGAAAGAGTTACACTAGATGGAGAATTTACAGCCGCAAGGGATAATCGGCCCAGGAATTCGGTTGCTGCTAGCAATTCCTCTGCTTCATCCTGGGACAATCCTGCGGCTAACATCCGACCTTCCTGATTAAATGATGATATGAATCGGGCTACATGTAGACCTCGATAAAACGCAATTCGGATAGCATCAGCTGAGCGTAAAAAGCCGGCGAAATATGCTGCGGCGATCTCCCCAGATGAATGGCCAACGACTGCAGAAAATGAGACACCATAGAATTCCTGTAATAGGTGGCCGAGCATTAGCTGGATGGCTGTGCAGGCAGGCTGACAGATTTCTGGAGTATTGATTCGTGACTCCTCAGATGGCCGCTTCAACTCCTCTCGAAGACTCCATGTCGGGCGATCGCCATCCGGAAGTGACTGCAAAGCCGTGTCTAAATCATCAAGGAAAACAATTAAGCTGGGATGTTCAGCCAAAAGCCCAATTCCCATCTGGGCCCACTGCGCACCCTGACCGGTGAAGATGCCGAGAATTTTCGAGTCTTTCAGCGGGGATTGATATCCAATCAATTCTGATTCGAGCGAACTCTTAATAGCTTGCTGAAGAGATGAGATCGAAGAGACAGGAAATCGAACACGAACAGGGAGGAGAGATCGGCGGGATGCCAACGTGGAAATCAGCTCCGTAGAATCAATGGATGGGTTTTCGTGTAGATATTTTTCATATTGTTTCAACATTGAAATCAAAGATTGTTCCGAGGCAGCAGAAAACACATAAGGAAGGGAAGATCCACTTGTTGGTAACAGAGATGCCTCTTGACATCCATTTCCAGTTGGTAGCGGTGCAGACTCTAGGATGACATGGGCATTGGTTCCTCCAAAACCAAAGCTATTGATGCTTACTCGTCGGGGAGTGTTGGATGCCATCGTGGGCCATGGCTGTGCGCTGGTAGCCACGTTCATGTTGGTACAGAATGGTGCGACCTTGTCATTCAATTGTTGAAATCCGAGATTTGGCGGGATAACGCCGTGCTGTATGGCCAGAGACGCTTTTAATACTCCAGCTAGTCCGGCTGCTCCTTCTGTGTGACCGATGACAGTTTTGATGCTCCCGACTAACACACGCGCCTCATCGGGCTGTGATGATGTGAGCGAGAAAGCCATGGCTAAAGCTTCGGCTTCCAAGGGATCCCCCGCTTGAGTGCCTGTACCATGGGCCTCAATATATTGTGGTCGGTCGGAAGGTTTCGTGGGATCTAACCCTGCTCGATGATAAACATCCCGAATGAGGCTTGTCTGAGCAGATGCGCTTGGCAAGGTAATTCCACTGGTTCGTCCGTTATGATTGACGCCAGTTTCTCGGATGACACATTGTATATTGTCACCATCTGCCAGAGCAAGTCGGAGCGGTTTTAACAGCATGGCAAGAATCCCTTCGCCCCTTGCATAGCCGTCGGCATTGGTATCCCACATCTTGCAGCTTCCTGTGGGGGAAAGCATCCCCATGTTGTTAAAACCGATAAATGGGCGACCATCAAGAAGCAAATTGGCCCCTGCTGCCACAGCAAGAGTTGACGAGCCACTCCGCAACTGCTGCACTGCATGGTCTAGAGCCACCAGACTAGATGAGCAGGCAGTATCAACGGTAACTGAAGGCCCGTGCCAATCGAAGAAATATGAAATTCGATTCGACGCCTTATTTGGGGCAGTGCCGGTGATATGATATTTGGGAATAGCCATGTGATCCTGGCTGCTGAGTGAGAGATAGTCGTGAAACATCACTCCCGTATAGACCGCGGTATCAGAGCCGCGCAGTGTCTCCGCAGGAAGTCCCGCTTCCTCTAGAGCTTCATATACTGTCTCGAGCAATAATCGGTGCTGGGGGTCCATTGCTTGTGCTTCCAACGGACTGAGACTGAAGAATGATGCATCAAATTCTCGCACATCTTGTGAGAGAAAATACCCTCGCGGCAAGGAATCATGGCGCGAGGCAGAAGCTCGATCCGGGGGGAACTCCTGAGAAACATCGTAAGGGGTGTGAAGAAGATTCCAAAGTTCAGAAGGAGATTGACATCCTCCGGCTAGACGACAACCACTACCGATAATGGCAATGGGTTCATTCATACTGATTTGGAAAGATGTTGAAATCAATTGATGAGAACATATGCGGGAATGTCCGTATATAAGGTATTTAATATGGTTGAAAATTGCCCAGTGAACTGGAATACACGGTATGGGATAATCCCATCTCAAGAAAGATGTACGGCAAAACCCCGAATAGCATCATCTCATGTATTGATGCCTCGACAAGCATGTGACATGACGAACTAGCATCATTGGCCCCAAACCCTATGCTAGTACTAACCTGCGAAATACATTGAACAGCAGTGAACGGAGCCCACAATACCGAAAATCTGATTGCGATTAAAATCATATGAGATGCTCAAAGCTCAAGCACCCCTAGCAGATAGTATTCAGAATGATTCTGATTGACTCGCTTTTCTCCGACTACATCTGCCGATGCATCGGAGGAATCCGATTTCTGATCGATTTGACCAATTGAATGTGCTTCTTTGATTAGCTAGTTCCTCTCGCTACTGCAGGAGAAGGGGTTGGAAAAAGACGAACACGTACAACTCCTCCCTCCAGCTTTAGCCTATATTTTTTCCATTAATTAAAGTATGAAGCTCTGTGAGGGCTATGCAGCTCACACTATAATTCAGATCGCTAAATCTCTATGCCAACAAACCTTGTACTTGATATACAACCTGCGAGTAATGTATAAAATCAAAAGTATATCTCGTTCTTATTTCATACAACACTAATGATATTTTGGGTATCAATACATGAAATGTTGCTATATGAGGTTGTTACCGTATATTATAACCTTAGACAACAACACAAACGACATACATTAGCAATAACCACCATAATCTATACTTCCGCTCATTAACAAGATCCTAACCAATATAGGTACCATCTGACTCATGCCAGATATTCGTGCTGGCTGAAAGTATGCAACACCGACGCTATGAAGACCAGATTACTCCTCTTGCAGCCCACTATCTTGTGGTATATGCATCTCATTTCGAAATTGTATACTTTCTGGCCACGTGGGTACCCGTATGCCTGTTTGAAGAAGCAGTAACAGAGACGCATCACATCTCGGGTGTACCGGATTGCGTGGCTAATGCATTTAGCATCAAGGCCCCTGAAGCAAATCCTTCAGAATCTCTCACATCAAGCTTGGGGCAGTCTGCAGGAAATTTGACACCTTGCGCACCATAGCGGGGTCGCGGGAAATCTCATGCCCGCCATTTGTCTCCACAATGTGAGCATTGGTCGCGGTGCAGAACGTCGTCAGAATAGTGGATTCACCCCTGTATGTATCCTTGGAGCCAATGACGTGCAAGGAAGGAATATCGATGCAACCCAAGGGATTCCAACGCAAAGGAGACCTTCCAAAGGGCCATAGTAGCTCTGTTTCTGAATCCCAGTTACCCTTGAGTAGTGGATGGTATGCAGCTCCAAAAACACTTGTAATATCATCTGTGGAGCACACCACTTTTGAGGCTTTTGATGGCCCTCCAAGTGATCGACACTTTCCGTCATGTGATAGTGTAAATCCTGGGCTGTCTAGATCCCAACATTGAATTGCGCAAAAAAACACGGCACATCGAAAGTCATCTCTGGGATGCTGGCGGGTGGAGTCGTGTAGAAGGAACGAGGCTGCAAGTGCAGCTCCTTGTGAGAATCCTAGAATTCCATCGAAGGGACCTTGCGTGTCGATGAAGTCTTCCAAGTGGTCAATCGCTGCCAGTACGGCATCTGGAGAAGGAACGGTAAAATAGGAATAATATGGTCCCGGAAAGAACATTTCGACTCCTATTTGTGACTGTCAGTTTTATGATACACGGAGGACCTGTTTGGGGTTCCTGACCTGGCGCAGGCGGAGTCTCTATTTCTCCCTGAAAAAAGACGAATTCATGACCTGGAAGTTGACGCCTGATCATGAACAATTGGGCTTCGAGAATGGCCTTCCCAGTACCGATGCCGTGCAAACATAGGAATCGCATAGTTACAAGTATTCAATTTGTGCGTATCTGAATGGTTTCGAGATTGTTCGGTTTACGAGAGGCCTTTTTATATAGCCCAATGTCTTTTACTAGAGACTCTTTCTGGATAAATAGTTAGAAACTATGGTTGACACCTGCGATGGTACTTGTTCTGAAACCTGATACATTGATTTCATAATTATACATAAAGTCTATGCAAAACTACATTTTATCTTGGTTTTCATTAGAAACTAGTTAATTGATTGATTAAAATGATGCTTCTTCCAGGTACCACCACATTACACTAGTAATGGTTGTTGAAATCTAATGTGATAAGTTAAGTCAGTGAAATATTCTGTGTTATTCAGGACCCAAAGACGCTTTCACGTGTTAAAATGAGCATTCACCTTAGAATCTAATCGCTCCGTAACACCTGCATGTAATCTTCAAGTGAAAATTATCTTTTCGAGGTCAAAATGTAGTTCTAACTAGTACCGATCACGAGTGGCAAAGTCTATAATCTGCAGAAGCATGCCTTAACTTGTAACCACCTCACTTGCAGACAATGTCTCCAGGATATCACACCGCAAGTTCAAGATCTATCTGAACTTTCAGCTGTGTAACAGAAAACAGTGAAGCGATCTAGATCAGCAGGTGTAGAGCATGCAATACAACCCAAGGGAAAGACTCTTCAGCTAGCCACCAAATTTCCTTATTTATAGCCTCAGAATACAGTAAAACCCAAAGTCGATCTCGGTATCATCTCACAGTTCTCTTTTCGTCTCTCTATCACTGAAGCGAGAGCAAAATGGCCAAACTCGACTCAGAGTTCAAGCCCCCTCAATTCAACTTTGTGCGCGAAGTTGTTGATCAATGGAGTCGACATCGTGGAGACTCTCCCGCATTGGTTCTAGTCACGCAGAAAAGGCGCAAAGATGTGTCTTATCGTGAGCTGAGTGAGCGCTCTATACAAGTTGCATCGGCGCTTTCTGAGCTAGGACTTCGACCAGGAGACACCATAGTGATTTCGGCAGCACGGTGTCGAGACTGGTATGAGATTCTATGTGCCTGTCTCCGCAGTGGAATTATTGTCTGCCCTGTTGCTAGTGGACTCTCTGGCGCAGATCTGGAACATCGCATTAAGAAAGTTCACGCGAAAGCATTCATTGGTGACCTTGCTCAGGTGGAAAAGGTATTGCTTGTCAGACCCCGTCTCGCTTCGCTACAGCACATGATTCAGATTGGTTATGATGATAGGATCGCAGATGCGATCGACTACTCGGTCTTGGTAGCTACAGGTCAGGCAAATATAGTGGAAACAACGATCAATTCAGTGGCAAACTCCCCTGCCGTCCTGTATTTCACATCCGGCACGACTGGGGAACCCAAGACCGCCCAACACAGCCAAGTTTCTCTGGCTCTAAGTAGCAAGATTGCTGGAGAACACTGGGCTCAGCTTTCTCCCGGTAGCCTCTTCTGGAGTCTTTCAGAAGTTGGCTGGGTGAAAGGCTCATGGGCTGTATTTGCCGCATGGAACCATGGGGCTGCATTATTGGTTGATGAAACGCCGAGTCAGATGTTCGACCCCATTCATACGCTCCGAATTATGCATGAATATCCAGTCACCAACTTTTGTGCTACTCCAACAGCCTACAGGCAATTAGTCACGTCCCAAAGTCGGGAGTTTGCGGCTTCGCATCCTCCGCAGATGATCAAAATCTGTATCAGTGCTGGCGAGACAATCGAAAGCACTGTGATCAATGCCTGGGGGGAGATGACGCGAGGAGCAACAATTTTGAATGGCTATGGTTTGACAGAGACAGTTTTCCTCTGCACGGAGACCATAGATAGCCAGCGTCCAGGATCAATGGGGCGACCTCTCCCAGGCATTCCACTGGAGATCTTAAGCGATGACGCGGAGGCAGTGGTGGTTGGAGAGGAAGGTGCTATCGGAGTGTGCCTTTCTGACTGCAAGGATTCCATATACGACGTCTTCAATGGTTACATAAACGAAGAAGGTGTTGTTACTCGACCAATGGTACGAAGTGCAGCGGGAAAGGAATATTACCTAACAGGAGACCGAGCTTATCAGGACGAGGAAGGCTACTTCTGGTTCAAGGCCCGGAAAGATGACATCATAAATTGCTCGGGATATCGTATTGGACCTAGTGAAGTTGAAGCAGTCTTGCAGAGTCACCCGGGGGTTCTAGAATCAGCGGTGGTTGGTATTCCGGATGAAGAACGTGGGTCTATCATTAAGGCCTATGTTGTCTTAAACGAGGGGTATGAGACTAGACCTCCGCGAAAGCTGCAGGTCGAACTTCGCCAGCATTTTCTGAACAACAGTGCATCCTACAAATGTCCCCGAGTCATTGAATTCATATCCGGAGCTAAATTACCTCGAACGGTCACCGGGAAAGTACAGCGACATGAACTTCGAGCCTGGGAGCAGAGGTCCAACCAGTGACATCACTTTCTCTACGTGTTCTTTATGTATTCCTTAGCCTTAAGAGTAATAAATTCGACGATCAATATAAACTATGTAGATTGCATATGCAACTACGATCGATATCCACTATCGAAATTGCATTTGCAAGGTGAATGATAAACAGTTTAACCCCGCCTGCAGTCATATTGTTTCGTAAAACCTTATGAAGTGGAGACTTGAAGCGATTCACCTACCAGATGTTGGCTTAGCGACCAGGGACACTACAAGCCTATTTTTAGCGATTAATTCTGCTGAGACAAATGCAAGCTAAGGTTATGGGCATCAACATTGAGTAACACAAGTACAATTTATATTGCGATTTGATGTAGAACATTATCCATAAATGAAGTTTTTCGTGAAATTGCAATGGTAAATTGAATTGATGTTGAATTTTAAGCTATGTGGGTTCACCGAGTACACCCGCGGAAGAAACAGGCGGCCTTTCCCAATTGAGCTTAGCTCAACCATCTCGTTGTCTAGAACTAGGTATTTCTCACAACATGATTCGTCTAAATGTAAACATGGCCACCACTGACTGAAACCGTGTTTCCATTGATCCAACTGGCACCAGAGCTAGCTAGGAAGGCAACAACATTAGCCACCTCTCCGACAGTACCGTGACGTTTTGCCGCACTCGGCCCATTGACTTGTGTATCCCGAAATTCATCTGGAATGTCTCCTCCCTCGACACTAGTGTCAATCTCACCCAGGGCCAAGTTGTTGACTGTCATTTTGTATGGGCATGCGAGTTCATGCGCCCACTGACGTCCCAAGCATTCCAGAGCAGCCTTGGTGGATGCGTATAGGGAGAGATTGTTGATACCTATACGAGATAGTCCCGACGATCTGCAATGTTTTGTGAGTTGCTTGCCAAAAAAAGATGTTTAGGAGTACAAACATATTGATTACTCGGCCATCTTTTTCGGCGATATGAGGGAGCAAAGCTTGCACAAGAAGATGTGGTGCACGCACGTTGACCATGTATTCACTTGATCGAATTGTTAGTTTGCAAAGCAAAATGGCATGTTTTAGGGAAACTCTTCAAATGCTTACTGATCAAATAATGCCCCATCCAGCTCTAAGACTGGTAAAAATGGAGGATATGATGCAGCATTGTTGACGAGAATGTCAATCTTGCTGACATTGAGTCCTTTCAAAGCCTGGTCGATAACACGACGTCCAGCGTCCAGCGTCGCAAGGTCAACTTGCACCAGGCAGGCCGCACTCCCTAATTCACTAATTTGACTTGCGACTTTTTCAGCTGCCGGAGTACTTTTATCGGAGTGGTACACAATGGCAACGTTGGCACCGCGCTTAGCAAGTTCCAGAGCAATGCCAGCTCCGATTCCACGTGAACCACCAGTCACTATGGCGGCTTTCCCTTCGAGGGAGATATTGGGGGGAAGGTTAAACGAAGTCATTGTCAATTTTCTTAGTTGAGTAGACTGATTGAGGAGGAAACTGAAATCTGATGGAGGAGTAGAATTTCAACACCTTGGGCTTACTGAAAAAGTATAAAGCCACGTTATTATGAATCTTCACGAATGACATATGCTACAAAATTCATCTGTGAATATCCACATGGCGTGTCCCTTGCAAAGATAGCTGAAGTGTTTCTGCATTGCATATCTTACGCAATGCGTGTTCCATCGTCGTACAGAGCCATCGGCGGCAAGATCATGCGCGATGTATCTTTCAACTCACTCGACGCTTGAATGAAGAATGCAGAATGATCTGGCCCTGCAGAGTACTCGGCTGCTGCTTAAACTACATGCGCACTACTAAAAGGACATTTTGTAAATCCTCCAGACAATTCAGTATTGGTTGTTCTCGTATCATTAGGCTACATTGCCATAAAATATGCTGTGTGATGTAACGTTGAAGTTGAATATTGAATAATGAAGAATGGTATGATATGCTTGAGTCAGTTCCTGTCAAATGATCTGCCCCCCTGGTCTAATCGGCTGCATTTCTCCACCCTCTCAGCTCCCCTCTTTTTCCCCACATCCATATTCCCCGTCCACTATCAGCTTTCACTAGCAAAACTCGACTCTGAATTATCCGACTCTCGAAGTTCTAAGTCCTTCTAGAACTCACATTCTGAGTGTTTCCATCAAAATTCAACAGTAAATGAGTCGCGTTTTAGGCTCGCTCTACCCGTCACTAATGAACGATTGAGCTCTGACGCGGTCATTTAGTGAACGCAAGTTATGCGGGATTTTTGATGAATTTCCTTTCCTTCACGTTGATTGGACTTGCCATTGTAGGAGATCTCTGCAAGAGACTCACTAACTCGAACATAGTCACCGTGTATTGCGAATCACTAGTATGAGATCGCGAGTTTCTTCTAACTTGGGTTAGGTACAAACATAGATTAGGAAAGTCGTTTTTTTCGGATGTAGATTGTGAATGCGATGGACTAAGACCGATCAATCTAATCCAAAATAAGAAAATTTCCCTTAAAGGTAACCTGTTGATATACAAAACCACACAATATAATGTGTTAATCTCATAAATAAAAGATATACTGAAATAAAATTATGCTTTTAGCAGATTTACTCATTCAGTGCTATACATAATACCACAATACTCAATAAAAATTGAGAGTCCTATCACGCACTATCTCAAAAATATTACATACTTACTGTCAAATGTGATTCATGACTTTGGTGTAGTGGACCCTACATATGTGACCAGCAACAATTGCATATTCATTGTTGATAAAGGAATGCATTGAAAATTAAAGGGACGATTAGCTGTCCTACCCTTTTCTGTTTCCTCAACTACGCTTCTCAAACAATCTTTGCGCTTTTTTTCAATTCCACAAAGATGGGCTCCACCGTGCGAGAAAGTACTTGCTATGATTCGACCTATCTGGCCGAATACTACGACATCTGGACAGGTACGCGCAATGACACCAGCTACAACTCAAATGCGCTCATCCAGATGGTCTATAGAGCACCATCGTCACATATTCTTGTGCTTGATGCTTGCACTGGCACTGGCCGGCTGATTCGGGCAATCACTAGCTATGCGAAAAATCAGTCTGACATTTCCCTCGCGAATGTGGAGTTCATTGGACTCGACAATGAACCCCATATGATTGCGCGAGCGGAGAAAATAAATTCAAAGCTACCTGTTCAAGCTGGCTGTCGAAGCATAACTTGGCTTCTGGGCTCAGCGCTGGATATGTCGTCCCTTCCCGACTTTCAAACAAAAAAGGTTGACCTTCTCACGATTGGTTTCGGGAGTATTTCGCACTTCTACCAACCAGGTCAACCTGAAAAGTTCCTAGAAGAGGTGGCTCATATCTTGACTCCGGGAACAGGAATAGCTCACATCTCGATTGTGAGCAAGCTTATCGCAGACCCAGAGTTGGGTTTGGATAAGGATATAACAGATCCTTTGCCACCTAGTGAACATTCCAGTGTCGAGTTTCCAGGTGTAGTTTATCGGGAGAAGGTGGTAGAAAATGGCGTTCAGGGAAATACTTGGCGCGTGGTTAGAGACATTGAGGTCTGGAAGGATGAGACTTTAATCGAGAAGAATCTGGACACAGCTTTGTTTCGTGTCTGGACTGAGAAAGAGTTGAGAGAATTGGTTTCTGGAGCTGGCTTACGAGTATTAGAGATAATTCCCCAGGAGGTAGATACGTTATTTGTAGTGGGGTTTTGAAGTTTTGTAGCTACACGCGAATAAAATCAACATATATTTTTCGTGCAAGTAACCTGGAATCATTTCAATGCACAAAGAGTTGATTGATGCCCAATGTGTACATTGAATTGCCGATCAGAGCAGAGAAATATATATATAGACACTCCCTTTTCAATTTTTTGCCCAAATTACATATCATTTTCAGAATTCCTTTCAGTCCGCACACGGTTACTCACTATGGGAAGCATCGGCGAAACCTCGGTGCTTAGAATTAAATCCCCCCATGACCTCATCAAAGATTCCTGGTGTCGGATCCTCGATCTAGACGATGAAGATGTTGAGCCCGACTCCAACTTCTTTGCCCTAGGCGGAGATTCTATAGATGCCCTAAAAGTAGCGCGGCTGGTCCAGCAAGCTGGAATAGCCCTAAACGTGAATCTAATGCTTCGTCATCCTCAATTTTCGGAGATGGTAAAAGCTGTTTTGGAACAATCGCTACAAGAAGTGAAAGAAATCGAACGCCCCGAAGACGCGGCCTCTACCCTATTCATTCAAATCCCGGAATCTCGGCAGCACGAGGTTCTCTCCTCAGCGGTGCAACAATGTCACATTTCTGAGTCGGAGATAGTGCGCCTATTTCCCTGCACACCGATGCAGACTGGTCTTGTGGTCCTTACAGCTCAACAGAATGACCTATATTGGGCCCAACAAAGCTTTGAAGTACCGATTGACTGGCCAGTTGCCCAGGTAGAGGCTGCTTGGAAACGGGTGGTCGAGGCGAATGAAGCACTTCGCAGCCGGATTATACAGCTTTCTGATGGTACTTGTTATCAAGTGGTACTTCACTCAGAAACCAGCACAATGAATGAAGAGGCGAAAGGTGGTAATAGCAACCCCCCATTTGGACAGCCTCTGTTCTATTGTTGGATAAAGCCAGGACGACTTCAATGGCGTGTCCACCATGCTGTCTACGATGCGTGGTCACAGCGGCTGATATTTAACGCGTTGGTAGATGCTTATCAAGATCCAACCAATCCAAAAATTATTCACCCTCCTTTTTCATCCTTTGCTGGATATCTGGCGCAGATGGATTTGAGTCAATCTCTGAGCTTTTGGCGCCAGCAATTGCATGGCTTTGAGGGACAGTCATTTCCCCGGCCTCTAGCAACGGACGAGTCACGAGATCAGGCCCATGTTTCGATGGAATCTACATGGGGCCAGAATCAGCATCATCTCGGGTTCACTGCCGCAACGGCCATACAGACAGCATGGGGTATTGTCCTTACACGCTATAATGAAGCTTCCGATGTTGTTTTTGGGGTAGTAAGCATGGGAAGAAGCGCCGCAATTGCGGGTGAAGATGTCGCCCGCATCATCGGCCCGACAATTGCTACTGTTCCCTTTCGTTTGCAACTGGAGGAATCTACCACCGTGAAGGAATCTTTATCGGCTACACAGTCGCAATATGGAGACTGTTTACCCTACGAACATGTTGGTTTGGCACACATCTCCTCCCTGGGGGATTCCGGGCCAGCGCAAGCCTCCCGCTTTCAAAGTCTTTTGGTGATACAGCCCGAAGAAGTTGATGACAGTCCTATCCATGAGATATTGGATGACCGACGAGATGATTACATGGAATATCCTCTGTCACTTGAATGTTTTCTCGGCTCAAATTCTATTCGCCATGTAATCACCTACAGCAAGGCCGTCATGGGACGCTGGGAAGCAGAACGACTCCTTGAAAAATTTATACATGTGCTAAATTGGATCCTCCAGCCATCAAATCAAACATCTCTTGTATCAAAACTAGACATGTGGACCGCGAATGATGCTAAGATCATGCAGCAGTGGCATTCAACCCCTATCGACTTGATCGAGGAATGCATTCACACGTTGATTGAGCAGCGTTCAGTTATGGGCGAGTGGGAAGATAGTCCTGCCGTTTGTGGATGGGATGGCGAGTTTTCATACAGTCAATTGCTCTCGGTGTCGAAGCTGTTGGCTCGACGTCTCCGTGCTGCTGGCGTGGGTCCAGAGATTTTGGTGCCTATAGCCTATGAGAAGTCCTGCTGGACTCTGGTAAGCATACTCGGAGTTCTTCAGGCGGGCGGTGCGTTTGTTCTGCTGGATAGTGGACTACCTGTAGCTCGCATGCAGACTATGATTTCTGTGGTACAAGCTCCTTTAATTATCTGCTCTGAAGCTCTTCAATCCAAAGTATCCGGCCTAGCAAATCGAATACTGTGCCTGGATTCTGTGATGCGGAAAGAGCTGCTACAGGAGCAGCCCACGAATCACATAGATGTCTCCTTATCCCCTGGTGTTGCGGCGAATAATGCAGCCTATGCCGTTTTCACATCTGGCACCACGGGAACTCCAAAGGCTGTGGTAGCAGAACACCGTCAAGTTGCTACTGCATTCCATGCACAGGCTATGCAGGGTATGTTCCAACGCAATCGTCGTATGCTGCAAGTCGCGACCTATAGTTTCGACCCATCAATTGCGGACATGTTGGGACCACTGTTCGTGGGAGGAGTAGTATGCATTCCGCGAGAGGAAGAGGTTCTCACCGCACTAGCAGGCGTTATCTCTCGGTTCCAGGTAGACGTGATTGATATTACTCCATCAGTAGCTAACATCTTGGACCCGCTTGAGGTCCCGAATTTAAAGGAGTTGCGTCTGGGTGGAGAGGCTGTAACTGCGGCGCAGCTGAAACGATGGACCAAAATACCCCATTTTCAGTTTCACAATAGTTATGGTCCCAGCGAATGTTGTGTCACCGCGGCGCTGACTCCACCGCTACATCCATCAGTGAACCCCTTGAATTTTGGTTCTCCTGTCGGTTGTCGCATGGTGATTGTGCATCCTGATAATTGCAGTCAGTTGGTGGCAGTGGGGCTCGTAGGAGAACTCGCGATTCAAGGCCCTATCGTCACTAGAGGATATCTAAACAATGCAGATGCCCAGAAAAGAGCATTTGTTGAGGTATCTCCATATGAAACTTTTGCAGAAGCTACACCACCCTGGGCGTCAAGAGTTTATTTAACTGGAGATCTGGCTCGATTTGCACCAGATGGGTCTGTGATTTTTGTTGGTCGTAAAGATCATCAGGTCAAATTGAATGGACAGCGCATTGAGCTTGGAGAAATTGAAGCCACTGCCACAAAAATCGAAGGGTTGGAAGAGGCTGTCGTGATGATCATCAAGAGCAATGGCCGTACAGAGCTGGTTCTAATTGCTCAGTGTAAGAATGATTCCATATCACAACTAGGGGGCGTCCAAGACAGCAACATCCACAACATCGATAGCTTGCAAGAGATGAAGGTACTAAATCTCCCTGATATATCTGCCACTACCCTGCGGCAACTTGCGGCAATGCTACCTCCATATATGGTGCCGGCCGTATGTGTTTTTACAGACCGCCTCCCTTTATCACTGACTGGTAAGACGGATCGCAAGGGACTTCAACAGTGGATAGAACAACAAGATCTCTCGCCATGGCGAAGAACTATCGCAACAGCTACAATTCCGGCTGCTGATACTGTAGCCCGACAACTTAGCCAGCTACTGGAACCTTTCCTGCCGGATGGGTCTATTGAAGACCCAGAGAATCCTCCTGATTTCGCTCCCGTGTCAGCAGGACTAGACTCAATTCGCATGGTCTCGTTTGTGCGCGCGATTAACCGCACCTTTGGCATTCTCTTACCACTAAGTCGGATTCCTCGCACCATGCTGCTCACTGAGTTGGCCATCGTGGTGAAAGAATTAAAATCCCGGAAAGACACAAACGAAGAAGAAATAATGGAGAGTGAAGATGTTGAACCCATGCTTCGTGATCTTCAGAAGGGGATCCCATACCATTTTGCACCTGGCCCCACGCCTCCCTCCGCTATACATAACGTCTTTTTGACAGGTGCAACAGGCTATGTCGGGACTGCCATTCTCCAAAGACTCCTATATAATCCTTCTCTCCAAAGAGCTTATCTTCTTGTTCGAGCAAAGGATGCAGCTACTGGACTCGAGCGTGTGCGCGCTGCAGCCATCAAAGCCGGGTGGTGGGATGAGGCTGTACATTCTTCCAAAATCCAAGTTTGGTTAGGAGATCTCTCCAAACCAAAACTCGGCCTCGAAAGCACCCAGTGGGGACAGCTCGAAGGATCCTATGCACCCACCAATGCATCTCAGATTACTGGAATCATTCACAACGGAGCTCTCGTACACTGGCAGTACAGCTACTCTGAGCTCCGAGCAGCCAACGTAGATTCTACTACACAATTAGTCTCGATAGTGACACGGAATCCACACATTGCCCGCTTGGAGTATATATCCGGAGGTGCGCAATGGGATCCATCTGAAGAGGAGACTGTTTTTTCCACATCCACACTCCAGCGAAAGCTGCACGAGACAAACGGTTACGGACAATCGAAATTGATCGCCGAGCAGGTCGTAGCAGCAACGGCAGCACTGCAAAAATCAGAGGGAATACCAGGGAGTCGACTTGGCATCCTGAATCCGGCTTTAATTATTGGTGGACCAAGTCATGGTCATGCGGCTAACCTCGATGACCTGATCTGGAGACTCATTAGCGCATGTGTGCTCGTGGGCGAGTACTACCCCGAGCCCGAGGAGTGGATTTACGTTTCTAGGGCAGAAGATGTTGCTGAGATGACTGTAAATGCCTTGATTAACCCCACGGTGATCAGGAGGCAAAGAAAAATGCTGAACGGAATTCG
Organism: Botrytis deweyae; assembly: GCF_014898535.1. Classification (NCBI taxonomy): domain Eukaryota; kingdom Fungi; phylum Ascomycota; class Leotiomycetes; order Helotiales; family Sclerotiniaceae; genus Botrytis; species Botrytis deweyae. The sequence goes on from NW_024066211.1 coordinate 1,403,914, forward strand.
GGTAAGGACTTTTTGGGAGGCGGTCAATGCTGCTCTTGATACTCCCTTGCATGCCAGCGAGACTTATGCTGTCTGGCTTGGTAAGCTAAATGGATCCTTATCCGAATTTGGTGATGAGCATCCATGTTGGCCTGTTATAAATGTCATTGAGACGATGGGCCCAGGACTCCTTAGCAGTCCGGCTCCTGTGTGGACTGACGCCGATAATTGGGAAGAGATGGAGCGGGTCATGGCTCACGCCGTTACACTAAATGTAAAATACTTGCAAGACCTTGGGTATCTTGGAAGGACTTGGTCTGGTAAAGACTTTCCTGGGGGCTTTAGGAGGAGAAGTTGAAATCTTTGTGAGTTTGCGGGGAGGCAGGGTTTGTGTCCCACATTTCTTCGGAGAAATCTTGGCATTTTCGTAGTCAAATTTCATTTGATAAGTGACTACCTATTTAAAGTTTATTTTTGGGAATTAGCTTTCTTTCGTCTTGATTTTGTTAGACGTTAACTACAACATTAGTATATCAGTCTCGTTCATTGAAATGCCGATTAGTCATTTTTGTTTCTGAACGAAAAAAAAGGGAAAGACGGAATCACTTCTATGGATAGAACTAGACGCTGAGGTCCTGACTGGTAAGGTTATTATATTTTGGAATAATAATATTGCCATAATTTCCAACGTTATAAGAGATCAAAAGATCAAATTTTGTATTAATGTTCAAGTCTGAGTGACCGTTGTTTGATTTGATATCGAACATTGAAAGAATATATAGGTTTGGTATTCGGCTTCCGCGTCTAGCTAGACCTCGGAGCGTGTCTCTATGTAACCGAAAAAAGCGGCGGAAATTGAGAACCATTTCAAAGATATTTTTTAATAGATTATAAATTCATTTCAAATTAAATATTGAAATTTGAAAAAAGCAAATGAAAATTTGAGTCTTTTCTGTATTACTATTAAGTGTTTTTATTATTTAATATTATATTAAAAAAAGATCTTAGTTGTTGGAGTTCTTTTAAATAGTGATCAATTTCCGCCGCTTTTTTCGGTTACGTAGAGCGTGTACCTCGGTCGCCTCAAGAACTCTGATTAGCCAATCTCTGATACGAAAAAAGAAAACATCGATGGAAGAGGTCTGTGTTGTATTACGATGTACCAGTTCAAGAATTCTCTGCATGTAGCCTGCCCTGCTTCTTCATTTATTTTTCTTGCCGAGCTTGCCTCCTGATTTTAATCAATGTGGATTGGTATTTGACACCACACTGCCTGGTTCACTAACTACATCACATTCCCTCGAGACTCCTCTAACCTATGTAAGCGTCGTCATATCTTGAAAGGCATATTTGAACGCCGATCACCTAAGATAGTCATCCAATGAATGGTCGCAGCCCGCTTTAGAATAATCTCATGCCCTCCAATCGGACCATGGCAAGAGAGTATCAAGAAAAAACAAAACGAAAATGTTGGATTCACGAAATTAGGCACCAAATCTAGTCTCAAAGAGAGAGAAGATGTCGATTGGGTATATTAAATACTACTAACGTGGAGATGAGAGGATGAATTTCTATTCCGATATTCTGATGTTATCTTATTTCTATATATAGTTTAAGAAGCTGTGTTGACAGATGTGATGACATAGGTAGCGGAATCAATGTAGTATGCCCGGGTAACATTAACTACTTGCATACGAATCCATCCCAAGAATTGAAAGCTTTCTCACAGTCCATTTGATACTGAGGCAACCCGGCGGCGTAGGTAAGCAACTCGCGTTTCTTCCCAGGAATATTTCCACCCAAAAACCACGAGTCAGGAGAATCGAGGAATAGCGTTCCATCGAATTGAGATTTTACGTGTTGACTCCAAGTTTCCTGTGCAGCGACAGTGGGCTCAACAACAGTGCTTCCTTGCGCTAGTAGCTGTTTAATCGCATCACAGATAAGCCCACACTGCACCTCGATACCGATAGGTCCACTCGAAAAGGACAATGGACCCTGAGGGCCTGCTAGAAAAAATAGATTGGGATATCCATTGATGGTCATTCCAAGATACGTCTTCACGCCGGACTTCCACTCGTCCTTCAAAGGCTTTCCTTCGACACTATGAAGCCCCATATGAGTGAGTCCGCCAGTAATCATATCAAAACCTGTGGCTAGGGCAATGATATCGAGAGGGTAGAATTGACCATCAGTGGTGGTGAGGCCGTCCGGTTGGAAAGAGTCAATGGAAGTGGATCGCAGGTCCACTAGATCAACATTGGACCGATTGAACTGGTCGTAATAGTCAAGTTCACAGGTAGGTCTTTTCGCACCCATAGGATGTAAAGGCTCCAGAGGCGCCAGGAGATCACGTTTGCGTGGATCCTCAATGCGTGAACGGACCTTTTGAGCCCAGAAGTCGTACATCTCTCGGTTTGCGGCACGGTTGATCATTACATCTTTATAATTACCGTAGACGTAAGGAAATCCGCCAGTCTTCCATAGATGCTCGCGGAAGGCTTGTCGCTCAGCTGGATCTTTTGTATCAAATGTGTTGGTTGGTGCGAATTGATAGTTCACGCCGCTAAGATGCGTACGGCGATAGTGACAGAATTCTTCGTGGGTCATTTTGGGATCTTGGAGCCAACCTTCTCCGTGCATAGGTAGGGCTGTGTTGGGGGTACGTTGGAAGACAGTAAGATGATCTGCTCGTTTAGCCCAGTCTTGCACTATCTGCAACCCAGAGGCCCCTGTGCCAATGACCGCGGCTCGCTTGCCCTTCAGCTCAAACCCCTCCTCTGGCCACTCGTAGGAGTGAGCCACTGTTCCTTTGAACAACTCAAGTCCGGGGAAAGAGGGGATGTGTGGTACTGTGCCGGGTCCAGGGCAAGCAATTAAAAATTGACTGGTGAACTGACTGCCGTCTTCAGTAGTTGTGTGCCATCTATCGCCCCGAAACTGACCATGCGTTACCCGAGTGTTGAATTGAATGTCTTGTTTCAATCCCAATACTTTGTCAAGGTATGCAAAATATCGTCTCAGTTCCGGCTGCGAGGGGAACTTCTCACTCCACTTCCAGTTGTTCCAGATTTCTGGAATTGATAGAGCATAGAATGGAGCTTCAGTGTCGACTCGTGCGCCAGGGTATCTGTTCCAAAACCACGTTCCTCCCAGATCTGATCCTGCTTCTAACACAAGACATCGGTGACCCTGTTTTCGGAGATGATAAAGAAGAGTTACTCCGGCAAAACCAGCCCCTACAATGATAATATCATAGTCTGGTGGTTTGTTTGTAATTACGGCCATGTTTCTAGCAGAGGGAAGAAAAGTGTGGAATGGTGGTGAAGTTGAGATGAAAAGAGATGGATTTATTTTTTAGTCTATGACTTCCTCCTAGGAATCTTGCCACATATTTATTTGACAGGTTACAAGCATTGACAGCAGTTAGCGTTTATGTACGAACTATGGGCTTCGATGCAAGAACTGCATTGTCACCTGCAGACTAGTAAGTTGGTTCAATCGCCACCCCAAGGCAGGACGTAGCATTTTACTAATTGCGCTAAATACATTTCAAGTAGGAAGAAGCCGATAATGCAATTCGAATCAAATTTGAAGTAATTTATGCACATATATTCAGTTGTATCTCCTATAGCCTATCACATACTACATCTATCATTGTGCTTCTACCCTCCCACCTCATTGCTTCAATGGCTGGTTGGACTTCAGTCCAATCTGGTCGGCAACCTCGGTGTAATTGTGTTGCCACAATCCACCTCCCAGTGTTGGGTACTGAGAGCGCCAGGCACACATTTTTTGTGCCAGTGGGGTCATGCTCTCTATAACATCACGAGGAATCATAAGCGGATAGCATTCTTCCGGTGTGAGGTAGCTAGCTTGGAAGCACAGGGAGATTCCGCGACGCCAGAAGTCCTCAGTACGGTTTTCACCGCCACCGTGGCAAAGCCTGCCTGTGAAGAAGAAGACATCGCCAGTCTTCATAACGGCGGGAACGGCATCCTCCTCTCGGCCCCAATCCTCATAGTCCTCCATTAGGTGGCTCTTGGGGATACCACGAGTGGCGCCATTTTCAGCAGTGAAATCGGTCAACGCAGTGAAGAAACTGATCTGGATCTCATCCATCCGGGGACCCAACTTAGTCAATCCGGGAAACTCGGCTGTGTCGCGATGTAGCTCTTGAGCTTTGCTTTGAGGACCAATTTCGATTACCTGCGCTGTGCACATCCAGTAGTCTCCAGATTCCTTGCGGAAGATTGCCTCGCAAATCTGGTGCAATAGGTCGTAGTTGAGGACTTCCTCGCGGAAGGTTTTGCTGATGGTAGGTAGGTTGCTAAGTCGGCGAGTGTTGGAACCGTGGAATTGGGTAATCCACTCTTCCTCTCCGACATTTCGGTGTGTGCCACATTTGATTTTGGCCAACAAAGGGTCTACCTCTTTGTTGATTTTGGCCATTTGTTCCTGGGTGAAAAAATCCTCCACCACAATCCCGCCGTCTTCGCGGAACATCTGGAGGATCTCCTCGACGGGTGCCTTGGCACTAATGCGTCGGAAAGGGGTTGGGACACTGACTGTCATTCTGAATAGAGAGGGTAGGAAGATGGAATTGCACGGGGATGGTAATATTGCTGATGTCTCTCAACGAGTAAGAGATCTCTATTTATGTCCGGTCTCAGGAATCATGAGTAAGTATACGTCAGTGACTTTGCTAAGCATACATATGCAGGTCTTTGTGACTGCTCTCACTACAGATGTGATAACGACTTGAATCAGAGCAACTGCTTATCTTGGTGGTATGCATGCACCACGTAGTTGTTCTCTTTCATTCTGACGCGTCGCACCTGCATGATTTCAATACGGTCACTGAATTTGATTTTTTTGTGCAGGATTGTCACGACTCTATGGCCTTGGGTACCTATGCAGAATAATTTAATGATCGGTCAAGTGAATTTTCAGTAATCATCTGAAGCATTTTGATTTTACCATGGATCTATAGTGCACCTGATAATTGCAAATTTACCTTATTGGTTTAGTACAATCACCTCTCGCGCTTGGTGAACTACAGTATATTCACATGGAAAAATTTCAGCCAGCTATATATGTAGTGACAAAATCTATATATTCCAAACCCTTGCCCGTGTGAACTCCTCAAAAATTCAGCATCATTATCATATACATGGATTAAAATTTAGAAATCGGACAGGACTCACGGCGTAAAATTAATTCAAAATAGTTATTTCATAAAACGCTTTAACCTTTTAGGGAAGTTGGTCAATTTCGAGGAAATCTTTGAATTCTCGAAGCGTTGCGAATAGCTTTCCGATTGGACTAATAATCAAAGTCTTTTGAAAGTGTATTTATAAATTAAAGTATTCAACGAACTGTACGATATAGTAAAAAACTAAAAGCTTGATATTTCTTCAATAATGTACTCGAGTCAGTGCTTGCTGAACGATTCGTCACTTCTAGTTTGGTTCGGCTATCTGTCTCCGTCTCCTGCAGTCTAATTCGGCTAGCTTTGCCCCCTCATTCAGCTCCTCTTCTTCCCGCATCCCCTGTCACCGTCTACCATTAGCTTGCATCTCCCGCAACGCTAAAATTTTAAAGTTTCGAAACTCTAATAAGTCCCCCTCCTGTAGAAAGGAAAACGCGGGACACAAATGATTTGCTATCTCTTTGATATTCGCTGTCAAATCAAACAATCGAAATTTCGAATCACACATGAAACAATCATATCTATAAGCTCTCAAATGTGTTGTGAAACTCTTCTCTATTAAAATGCAAAATGGTATCGTTAAAAATTATTGAATCAATCAGACTATTAAATTCCAGTCGGAAGTTTGTCATGGAACTCATAAATCTTCTGGCCCCACTATTCGTCTGTGTGCTCTGGTTTTCGATCACTAAAACCTGCGTACCTGGCAGCAGTCTTGATCCTGAATTTCTTCCCAAAGTAGATAAACACAATGTTACCACCGAGTATAACAGTAGTTATGATTCCAAATGTCACATAGACCCATGTCAATCCAACACTATCAGTCCAGGGCTGAAGAACAAAAATAAACATTGTCAAGATGGCGTTGCGGACAAAAGTCACACCCATAATTGAGTCGGCAATGATCTGTAAATTTTACTGTCAGTAATTGCTTGTGCGAGGCTCAAAAAAGAAGAAAACTCACATCTGTGTATGCATCGGTCAGGTATGTAAGTGCAGCGCTGCTGGTTGGAAGAACCCCGAAACAAATGATTCCAAGCCCAAAGGCCGGTACAAGCCAGTTGGCGCCGTTGTTCAAACCAATTCCGAAAATAAAGACACCCGCTGGGACAAATGGTGCGAAGGCGACAGAAATCCAAAGACGCATCTCAGGCTCAAAGACACCGCCATTTCTTTTGGCGAGGTAAAGAGAAACATAGTCACTCAAGAAGCCACCAATCAAAGTCCCTAGACTAGCACCAATGAAAGGTGGAAGGCCCATCAATCCAATCTGAGTAGGATTGAACTCATATGGGGGAAGTGTCATGTATGATGATAGGGAGGTGACTGGAAGAACTATGCAGGAAATCAAGACTCCATATTGAAGTGACATGAAAAAGACAGCCGGTATGGTGAATATGACCAAGAAAGGCTGGTAAGTGTGCTTGAAAAGTTGACTCAGTGGCATTGGTGAGTTCGACCACAATGCCAATTTTTGCCAATAAGACTTTTGGGGAATTGAATAATCAATTATGACCTCTCCGAGTTGAGGAGCGACGTTTAGTGCCTCTGGGTCGTTGTTGTTGACTGCCTCTTTGCTTTCCGGCTGGCTGGAGACTTGTTCAGTTTCAGTGGTTGGACGGGTAAACATTGTCTCTTCGTAACAGAAAATAAACACAACAAGGCCTGCTCCAAGCAATATAGCGAGCCACCACCACACCCAGCGCCAGCCTTGGCTCGAAGTGATGAAACCACCGGGTAAAGGTGATAGAGTAGCTCCGGTGATCATGAACCAGTAGTAGATAGAATTCACGAGTCCTCGTTCATGAAAGTAAAACATATCAGCCACTGTCATCTGAACCATCACTTCTGCTAATGCACCGACCGTGCAACTTAACAGATTAATCAACATGAGCTCTGCCACGGTCCGCATCCTGGCGTACCATATACTCATTCCACATTGAACTGCGGTGCTGAAGATATAAACTGGTCGTCGTCCGAACTTCAATGCAAACGGAACGAGTAAAAACCCGCCGATACACAACGCCCCGTTTCCAGCAGCGAAAGCGTCATTGAGTATGGCGTAACTGAAACCAAGCTCGGCATTCACTGGCGCCCAGGTCACAGTTGCGATGTCGATTCTGCTTGCTTTAGTACTTCTGTATCACATCTATGTAATAGAAGAACACCTACAGTGAAAATACCATCAAGGTATAATAGGAAATTAATATAAAATTCAGATGCTTTCTCCATCGTGGCCAGTTCTAACAATTTGATGAGATTAGCTACTTAGCATGCGCAGGGAGGCTAAGCTTTCAACTCACGAGAGGGTCATTTGGGTCGTTACTAGGCCGTGGTTGTAGTATAATATGTGAGCTTCCCTCGAGCGACGTATTGCTTGACCCAGCTTGGGGCACCATGGTAGGAGAAACCTGTTTCGCTTCCATCTTGAAAAGGTAGTTGTGCTTGAAGTCAATGTCTACATGTGGGAGGAAGGCGGTGATATAAAGACTTTCGGGGTCGCTTAAAGGCAGGCAAATCGGTGAATGTTCAAGGGAGGTTCGGTGAGATGATAGAGGAGCTTATGCAGCATGAGATGATAATGCAAGATCTAAAGACAGGAGCTTACGCAGGATACGATGATAAGGCAGCATCTAGAGGTCGAGATGCCAAACAGCGGTCCAATCGCAAGTGATAAGGCGAGGAAAGCTCGAGGGAAGCTGTACGTACATCACGGCATGAAACTTAGTAGGAAGTACTCGTGTTGATCAAGAGAAAATTGTTGATTACTTTCGCGTATAAGGCTCCCCTGCAGCTTTGTCTATCGAATTATGGATTTTGCGTAAGTTCAGACCTACTTCTTCTTGATGAAAGACTCTAGAGATTGACTTTAGGGTTCGCATGGAATGTTTAAGGCGAAGGTGACGGACGGAACCGATCAGCAGTTTAAGGTGTTGTCAAGAAGAGCTGAACAAGGAAAACCCGCAATGATCGACGAGACGAGGAGTGGGATCCACTTTCGTAACTCTAGAATCTCAGTTGAGTTTCGCGGGACCTTAGAGGAAGGCGCAAAAATTTAACGGCAGATATATTGTAGGTCACTTTACGACAATTCGAACAATGAATGTAAGCCAACAGCACGGGATGATCGAGACAGTGTATCCACTGTCCAATGATTTGGACTGCGGCGCGAACTAGGCTTTTAAAGTTAAGCAACCAAGTTCAAGCCATTGAGAACTACACAGTCTGTCTTTGATAACCCAAGTCCCCAACACACCAAATTAACAATTCAAGAGTTCAGATAAGTCGAACAAATTAAAGATTCACATGAAAATGTGTAATATCTCCAGTGATAAATCTTGAACTTTCTAATTCGACTATAAAGCTACGTAAAAGTGTTTTAAAGAATTTGATGTATTATACAATAACCCTTATTCAATCCAAAAGTATAAACCATGGCTTGTTATTTGGATGGAGTATTGACAGACTATTGAATACACTGGGCTGAGATGGATGAAAGTGATGTAATATTCAGCTCCCTTGAAATCGGATGAGCCCGAACTCAAGAAATGAATATTACTTGAATTACTATGTATCCTCCAATCACGGATGGAATACATCGACGCATGAAATTTCACATATCGAAGCAGTCGCAAGAAGGGACTTATCGTGCATCTGTAGCTTCAGATCACCATTGACTTATTCCAGGGACCTGGAATCTTTCATTGGCCGATAGCAAAGGAATACAGTGAATGCAGATAACCCTGACCCTATTATCAAAAGTCATTGACAGGAACCTAGAGTATAATAGCCGTGGCACGTTACTTTGCGCAAGCTGAATATCAAGCTTTATCAGATGCTGCTCATCGCATACACACGGACTAATACGATCACGTATAACACTAAGCATACCGTGTAACTAGGTGGGCTAGCTCAGTAGGAGCTAAACCCAACTCAGGTCTAGCTTTTCTCGCTTCCGTTCAAAAGTGAATCAAAAATCTTTTCAAAGTTTCAAGTTTGCGAAATCTGGCAATCACACACCGCTCAGCGTCCTCAGCTTTGATTCAATCGGTTACAGCTCAGAGTGAGTTAGTTGAGATTATACAATATGTGCATGGAGTGATAATCTACAGTGATTGACGAGTTAGGCCAGCGAATTTTCTCGGCTTCCCATGACAGCCGTCGGTTGCCACACAAATTCGTGAACCAGGCCGCGATAACAAGATGAGCTGTCATTCCGAAGTTTCATTGTCTTGTTAGAGACCCGGACTGCAGACTTCCACGAAGAACTGTTTCTGGTGCACGTTAAACCTCTAACCGACCTTTTGGAAACTGATAATTATCTCGGAAGCTCGGAAGTCTATTTTAAGTTTAGCTCTAGTAACTAGAAGATGGTTCATGAAAGCTCTCAAACCTCAAGGCTGTAAGATGTTGGCCAAATAATGCTCCAATCGTCATTATGTTTGGCGCAAGAGTCACTTCGCTCTATCAAAAAAGAAAGAAGAATAGTGATAATCAATCTAGGAAGGATGAGCTGTCACAGTGCTCTAAAGGTCGAGCTACGCTACGAGAAGAGCCACACATTGTATTCATTGCAAGCATACCGCTACTTGCGAGATGACGAAACTTTGAAACGAATAGCAGTGAGCTAGTGCAACAAAATTCTTGGAGGTAGTCTGTCAACGATGGTGCGGCTGAAATCCCGATTCGGATTCATGATGCTGAGTGACACTACCAGGTCATTTGCTGGTGGCAAATAAAATATAATGACAATCCTTTTTTGAAGCCAAAGACAACTTTATGATTTCACATGCTGGCAATAAGGGAGGCAAGACTGAAAAACTGGCATAACTTCATTGAATTGGTATTTTGATATAAGATATCTAGCCCTTTGCGGCACCGGCCTTGATCAATAAGATGTCTACACAGAGTCAGCAATGATTCAAAATCAGAATTGAACCTAATCTTCTTACCTCCGTCTTCGACAACGTAATCTTTGCCCTTAGTCATAACCTTTCCTTTAGCCTTGATCTCAGCTTCATCTCCATTGAATTCCTTGAGCACGTTAAAGTTATATACGATAGCTTGAATGAAAGTCTTCTCGAAGTCACCATGAATGACACCTGCAGCTTGTGGTGCTTTGGTACCATTTCTGATAGTCCATTGACGGACTTCATCTGTACCTGTAGTGAAGAAACTTCCGAGGTCCAAAACCTTTCTCATGGCGGTGATAATCTTAGGTAAAGCGGATTCAACACCCAAGGTCTTGAGTTCCTCCTTGGCTTCTTCTTCAGTCGCGAATTGGGTTAATCTCTCCTCAAGGCAGATGGAGATTGGCATAATTGGATCACCAGCTGCGTGCTCCTTGATCCATTCCATAACCTTTGCCAAATGCTTGTTCTTCTTTCTGATGTAATCCTTCTCACTCAAGTTGATAAGGTACACGACTGGCTTGGCAGTCAAAAGGAAGAGAGGGTTGATGCACTCGATCTGTAAGAAATGAAGTAAGTATATAGTTTCATGTATCATTCAAGACAGTGATGGAGTATCAAAGTATCAGAACGGGTTTTTTCTCTCAGAATACACTCTGCATTTAATGCGAGGTACTCGACGAGCTGGGATTATTCAGGCCTCATGGCCCTTTGTCATCATTTAAGGATTTATGAAAATGTAGAAAAAATCGAGCACATACCTCTTTCGGTGACCAGTTACCCTTTCGAACATCTTTTCCATCGTTAAGCATAGCCAAAACCTTTTCGATAGTGGCTTCCTCCTCTCTGAGCTTCTTCATCTCGAGTGATTGACCACCTCTTCTAGTCAATTTCTTCTGAGCTTCGAGTGCCTTCTCAACAAACTCGATATCCTTGATACGGAGCTCATCACTGATAATGGTCAAATCGCGGACAGGATCAACATCTCCTTCAATGTGAATAATCTCGGCATCATCGAAACAACGGACAACTTGAAAGATGGCATCGACAGCACGGATGTGGGACAAAAATGCATTTCCAAGACCTTCACCCTTGGATGCACCTCGAGTCAAACCGGCGATGTCGTAAATTGTAAGATGTGCTGGCACTCTGGACTTAGGGTTGTACTTTTCGCAAAGCCAGTCGTATCTGTCATCAGGAACAATAACTCGAGATTCTTCAGGATCGATGGTTGCGAAAGGAAAGTTCTGGATGTTGTTAACGTTGATACACATGATCGACTCGGGGCTCTGAAACTTACTGCGGGGTTACCAAGGGAGCACTTGGTAATAGCTTGAAAGAGTGTTGACTTGCCGACATTTGCAAGACCGACCTATTTTTAAAATCAGTTCATGTCTTAGACAACTAGAATGAAGAGAGAAATACAATTCCACTCTTCAAGTTGTTACCAGGTCTACCCAGTAACGCCTTCTTCTCCTCGACGACTTTCTTTGGAGGCATTCTGCTCTTCTTTTTTGCGTAAGACCTCTTTTGATTTATGAATAGAACCGTACAGTTAAGTAGGCTCTTGTTGTATTTGTTTATAAAAGCAGAACTTGCTGCTGTGGTGAACAAAGTGGGTTGATAAGAAAGAGAGATACGTTGAAGAGGTAAGAGAGACGTCGTGATGGTGGGATGAATGCAGCCAGCCTTGTGCGGACCGCGAAAATGGAAATTTGTATGGAGGTGAAGGGACGAATTGAATTACTCAAAAAATCTTTCGTTTGAAGTTTCTTGTGTGCGCGCGCTGGAAAATTACCCAATAAATGAGGGGTGAGGATTATTGAGATCATGTGATCACGTCCATTGATCGGAATCAATCTTCGCCGTCGATAATGGGGCGACTTAGCTAAGCAGTACTCTTGATTGGCTATTGACAGCAAAAGTGGAGCCCCTCCAATCGTTACGCGAACGGATGGCTAGACCTATGATGATATACCTTGTAGATACAAGTGTCACCCCGACAGTCAGGTAAACCTTCAACTTAATCTCGATAATGAATGCCATAATTTGGATCTGAATCTGAATCTGATTCATGTTCAAGACAAGGAAGCAAATAGGGGATACCGAATAAAGTACATACATTCATTGTGGTACAAAGCCAAGGCAATTCATCTTTGGAATATACCATTTCTTGGGTCTTGACTTCTCCAACCATCAAGTTCTTAATTCTATTCATCTTCTTCAACCTGGACAACTATGTCTTCTTCTTCAAGTAAGAAGAGCTCGAGAATTTCTTCTTCCAGTCACAGATCGACACTTTCCCTCCACAAGACTGAAATAGTCATCAATGTTTACGATCTCCTTCCTGTAAGTGTCCATGGAACAACTTCTTAGTTTGATAATTGCTGACACGGATTTCGCGATCAGGCAGGCAAACTTTCTTCAATTCTTTGGAGTTTCGGTACGTCCTTACTTCATAGTGGAATTGTTATAAATGGCAGAGAATACGCATTTGGAGGACACGATAAAAAGGGAAACACGGGAGTGTATTGGCAAACCCCAAGAGTAGAACCGCCCGGAGGAACTTTCAGATGCGAGATTGTCCAAGGATTCACATTCTCTCCTCAAGCTGAAATCGATGCCGTTATCAAGGAGGCTTCAGCTATCTTCCAAGGAACGTCGTATAATCTCCTTACAAGAAATTGCAACCACTTCACAGCATATATGTGCGAGAGACTTACTGGTCAGTCTGGGCCACCATGGTTGAATAGAGCTGCTAGTATCGGAGTCGCATTACCGTGCATGGTTCCCAAACAATGGATCACACCTCCAGACTACGAAACTGCAGATGGGGAGCTTGTTGATGAATACCATGATGAGCAGGCTCTGTTGAGCAGCGCAAGACATAGCATGGATGATGGGCGACCAGATTTAGGCGATGAGACAGAATGGAGTTGTGATGAGGACTTTCAGGCCAGAAAAGGAAAGGGAAAAGATGTTAGAGACACATCAGGCAGAGTAGTTCCCCTTTCAGAGAGGGCACCTACGGCCAGGAGATAAATTGAATTTGGGTTGGAAGGATATATGGGTACAGGCTTTTTCAGGCGTTTTCGGCAAAGGATAAGGAAGGATAGGAAGGACTGGCGCCAAGGGTTCATTTTATGATACCATTTCATGATGCCATGATTCTTCTATTGTACAGATTTACACATCATATTGCAATTATGCACAGCGGTCTTTTTTTACCACCATAATTCCCCTTTTAACCCAATCTTCTTGGTTTCTTACTTCTTGTACCACCAAACTTCAATCTTGTAGCATCCGTAACTTTGACGACCTTTCCTCTCAACCATCTACCTTCTGTGCCCAAAAGAGCCTTTGTAACAGCCTCTCTCCCCGCACCAAATCCTCTCAGAACCAACTCCAACTTGTGGATATCACGACCAATAGCCCTCTCATGAATCTGCGTCATCACCAGTGAAGCCAATTGGAAAGCCGAATCATAGTGTTTCCTCCCCGAATGTCTGAATCCAATGTTTCCACACGATAATGAAATGATCGGTTCCCGGTTTGGTCTTGTGAGTGTGATATGGGTATTATGTCTTGTAGCATAAACGTGAAAGTGATGCGGTTCTTCCTCAACGATTCGTTCCCCAATCAAATTTCCATCCGAAGGAATTGTCGTATCCAGCAAGCCCGGTCGTTTTCGATCTTGCTGGTTTAGCATCATCATGTCTTTAAAAACACTTGTTATGCCCAAGTTTCCTCCTGCTGCTGCGGATCTGGTAGCCTTTGGATTCAGCGAAGTGGATCTAGCAGCCTTAGCTCTAGCCAGGAGACCGGCAGTTCCACCAGTCTTCAGGGTTGAGTGATTGTGAGGTACATAGTCGGGAAGAGGCTTGTTGTCGCCCTCAGCTTTCTGATTTGGTGTACTCGAAAAAGGTCGCAAACATCGGAGGGGTAAGGTTTGAGTGATATTCGCAGATTCGGAAATGGAGGCGAAAGGCGATTGAGCCAGAACTCGCCGTGAAAGAGTCCGACTCATGATTGAATGAATATCGAAATCCGGAGATTCAATATTGCGGGCAGTCTTGGTGGCTTTGATATCAAAATCTAGTCGAAAGTTGAATTCGGACTGGGTTGTTCCGCTTCGCTCACTAACCCTTGCAGCCTTGAAATTTTGTCGATCGGAGAAAATGTTCAAATCGCCGCCATTCAATGATAACCTTGCGAAACCAAATTTATTTCAAGTCTTGTATCTTTTGAAGTAGCTTTTTAATAATTTATACTCTCCTTCTCGGTCAATATGAACGGGCTACGAACAGCGGCGACTAGGACGCCCACAAGAAAACAGATTCATCTGTCGTCAATCGCGAGACCTTCATCCAATGGCTCCACCCTTCGTCGCCAGATCGTTCAACAAAGTCGAAGTTTACAATTTTCTACAGCGGGATCTTCGAGACCTGCGACTCTTTCATATCCTGCGCCTTTACGATCACGATTCCTTCCAGAAGAAATTAGATCTGTAGCATGCCCAGCATCTTCGCGGCATTTCCATGAATGCTCGATACTAGGCAAAGAAAAGAAGGCAAAACCAGTAGATCCAGCAGACCCAGCAGCGAAGGAAGAAGCTACAGAGGAAGAGCCTAGCAAAAAGGAATCTGCTAAAGACTCAGAATCTACTTCCGGGGAGGATAAGACCAAGGAAGAAGGAGAGGGCAGTGAAGGCAAAAAAGAAGGATCCAAAGAGGCCCCTCCACCCCCACCACCCCACGGAGACAAAACTCCATGGCAAGTCTTCACCGAAACCCTGCAAACCGAATTCAAGGCATCAAAAGAATGGAATGAATCTACCAAGCAATTGGCCGAAGGTGCCCATCAATTTACAGAGAACGAAAATGTCAAGCGTGCCAGACAAGCTTTCGAAACTACCACTGGAGCAGTAACCTCGACAACAGGCAAAGTTTTAAAGACTACCGCAGGCGCCGTTGGTAAGGGAGCTGCTTGGACTTGGGAAACTCCAGTTGTGAAGGGTGTGAGAACTACTGTTAATGCTACAGCCAATGTACTTGACAAGGCGACACAACCAATCCGACAAACGGAGGCATATAAGAATGTTAAGAATGTGATTGATGATGGAAGCAGTTCGAGGTATGGAGGATGGGTTGAGAAAGAAGAGAGGCGGAAAGCAAGAGAGTTGCGGGAATTGCAAGAGGGTACCACCGGCAAAATCAAGGAGGTCCCAATAGAAGATCCAAAGTAAGTGATACCTTCACCACATCAATTCCCACATCTAACAATTGCAGCGCTGGAACAAATGTCACCCTGCACAAAGACTCAGCATACAAAGAGGCTTGGAGAGATTTCCGCGACTCAAATCGTGTCATGCAATCTTTATTCTCCATGAAAACCGTCTATAACGAATCCGAAAATCCCTTGATCTCAACTGCCCGCAGCATATCTGATCGAGTTGCTGGGTTCTTCGCCGAGAACGAAACCGCCCAAGTAATTAAGAAATTCCGCGAAATGGACCCCTCCTTCCAAATGGAACCTTTCCTCCGCGAAATGCGCGAATACATTCTCCCAGAAGTTCTCGATGCCTATGTAAAAGGCGACACCGAAACCCTCAAACTCTGGCTTTCCGCAGCCCAATTCTCCGTCTACGATGCTCTTTCAAAACAATACACAACTGCTGGTCTCAAATCTGATGGTCGCATCCTCGATATCCGACATGTTGAAGTCCTGTCGGCGAGAATGTTGGATAATGATATTCCAGTCTTCATCATTACTTGCAGAACCCAAGAAGTTCACGTATATAGAAACGCAAAGACGAATCAATTAGCTGCCGGTATGGAAGATAAGGTACAATTGGTCACCTATGCGATCGGTGTTACAAGAGTGGCGGAAGATGTTAATAATCCAGAGACGAGAGGTTGGAGACTCATTGAGTTGCAGAAGAGCGGAAGAGATTACATATGAGAATCTCCTCTTTATCTCCTACTTTACTTTCTGTCACGGCGTCAGGCTCACAAAAGCTTATATCATCCCTCGTCTATTTCATCACTATCTTGTAGTATAGCGCTTCCAGTCTTCCTCCATAAAAGCAAGTCATCCCTTCATATCTATCTGGGTCCTTATTTCAACCCATCGATCATATAAATTCACAACTCCCCCTCTTGTACATCATCTCACGCTACATCACATTACAACACACAACCAAAACCACCCCCCAGATCAAAAGGAGTTCCAGGAAGCGAGGGACTCACATTTCACCAATTGACAAGTTTCTTGTCAAAGCGTGTGTATTAATGAAATCAAAAAACTTATCTATTTGTTCGTCTCGTCTGAACTAAGCTTCGACGATGCCTTTTAACGCCACTCTTACGATTTTCAATGGACAGTGAAGGGAGAAAGGAGGAGAAAGAAAGAGGGAGGAAGGAAGGAAGCTCGATAGAAGAAGATTCCTGAAGAAAAAACCTTCACACACTGAGGGAGGAAGGAAATTTGTTCATATACTGTACAATTAACGATCAAATCGAATGTATATCGGAATGAATGGAATGGCAAATTAAAAGCTAGAGATATTCATTATCATACATTGTTCTTTGTGCTTTTCTCCTCGATAGCTCGCAGTGTGAAGCTGTCAGATATCTGATACTAAATAGTTTATCTAATAGGTAAAGCTATGGTACAACTAACAAGATATAGCTAGGTAAAGCTATCTTTAAAATATGCTCAAACGCCAGTACCAATACGTGAATCAATATATAAGTATAAAACAGCAATTGCACAACCCAATCCCATGAAAAAGAACCTCGTTATGCGCATCCCACATAACTTCACCTAAACATCATCAGCAAACCTTACACCCCCTTTTCCCTTTTCCTTCCCCCTTCCCTGTGCCTCTCCATCTGCATCTGCATCTCCACCCTCACTTCCCCTCTGCCCTCCACCCCCCTCTTTCTCACTCAAACTCACACTTCCCTCTCTTACCCTCTCACCACCCTCAAAACTCCCCGTTCCATCCATTCCCATCCTTAAATTTGCACCCATGCTTCCACTCCCTCCCTCTCCCTTCCAAGCAGACTCTACAGCGCGACTCCTAATCCTCCACTGTCTCTTCTTCCCCCTCATCAACCCCCCTCCCATATACATTCTCCTTCCTCCACTCACAAAATTCTCAGTCTGTCTCTGTCCCTGCCCCTGCATATCCACATCCCCATCTCCATTCAGATTCAAATTCAAACGCATATTCCTCCCCAACGAAACCGGCGGTCCCCTCTCCTTCTCGGTCTCCCTCTCTGGCATAACCGGTACCCCGACCCCCAAGCCCCCCAATCCCGGTCCTATCAATCCGCCTACCATCGCCATCGGGGTCGGTATTCTTTCTCTCCTCTTCAGACCCCCTCTCTCCTCTCTTCCCTCATAACCCATCCCCTCTCTCGCCGGCGCACTAGCTCTTCTTTTTTCCTGCGCGAAATTCTTCAAGATGCCTTTTCTTTCTCCCGGTCTGGGGGTTCCAATTACAACTCCATCTCCGTTTACCGACGGATATCTAATCAGACTATTCGTGCCATTTTCACTTCCTCCATCTCCCTCCCTCACAATGATAATTGTATCCTGCGAACTAGTACCCGCACCATCTAATTCAAGACTGACACTGTTGCCTCCTGGTTCACTTTTAGAGTGAATTCTTCGGTCTCTCTGAGGAAATTGAGCATCTGCGACTAATTGTGCTGCGGCAGGAATCGTTATATCATCTATCGTCCCACTCTGAACAGAATTGGGTATATCCGTGCAAGATTCCACAATTCCATCTGTAAAACCATCAAACCTAATTGTTCCCGACTCGTTAACATCTGTAGTACTAGTATTCATCTCACTCGTAGCAAAATCCGTCGTAGCAGTGCCATGACCAGCAATCTCTATTTCACGCACCATCCAATCAGCCAGAGCTCAAGATGCGGAGATTCCAGGGAATAGAGAAAAAAGATATCGAAGGAGGAAGGACATACCATCTTCATCACCAGCAGCAACAACAGTACTAACACCATGTTTCTTCAATTTCTTTTCCGCCTTTCTTCTGATACTGTCTTCTTTCTTTCTCAATGACTCTGCTTTCCGCTCTTCCTTGTCTCTTTTTCTCTGTTCCTTGGCTGCCTCTTTGGTTTGTACTTTGACTGGTGTTGCTGACTGGACAGAAGAGGTTTCGAGAATGGGAGTTGGGGATGTGGCATTAATTGGCTCGCTGATAATTCGTGAGGAAGAACCTGATTTTCTTCTTTCTTTTGCTAGTTGTTTCTTCTGTGCTTTGATAATGTCTTTGGGAGAAGAGAACTAGGACCAGTATAGATGGGCGAATCTTTCGAAACGAGTAATGGAGTGAGCTCAGAGGCAGTGGTGATATTTGCAGGCGCTTCTGCGGCAGAAGCTCTAGGTTTTCTTTCCTCAACTGGTTCATTCGTCGAATGTTTTGGAAGTTGAACAAACATTGCACCTCTGGGTAATCCTTTAGGCAGTCCTTTTGGCAAACCTTTGTCCAGTTTCTCCACCTTATCCTGTACATTGCCCTCGATTTTACCATTATCCAACTTACCATTATCTGCCTTACATTTGTTATCGGCCTTCTCGTGCTTCAAATCAGCACTCGTTAGAACTGACTGAGAAGAGAGCATCGAGTGTGTGGAAGAAGGAGTTCGACAAGGATGTTCCTCTCCCCACGAATTTGGGTGATCAAGCACATTCTTTGCATGAATCGGGACGGGCAAATTGCCAGTAGAAAAGAGAGATCTTGGCTGGCTCAAGATTGGTGGGCGAGGTGGACTCTCGGGTGGATGGGTTTTACATGTTTGTTCAATTGATTGGGCTGTAAATAATTTGCGCTGAGGACTGGAAGAACGAGAGGCTGTACCAGGAGGATTAGCATTAGTACAACGAGTAGTGGCAGTGGCTGGTTGAGGGGTGGTAGCAGGCCGATGAACAGGAGTTGGTCGAGGAATTCCCCCAAGAGGCTGCTGCTTAATTTGAACCTCCGAGTTACTTGCGGGGAACTTGAGTTTACTAAAATTAGTAATTTTGAGTTTCGAAGAATCTGTCTTTGAGAGTAGGCTCGCATGATTGAGTTCGTCTGCTTTCCGTTTCGATTCCTGAGTATGTTAGATAAAGCGACCCCAAAATCCTGCCTGTTCGATATGCATTACATAAGTATTTTTGTTAGATGTGCATAGAGTTCACAAAGGTGCAATGTCCATACTACCACACTGTGGTTGGTATCAAGGTTTACCACGGTGATATATAGTAGCATTGGATATATATTAAGTAAATGTTTTAGTGCAAATTCAAACGCCACCTAAGCAAACTTGCTATTTTCCCATGACCTCCCGTATGCGATTCTATATATTCAAAACTTTTGAGGTTTAGCTTGATCCATCACTTACATCTTTTGATTTGCCGCTGGAGTTTGTGCCATTGCCAGTCCCCTTTCCATCGTCCTGTGAGTGGTTGTGATCTTTAACCCCTTTTGCTGCTTTCGCAAGGGTGACCGTCTTGTTCTCGGTAGTGAGATCATTCACGAGAGTTGTATCCTTTTTTGCAGGGCTCTTTGATCTGGACTTTGATCTCGATTTCCTGTCAGAAGGTTTGACGAAGATTTGCTTTGCCCATAGGTCTGCATATCGCCCCTTAGAGTGAAACAACTTATCATGAGATCCTTGTTCGACTATTTGACCATCCATGACAACAACAATATGGTCGGCATTCATCACAGTTGATAACCGATGACTAAAAACAGTTAGCACGAAGTAAATAAGCCTTACGTATAGAACAAAACTCACGCAACAATAAAGGTTGTCCGACCCTTGCACAATGCGTTGAATCCTTCCTGTATTTTTTGTTCCGTCTCTGTGTCAACAGCGCTGGTAGCTTCATCGAGTAGTATGATTTTTGGTTGTTTTAAAATGGCACGAGCAATCGCGACACGTTGTTTCTCTCCACCAGAAAGTTTTACGCCACGATCACCAACTTTAGAATTGTAGCCATCCGCAAATTTCATAATCTTGTCATGAACAGCGGCAGCTTTACAAGCCTCATATACTTCCTCGTCTGTTGCGTCCAAACGAGCATATCGAATGTTATTCATGACGGTATCATTGAAAAGAGTAGGATCCTGTGGAACAACACCAACATGGCTGCGCAGACTATGATTCTGTGTCAACAAGGGTACTGAGTATTCGAATCATCTTCTTACCTGTGCATTGTGATGTCTCGAATGTCTTGACCATCAATCTTGATACTTCCTGATTTGACGTCGTAGAAACGATCCATCAATTTTAACATTGTTGATTTACCTCCGCCAGTCTCACCAACAAATGCAATCGTCTTTCCACCCGGAGCAAAGAAACTAACATTCTTCAAGATCGGCTTTCGCTCATCATAGGAAAAACATACGTCGCTGAACTCAATCTCGCATTTACTAATCTCTAAGTCTTTGGCATTCGGTGCTTCTTTAATCGAGGGCTCTGTCTTGAGTAGTTCAAGAAGGCGCTCGGCATCTATCAAAGAACTAGAGATAGTTCTATATGCGGAAGCAAGGAATGATAGTGGTTCTGAGTTAGGGTTAGTATCCTTGCACATACTCAGGACCTCGACAAAGTCATACCTTGTATCTGACCCCAGAACATAAGCAAGGTAGTGAAATTTCCAACGGTTTGACCCTCATAGACTACCGAATAAGCACCAAGACAGAGTACACCTGTCAGTCCAAAGCACATAATCAGGCTCTTCGCCATGGAGGCAATGTACCAGAACCATTCATAGGCCCATTTGGAGTCAATGTGTTCTTTGATGACTACAACAAGTTAGTCAAATAATCAATCAATCTTGAAAGTCGTGTACGCGGGTAAAATTACCTCCAGAGTAGCGTTCGTTCTCGTAGGGTACCATATTAAAAAGCTAGTACTTCGTTAGTGTCTGTATAAAATGATAGCCATATAGATACTGACGTTAGCAGTCGTCCAACCATCCAGTGACTCTTGCCCCGTTGTCCATTCCTTTCTGGCAAATGTTATGTAGTCCCGGCGTTGATTTGATCTCATGGAGATCAGTTTTACAGTAGCGTACATGTAAGATACAAATGTGACAACCAATACAAGGAACATATAAGGTCCAAAGGCACCGAAATAAATGAACGCGATCACTAAATCGATGATCATCGGGACTACCTGAAAGCAGACCATCTCCATCAAATCTGCCACTGATCTACCTCCGTGCACTACCTGAAAGAGATCCGAGGATGATTTGCTGTCGTGGAAATCGGAAGACAAGTTCATTATATGGCTATGCGCGGCTAAACTGAGTGTTTTGTATGCGTACTGTTCCAAGGGATTCCAGAGCCATGTTCTTATTACTGTAAGGCACGAACCACCATTTATGTACCTTAAGAGCGAGTATAGAAGTACAGGTGTCCAAATATTATGGCTATGATCTAGATAAATAGGTTAGAGAAAGTCATACGAGCTGGGCTTCCAATAGTCCAGACTGCAGTTCGATAATGGCAGGGTGTTGATTTGAAGTCAATTGCAATATTCGAATTGTTGAATATGTTGAATTCCTTCAAAAATCGAAAACTCAAATCTAGTCTGCTAGTCTGGACCATTGGAATCTCCGTTGATGGCCACTAGAGTATTACTTACCGCCCCCAGTATAATTGATTAGGCTTTGGACCATTATACCAAACTGAATTGGAACGAGAAGATTCAAAGCATTGCTTGCCAGTAAAGTGATTGCAACAAGAACAGCCCTGAACTGAAGTATTTTGTGATGTACTGGCCAAACAAAGGGAATGAACATCTAGAAATTGATGATTAGTCTATATGTTCGGATCATAGTCGAACGCTGGGCTCACAGAAAATCCTTTGAGGTAAGTCCACCAGTTGCCGTCTTCCTTAAGTCTTTTTGCGATAGCCTCTTTTGATTTGCGCTGATCTTTCAGATAAGAGTCTTCCGAAGCTACACTCGCTGTATCCGACTCATCTTCTGCATCTTCATTATCTTGAGTTGTCGGCTCACCCGTTGTACCATATCCATTACCATTCAGGGTGGAGCTTTCGGAGCTGGATGGATCCGATGGCTTCTTTAATAGTGATTGACGTTCTGTATCAATGGTTTCGAGAGCTTTATCTGAGTCGCGAATATATAAGTAGATAATAGGTAATGCGATGAGATTGAAGATTCTTATAGCTTGTATGGAAATGAGTATGTAATCGAAAGCCGAGTTGGGCGGCGGAGAAAACACATTTGGTAAGATGATTAGGCAGAGTTCTACACAAAGACCTATGCACCAAGTTCCATAGTATGGATACCACGTAGGAGATTTTGTGTCTCCGAGTGCAATTATTTGAACCAGAAAGACCAAAGTCGATGAGATGAGGTAAACCTAGATTGTCAGTCAAGCCAAATGAATCTGATCAAGATAATGACATGGAAAATCAGAAAAGAGTGAAACCACACGATGTACAAAATGAATCGTACGCTGAAGTCAAATGTCTCCCAAATACCTGTATACTTTAGAGCACTTTTGAATCTTCAGTGTGAATCAAAAACCAAATGATCATGCAGACTATGATGATCATCAATATCCCAATTGATGCTTGACAATCAATTACTTCTTCAGACATAATCTCGGTATGCCAATTTTGAGGGTGTGGTTTCCCGCATTACAGGTTGATGCTCCCTGATGAAAGAAATTTTCCACTCACAACTCGGTCTTGTCCTGGATTCCAGTTTTCCACTGATGACTTGATAATTGCGACAATGATTTCGACAGCCTATCATCACAAACATGTTAGAAGGTCAATATTATGCACCATAGTGTGATTGACATACATATGTTCCAGTCAGACTTCCAATGAAGCATAATATCAACCCACGACGAACATATTGATCCTGGACTTGAGATTTCTCTGCTTGCATGTAGCATACAGTAATACCAAGGGCGATGAAAAAATAGAAAAAGACGAGAGTCGGATAAGCATATCGTAGGATCTTCAGGGCAAACCAAAGCTACGAGGAGATTAGCTGAGCTTCATCAATATTTTTCCAAGTATGTTTTTCGCTGGATTTGATGAGCCGCACTACTCCAAGAATGTCTGAACATCTGGACGTAGCCAGCCTTCTTCCATGTCGCGGGGGGTAGTCAACTGCCGGACTTACGGTTGGTGAAGCAGCGGGAGTCAACATTGTCTCCATGAAGCTTGATGGATCTGAATCCATCAAGTAACGCGAAGTACGAAGCGAAATCTATCGAGATAATGACGAATCAGTTGTTGAAGATGTGGTTTTGCATGCGGGTGAGAACAAAAAATGTACCAATTGCGACATTATACAATGAGAGATTCTAGGACAAGTTGGGCATATATTTAGAAAGTGATGAGTGAAATGTGTTTGTGGAAGGAACGATGTGGTTCTGCTAGATATATATGATAAGATGTAGCGCGCGCGAGGCTCTCCTCCTTTGTGAGTATTCTGAGAACCCAGGAAGGAATTAACCTTTCTTCGATCCAACCATGCTTGAATCATTGAAAGCGTAAATATTGAAACAAGCAATGATGCGACGATTATCAAACATAAAGTACTTTCATTGAACGCTGTTGAAGAAAGGAGTGTTTTGTGGTGTCTTAAGTTATTATATGTAGTAGGTAGTCTACCACAATTTTTGCAATATAATTAACCTTGACATCCATTGACCAGATCCCCTGTCATCGCCGTGTATTTATAAATACCCAGTAGTTGTCTTACGACTCCAGATATTGATTCTGCATCATAATGTTTGGTATGGAATGTGAGCAAAAGACTTCTTACTCACGTATTGCTTATAATCCACTCGTTCATGGAAACTTGGGGCTCGAGATACCAATAGCAGAGGAAGTTTTGAGTCAAGCGCAGGGAAAGGAGGCGAATATGCAAATATAAATATTTCTTACTCACCTGTATTAGTAAGCGTCAATTGGTGCTTACTACCTGAATAGATACAACTAACACTCCGATTATTCCTGTCAGCTGGATCAAATCAAGAGGAGATCGCTCGGGAGTGTAAATTGCATGATTTCCTTGAGGCTCGTGTATAATCCGTAGGGGGGTTTATATGTCGATACTCGGCCTCCAAGCCTTCCCACGCGATTCGGTGAGCTGTATGGGGTTGCAATTGATTCGCGGTACGTACTGTGTATGTATTTGGCAGTTGCGTCTTGGTCAACACCCCCGTTATATGATACAATTGGACAATTGGAGAGAGAATATGGACCAGATGTGAGGTTGCGGTGCATACTAGGTATTAAGTATTGATTCACGAGCAGACGCACGTTCGAAGAAAGATTTCCATTCAACGATAAGGGCGAAACCAATCTACTTCGGGTCTGGGATGTTGAACTTGTCGGATCCTGGATCATTCCCTTGGAAGGATGTTCTCCACGCCACGCCTATGTACTCCGGATATGGCATTCATGGGGTCCTATGGAAGCGGTAACAGCGGTAAATGAATATGAATAGATTGAAAATCACACTCTCTCCATCTGTCGTCTGCTCGCCGACAATATGTGTTTCTATATATGATGTACGGACACCTCTCTTTCCTTGTTGTGCCTAGCGCCGAGCAAAACATCTGAGCACATCCACCATCGAACGTGCATACCGAACACTATGGAATGCAACTCATACAAGCCTACGCCTTGGATTGTCCGTCAATACCTACTCATACATTTGGTCATTGTACCTGTTGATAGGGTGTGGATCGGAGGTGGCAATGTAATGATTCTAGGTACTCAAAGCAAGTCTTAAGGTACGAATATGGCGATGGTTCGGATGGGGCATGCATTAAGGCTATGTGATAGATGGCTATGGGTATAGGGGGGGATGCACATTGGGTAATGTATTCGTATATAAAGATTGGTGAGGGAGTACCTCGAGAGTACCTAGGTAGGGGGGAATATCTAGGTAGGTAGGTAGTTATCATTTGAGGTTTGGACTGAGAAAAGGTATTCGCCCATTCGACGGTACTCGACACTTTGAATATGATATACACCCGGGTCTATAATCATCTATTGACTCCTTTCCCATTCCCTTTCCCATTTCCATTTCCATCTGCAATGGTATGAGAAGATTGCAAAATTTCCAAGGGTTTGGAGTTCGTGTACGGTACTTCCATACAATACCGCATGTATGTAACCTCAGCTATCCTTGCATTTCAGCGGCATGCCCGCAATTAACCAATAGCCGACACGTTTGCCGTTGAGTTCAACCACCGTCTTTTATTTATCACATCATCAATCACTTCATTTCACTCCACACAAGCCTCGAGCGTCAAACTCCAATTCATCCACCACTCCAACTCGCATTCGTGGCTTTCGTCCAACAAGGAACCGGACTAATATCCTCTCTGAATCCAATCAATTAGTTCCTTTCGCGAATGCATACTTGACGAGTAGTTATGATCCATCGATTGGAGTACGCAAATCACTCCTCAACCTGTTGAGGACACATCCGTAGTGTACGAACACCTTCGACTCTCTCCGATGACGACTATGCGATGATAATTATATACAAATGCAATGAAGAACGAGGGAAGCCAAGAAAGAGGATCAACGTCGTCATGATTACCTAGAATCTTCACTCCACTTCACGCGACTGCAGTCGTCGAACATTTGGAGCATACTAGAATTATTCAGGGGCGAGTAATATCTCCCAATGATCGATACCAATATTTATAACCTTGCATACAGCCTGCGGAGGCACACAACCGAATGACTCGTTGGTGTTGCGGTTGCACATGCTGCTCGTTTCTCATGAACAACTATATCCACTGCCTTTGCAGGTCTCTTATCTTGATGATCTTCATCGAGCCCTCCTCCCGCCCCAATCAATTCTACCACAACTCAAAGTCCAATATGGGTTGAATGTTGCTGCTATATTAGTGGTACATATCCTCGGCAGTACATAAGGTGAAGTCAACTGGTCTTGCAATGCGCGAAGTGACAATACTTACAATTTCGTACATTTTCGTCCTCGGTGAATGGTGTATTTCTTACAAGCACCAGCTCATTGACCCAGCCAACAGATCAGAAGCCAGGCCATTGGGATAGCCACCAAGGCCCGCTTCGTGCATACGACCCGCTCGTTACTATTTTGATCTCTTGTATTCAGATAATAATCTCTGGCCAGGCAAATTGGTATTCTACAGATACTACCACATAATCTCAGCTGATTGCTCAGCATCCCAACCTGTGAAATGCCTTTCGTCGCTGCATGTCATCGAAAAGATCTAAGATCTGCACCAATTATCAATGATTTGCGGTACAAAATAGAGATCCCACACCCCACCCGGCAGTTTATGCGATTGGGTTAGTCCTCGGCAATGAGCAGTTTGATTTCGAGCAGACTTTCTCGATAATTGGCACGTTAATGCAAAGCTGTGAGCCACCTGCGGTGAAGATGGCGTTTTATCCCAGCAGTATCTGCATATTTATTCAGAAATGGCACTTGATCACATGAATATTTGCAAGCATTAAGTAAAAAACGCTGGATTGAATGGTGGATGAAGCATCACATCTCCGCCATTGGATGATTGATGCTTCTGAAGCCTAAACTATAGTATCTTTCCCGATGATAGACCCCGAAATCGTTTTCTCCTAGAAAAATTCGAATGAAGTCTCCTTGAGCCACGCTATTACCAGAAATCAATTTGGACATCCCAACCATTCATCATAGCCGACCGGTACAAATCCAGTCTACAAAATTACCACGCTATTCCATCAATCAGAGTCCCCCATTGCCTCCACTTCCACCAAACTCAAAATTGTATCCAAAAGGATACTTGGTCTCTTCCTGGGTGAAGTTCCATTCAGAATTCTGTGAAAGATTACCAAGACCCTGGGCATTCGAGGTGTTTTGATTTGCTCCGAATTCTGGGACATATGATCGAGAATTTGGAACAAACAATTGGTTATTATGACCGCGCGATTGTCCTTGGGGGTTGGCCATGTTCAAATTGAACAGCTGGTCCGTGATCTGACTCAAATTTGCAGGCGAGGATGGCCGACTGCGAGAGATGGTGTTAGGAGGGGCATTGAAACCAATACTTGTGCTTGGCATTGCAAACGAGCTAGTACTGCCACCATATCGAAGGGTAGGTGTGCTAGGTCTACTTCCAGCGTTCATTGCTTGGAACGACGTCATCTGACTGGGTGTGAAAGGTCTTGCCCGACCACCGGATGGGAATGTAGATTTGCTCTGGGTGGCACGTGGTGATGCAAATCTAGCAGAAGCATCCGTACCAGACATTGTACCTGAAGAAGTACCAGCCATTGCATTTTGCTGTGTTGGGCGACCGTAGTACGCGGTGACATATGATGGTGGTCCTTGCCTGGTTTCAGAAACGGCTGCTTGGGTTTGATATCTTGCGGGAATGTTGGCCATGCTGGTCAAACCCGATGCAGCTTCTTTGTCCTTTGTAAGCTGGTTCTTCGGGCCATTGGGATTCCAGTTTGGATTGGCAGTTGGAATGAAAATGTCATCATCTTCCTGATCAAAACCTCTGGCGTTGTTAAACTCCTTTCTTGTCTGGTTTGCGATATCATCGAGAATTGCCTGTTCTTGGGCGCTCAATTTTGGCATAATTGGCTTTTCATTTTTCGCAATTGCTTTCATCGCAGAAGCAATTGAAGTTTTCATGTCAATTGGCTCTCCTGGAAGAAAATCGCAGTGGTCAATATCTGATGACACGGGATAGGGGATATGGCCCAGAGGGAACTCCTTGTGTGTTTTCGGATCACCGCCAATTCGTTGCCAATATGTCCAAGAAGTTGGCTTTGCCTGATATCCACCGGGATTATGATTAATAGCGGGAGGCAAGCTATCCCAGTCAGGAATAGGAGCTTTCTTCCACTCAGTTGTAGTGGTATCAACAGTGACATTCTCGCCAGCACCTTTATATTCGCCTCCATGCAAAAGACCATCGGTATTAGAGCTTTGGAAATCGACCGCCTTGCCCTTGCCCTTGTAATTTGTCGTGGGTGGTCGAGGATCCGAAGCGTCGACAGCTTCATCGAAAGTTGCACCAAACTTGAAGGCAGATGCGATAGGGTTCAAGCCACTTGATACTCCACTTGTAGATGTCGTCTTTTCGAAGATACCGCCGCCTGGTGGCTTACCACCTGACCAACGTCTGACTCTTGGGTGTCTGGAGCCGCCAGCGTCAAAGATATGACCAATGTCATTAATATTGTATGTGTCTCTGCATTTGACAGTATGAAGCCTCAAAACAGGAACATTTCCTGCCACGCCAATTTGGATAGCTGTGCAGTATAGGTCCCAATAGTTGTTCATTGGACCGCCGCTGATACAATTCCAAGTCACCCATTGTGCGGATGGATTTGGGACATTGAGCGAAGCATGAGAAGTCGCATCGGTTACAACGCCTTCAATAGCTGGTAGAAAGCTGTCCATATCACGTTGACCACAACGAACGTCGATACGCCGAATCAAATACTTGCCCTTGCCTCTGTGGATAGAGTTAGGGTCACGCTCGCGTCCGTCGATAAGGCCCTGCAATTTATTGATCAAATCCTTTAGGTCTAGATTGAGAGTCAATAAAATCGTGTGGTGACTTGTTTCGCCGCCTATTTCATCATATGCGATCACGTCAATTTCGCGCTCCGAAAGTTCACATCCTGCTCGAATATTATCCTCGCAATATGCACTTAATTCGCGACATGCTTCCTCGTAGGTGAGCGGGACGGTGGTGGACATGGCGTGCTTAGTCTGGCTCGACTGATGAGATTGGTACGAGGCCACGGAGGGTGCGAGGTAGGGGTTAAGGTCCTCGCTGTTGTCCGTATTGTCTTCAGACATTGGAACTTCGGCGGAAGGACCAAAACCGTCGCTGGCGGTTTGGTGGAGCATCTGATGCAAAAATGGAGGAATTTCCTCTTCTTCGTAATTATTCATATCAGCTATTGGAATGCAAGATTGTTTTTAAACAATCAAAAAATGTGGGTAGATAAGATTTTAATCAGATCGAGGAAAGAAATTTTTTGAAAGAAGAGGCTGCGAGGCAGAGGGTAATTTAGGTAAACATAAACGCACTAGCGTGTTTTGTTGCCATGGTAGAAAGTGAATGTTTATTCTGCCAAGTGGTATGCGTCGAGCGGTGTCAAAAGTGAAGGGGCGACGATAGTGAAGTTTGGAATTTCTTACCAACAGTTTCGGGTATGGTAGGAGTTGGAGGACCAACTATTGTTCTTGTCAGTACGCACAATCAAAAGCTCAACGAGAGGTAGGATACCTACATGAGGGTTGATCTGTAGAAAAGTCGGCGTCAGCAAGATGACCATTATGATGATGGAGATAAATGTCCTTGCCATCGCCATTGATCAAGTCATCGGAGCGCACCGAACTAGCAAATCGAGATCTGGCTGATTGTCTAGGGTCAGCGCATGCAGTGGTAGTGAGGACATGATTCAAGTGGGACTTCTTACCGGTGGTGTAGCTTTCGTCGCTACTCGAGCTTTCTGCCTTGCTGGCAACGCTCTCCTCATCTGTTCATAGAATATGAAGTTAGTATGTGGCTTTGAGGTGACAGGTTCAGTAGCTCGTGAGTTGACCTCCCCGAAATTTTGGTATTTCAATGAATGCCGACATCGACACATCAGTTTCAGGGTGCGCGTTTCTAGCACAGAGTACCCTTTTGCCGCAAACGAGCATGGAAGAGCAAGCAGGTAAGCTTCGAGGTTCTTGATCGTCGATCAACCTTTCAATCCCAAGGATCAATAAATTGATGGTCAAGAACCTCTTCACTTGATGAATTTCGCTCAACCAAGACTCGGTCTATGTGTAGGAACGATAGCTTGAGGATGGAACGGAATCTTATCTGTCAGGTAAGTCTCAAAGGTCTAAATTCATCAAAGCAATTGTTGTTTTGGACTTGAACCATTGCATGATAATAAAGAACCTTTGGACCTAATAGGATAGAAATAGAAATAATAGAACAGAATAGAAGATTTACATACCAGAGGACGCCATGTTGTTGAAAAGATTGTGGATAATGTAGTGAACAAAGTTGTGAAAGAAAAAAAAGTAAAACAGAAGATGTAAAGGAGAGGAAGGACTGAGGAAGAAAAATTTCAAGAGTTAAGTAATAGATGAGGAAGATCCGGACCCTTTTTCTGTCGCTTAGCTCGAAATGTCTGCCTGATTTTTTGGATGTCTTGTTTTTGGTCTTCAAGCACGTTTGAGGTAAGGCTGGGGAGTGGGGATACTTGGTTAGAAGGTGGAACTTGTTTGAGAATATGTTTGTGTTGTTTTGGTTGCTTTGAGAGAAAAGAAAAGGATGGTTGTGGATTTGTTTTTGTTGTGAGGTTGTGGGTAGGTTTGTTATGGGTGGGAGGGGAGAATGGTACACCATGCTGGATATTCTGGGTAGGCTACAGGTAGATTCACTGATTTACTGGGTCCGGGGTTCTTTTGTTGGAGAGATGGAGATGCGAATTTTTGTTTCTGGGAGGTGGTTGATAAAGGCTTCTGCTATTGTAGGCTTTGAACTTCTTGTTTTTTTTGGGTTTCTGCACATTCTGGAACTCTGGATGGGGATGGGGATGGTGAGGCCTTACATGGTGAGTTTCAATGGGTATGTGATTACTTTCTTCTCTGGCTAATTTGCAGCACAGCTCTTTGTTGATGAGTTCTACCTTTAGTTACGGAGCTTCCTGGTTAGGTTGTCATATTTGTTTGTTGACTGAGGGGGAAGATCGTTTATGTTCTACTTACATATCTAGATTATTGGAAGTGATGGATGTTTACTGCTGAATCTGCGACATATCTACCAAGGCATGAGGGTAAAAACGGATTTCCATCACATAGAATCCAAAGGCATTTAATTCTGTATCAGGGTTTGGGGCTGTCACCTCCATGTCTTTTGGTATGTTTTATTTGCTTTCTTGAGGCTTGAATTCACGTATTGGGTTTGCTATCTTTGAAGTCTTGTTATAGCGTTTCTTGGATGTATGGATGGATGGACTGACTAGATTTCTAGTTACTACCCATTCTTTTATATGGAGGGGGAGTGAGATTTAGTTGTGATGGATCTGCATGGTTGGTGAGTAGTTTATCATCTCTTCTGCCATCTTTGCTCCTGTCTCCCATCTAGTATCACCATGTTCATCTCACGGAAGGGATAATTCTTCTCTTTCCCATATATTTTTTACAGCCCTTATGCTAATTCACCTCGAAAACACAGTTCAACATCACAACATACGGACGACGCACAAAACTCCTCACATACACGTTGGCGCACGAGATGCAGCATTTCCCGATTGCCTATTTCTTGGAACAATTCGTTTGATCGAATGACATACCGCTCCAGCTTCTTTATCGGCCGTTTTGGTCCTTGTTCCATCTCGATAATCACAGCATCGATGATCTCGCTATTCTTCTTCAATACCTTCATCGAGATCTCTTCTACGACATTTCGTCTTGGTGATTCTATGGCCGCCAAGCGTATGCAAGATTTGTTTACAAGATATGTGCATGGAGGAATCAATAGCGCAGGATAATTGAGAAGTCTACAGTGCGGCGGGGAAGCCTCTTAATTGAACTTGGATGGTGGCGTTTTCAAGTGCAGCCATTGATGGAGAATCCTGCGGAAATCGAAGGTTGGGGGATTGGGAGTAGACGTCTGTCCACTCTCGCATGCCGTCAGCTCTTCGTCGACCACGTAGAGGATTGATGGAGCCGCTGCAGGGCTAAGCTACTGTCACTTCTGTATGCAGCAGTCCCGGAAGCCAGCAGAGGTTAAAGATCGATCAGAATATTATAAGTTGGCCCACGGAAGGTTTTTAGCAGACATATACTTCAGCGTGATAAGGAACTTCAACATGGCAACATTGATGTCACAATTCTAGCTCACGAAACCGAGATTCAAAAGAGTCTTAAAGCAGTTTAATGATGATTATGATACCTGTGTATGGTGCCCCGTGTTGCTTGTGGCCATAGCGATGAGATCAGTCTCGGTCTCTCTCGGAACTTTGTAATTACTGCACCTGGAGAGTAGCCTGTGGTATGTATTGCCAACATTATCTCATACTATCAACATGTTGAGATTGATACGCAATAATAGATTACTAGTACCAAGTGCATACTGATGCAGCTGTCCTTGTCCAATTTCCTTCACTCTTAATACACTCCATCTACCGAAGGACGAAGAATATCCTAATTAGCAGCTAAAAGCCATGATCGATAGATTTCTTATGAAAGCTTAGATTACCGATCGTGGCACCGATGTATGCTGGAGAGTTTTGTGTCGTGGTATTTCTTGCTTTTCGAAGAGGACCAGCAGCCGCGCCAGTGAAGCGTTGTAACTAGCTGTGGTCGGATTACTTTCATGCAGTAATTACAATTCCGCGATGAAGAATGTGCAGACTGAATGATAGAACGATGTTTTTGATATTCCGTTGGCATGATATGATACTCTCGCCAATCTCGAAGCGAAGGTAATAACTAATTCAATCTTACCTGGTAGACACTTCATGGTCAACTGGATCAATCTCACAAAAGTCTCAAAGTTTGTCTCGCTCATGATCTACAAGAGCTTATATCCGTTTGACGACCCTTTATATACATAATACTGCACAATGCCATAGGTATGAAGCAACCGGGAAGTATATTGAACAATGATGCACATGTGAGGATCTGAAAAACTCGCTCGGATTACCCATAGATTTGCACAAATTTCAGGAATAAAAAGTACCGAAACATCACTCACCTACTGCATTTATATGCAGAAGGGGCCTGACATACATTTTGAAATATTAAACTGTTGCGGCGGTCCTTGAGCTGGCCCGATTACTTGGATCTGTACAAATCTTTTGTCAACTTCACACCCATGGACTAAGGTCTCAAAAGGGGTACCAATATGATGTTGGGGTTCAACTGCAATAGATCTACCATTTTATTTGTCCGGCACAATGGGAATTAATCCTACAGCATCATCTACTCACAGAATTCAGTGTATCATGGGAAAGCATGCTTTGGAACAAATTTTCTGTTGCAGACCTTCTATTTCTCTTCATAAGGGAGAAAATTTTGATCTACCGACGTTTGACATGGCCTTTTGTTGACCAACGAACGATCTTATGCATCACTTACTCCGTATTATTCGGATTCCTGCCGATACTTTTCACATTAAAGCGCTCGATTGATCACTCGAGCAGGAGGGACTTAGGTCTGGATAAACATCGAGTTTGAGAATCGCAGACATAGGGTGTTACGCTTTTGAGAAGAGGTGTCATTACCTATATCAATTGATGTAATCAAATTAAGCGTGCAGCCGGATAAAAAATTTGTAGCATTGAATTGCGAGGCAGGAAAATGCCAACCCCATGTACCGTAGACTCTGGGTTATGTATTCCCGAGAAGTCTAAAAGTCTTGACAGCACTAACGAATACAGTTCAAGCACTAATAGATCTAATTAACAGTAGTTTTCAACTATATAAGGAAGAACTTTCGTCCCAGATTCCCTTCTTCTCTTCACAAACAATCACAATCACAATCTTAATCCTCATCTTAATCTTGATAAGTCATCTCGACCTCCGATTCACCTAACTCATTGTACAACTGCCTCAACACTCTCCCTGAAGTAATAGCGATAATTTCGCGTATCAAGGAGCATCGGACATTTCTTCGATATAAGACTGTTCACAAATACCGTTATTCGCCGTTTCGAAGGACCGGAATCATCCTATTTACGGACCAGAAGTTTTGTGACCTCACCGCAATTTATATAAAATCTTTTAACGACTATATTTTGAGATATATTCAAGCGCCCGGGGAACAGTAGAACACAAGTAGGATCAATCACGTTTTCAAATTTGAAATCAAGACTCCGTCGAGCCATGGACTCAAAGGGGGCACCCTATAAGGAAACGGAGAATCATGGATTACTTCATCAATCCAACAATATCAGCGAAACAGCAAGTGCAACAAATCCGGCTTTAAAGACACCAGAAGAATCGAAAGCAGATTTAGCTCCCATCAAAGTCGAAATTGTTCTAATGGACGAGAAAAACGAGCAAAAAGCCAGGCCACCTCACAAAAGAAGATTATCGCAAGATTATTTGTCACGAAAACATTTCATTGAACTCGCAGCCGATAAAATTGAACGTTTTCAACTACAGTTGTTGTTATTGAAACAAAAGGATCCTGCAGAGGAAGTATATCCATCTTTGCGTCTATCTAGTGAGCTAAGCATGGATGTGTATACAACGGGTGATGTGATCGAGGATATGAACGAGGAGGAGGTAGAATACCACATCAGAATTAATCAAATAATCAAAACAACTTGGTCTGAACACGATCCAAAATCAAAGACACATCAAGAGTGCGACAGCTTATGCAGGGAGCGGATAAAGGAGAGTGATCGTTTATACGACAAACGCATAATGGAGAGCCGCAAAACAGCAATGATACGAGAACTTGAACGAATAACACTGATGTGGGGAGAGAGGGCAGACGACGAACTCCAATTTTTATCCTTACCCCAAGATTGTATGGGTGTAGTTCTACCTGATCATTATATTGAGTATTTGATTGCAAAAAGAAAGATTGAAATTCGATTGTTGAGACAAGAATTAGAGAAGAGAGCGGAAAATAAGTAGTACGTTCCATATACAGATGTATCCTATCCATAATTGGAAGGGGGAAGGAGAGTCTACAAATTGGGAATCGTATCAAGTGCATACTTGCTGGTTCCCCAGAAAGTAGAAACGCTGAAGAAATGATAAGATAGAAGAAGCAGATGGTGGCAGGAGAGTATATGGTGTTGGGTTGTGGAATAACATCCAACTTTCAAGGGTATAGGTTGCGATTCTTTCTCTTCGCAAGTCTTAAGATATTTCAAATATACAGCTAGATGGATATTTAAGCTAGATCATTGCATATCTTCCATTTTAATATATGCTGAATACCAAAAAAGATTATTCTATGGGGTAAGACAGCGACTAAGGTGGTGGGTAAATGGCAGTAAGGCTGAGCTCAAATACATAAAGGAGTCAAAGAGCACCAATAAAATTGTCTACAAGCATTTTGTATAACACGCAATAACATGACGGAAACGTGAGATTATTACACGGCAGTCTAGATCAAACTCCTCATATCTACCTCTCTTGAGTGGAAAGGCGTTTAAAACAACTTCAAGAACCGTTTCAAACACATATCAAAGCCGCTTAATTCAACTTTAAGAATCGCTTAAAACATTAATTCAAAGAGTTTTAAAACGCGGTTCAGACAGTTTTTTAAACGTATATTTAAGGGGTTTAAAACAAAATTGAAACGTGTATGTATTTATCATCGTTTAAAACATCGACTAGAATTGCTTTAGACATACGTATAAATCGTTTAAAACGCATAAATCTTTAAGACGTATCTTGAATCCCGCATTGTTGGAACACGTGAATCAGATCATATGCTAACCCCTCACCGCCGCATGAAGTGCGTATATGAGGTAGAACATGTATATAGCATAGCTATGCCCTCATCGTACGAAGAGGGCAGACAACATAATACCATACCATTCTAACCCTACCTTTCTAAGTCTATCCAACACGGATTTTTATGCCTCATATCTATTCGAACTTCCATTGAATACTATCCACAACATACACTTCATGTCTGCTACTTTAAGGTTAACTACACTATATCCTTCCGACGTAAAAACAGCTGGAATCCTCAACTATCTCGCGCATCTACTCTAGTGCCCTTCCACTTTTTCGGCTTTCTACCTCAGTTTCTGACTACGCGAGTCGAGCCTTCATCGATAACATTCATGTGTTTTCCCCAACTGTATTTCTATTTGCTCCAGCTTAAGTGCCAGGGGATGTTAGTTCCGTTTTTTAAGCCTCCACATACGGCTCTCCTCCTCACTCTCCTCAAATGTACATTCAAATCCGCTCAATCCAGTAAGTGCCAGGAACTTCATTTGCCGTGCAATAACGACTCTAGAAATAGTAAAATCATATTGTCACGCCTCAATTCTACTTATATAGTTAGCTATCTCATACTGTCGGGATATCGATCATGTGATCAAAAGAGGGCACTGTATTGCACTGGCGTATACACTAGCGCTAGCACTTCTACCATATTAAATACTAGCTTCCCATCGATAATAATGATCAAGAACGAATACAACTTTAATAGACTAAAGTACTTTACACTAATCGACCAAGTTGATACCAACACATACTATTGACTCGCAGAAGAATATCACATCATAAAATAAGATACACTCGAGGAATTGTGAGTCTGTGACTTTCGTGAAAGTACGATCAAATCCGAGTAGACAGTAGGACAAGCCACCATACTCTCATTTCAAGATCCAGTACGGGAGCAAGTGTGAGTATTTCTGAGTTGTCTTAACATAACCATCGCAACTAAAATACCAAGACGTGAACAATACACCTATCAACCAATAAACCAGTATTAAATCACCCAGCTAAATCCGATCCATATTTATTCCATTTCCACTTCCAAACTATTTTAATGGGGTGATGATGAAGGTTCACCGACAGAGCCGCTGATCATCCTCGCGAAACCCCAAGTAACTTTTTATC
This sequence comes from Botrytis deweyae, assembly GCF_014898535.1. Lineage (NCBI taxonomy): Eukaryota > Fungi > Ascomycota > Leotiomycetes > Helotiales > Sclerotiniaceae > Botrytis > Botrytis deweyae. The sequence goes on from NW_024066211.1 coordinate 1,440,646, forward strand.
CAGTAGCTTCGGCTGCGCCGGCAGTAACATGGCAAAGATCGCTGGCATGCTGAATAAACTGTTTTCTGAGATCACTGTTCCACTTGCAGTCAAACTCATCAACCCATCCCCCAGTACCTACGCGATATCTGAGATTCCATTCAGGATTCAGATTTTTGAAGGTAGTACAACAGAGAAGCTGGTCGAGGTCGAATGTACTCAAGGTGATTGAGACGTCAACGAACCTGATACTATTCTTTGCGCCGTTTGGAAATTGCTCCTTATTGATGGCGCCAAGAATATCCTCGATGCGCTTTCGAATAATGATTCTACCTGTTTCGCTCACAGTACTTGGATGAGGAAATTGGATGTCGATGCTGACGCGAATGGCTTTGTGGACGTATTCCAGGATTCTTGGGGCAATGTCGTTTTTATTATTCCTGTTAAAAGTGATATTTAAAATGTTTTTGGTGTCATTGTACTGCAACCCTGAAGGAAAATGAGTTGTCTGATGAGAATTAGACATTGTGAAGAGATCAAAGTGACTGACAATTTGAATTTGTAGTCTTATCTATAATTAACACATAAATAAAAATGGGATGGAAGGAAGCTGAGCTCTTATTATACATATCTGTAAATGAATTGTTTGCTGTTATTTGCTTTATGCAGATATGACTGTTGGAAGTATTGGTGTTTGTGAAGTAAATCAAAGGAATGACACTGAATATCATAGAAACTGATATCAAAATCGGAAATAGAAAAGCAATCTATTTGTTACTTCAAACAAGACACTTTTGATTAAGAGTATAAAAGAAATTGAAATCATAAAAAAGTGGGTTTTTAGAATAATTTATAATATCATTAATCTATGAATCATTACCAATTTCTTTGAATTGTTTAAAATAATTATTGTAACCACAAAATACCAAGACATGGAAGATACAAATATCAGTTAATATTAAACTCTTTAGCAAAACCTAATCTATCCTTGTCTTATGCTCATGCTATGTAACTGAAACGTTGAAATTTCAAAAGTTTGAGTATTCATAGCATTACCATCAGTATGCTTCTAACCATCATTGTGCAGAACCTTTCTATGAGCATACCTAGTTGATGATGATTTGTTCCAAATCAACCACCTCGCCAAACTCGCTTCTGTAACAAGTTCTCGTAGCTCCACCATTGATTTGCCATCTGAGATCCCACTTCGGGACCAATTCAGCGAGACCGGCACAGCTCTTAAGCCGCCAAGTGCTAAATTGGCTCATGTTGACCAACACTTGCACAGTTAAAATCTTATTCGATGTAAATAGTGCACCGGGGGCAACGTAGTTGATGGCATCACGAATTTTGATAATGCGCCGTTTAATTGCGGCTTGTTCTGCTGGTGTCAAAGTACTAGGCTGAGTAAAATCGATGTAGAGGACTAGTCTTTCAGTTAGGAGAGTATACTGCTTGATGAGATCAAGGATATCGTCTCCACCATTCCGTCTAAAATTAATCACCAACATTCTATTTGGGTGGACTCCTGTGTATTGCAGTTCTGGATGATTCGGAATGTATGCAGCCATATTGTTCGCTTGTTGAGGTTGAGCTGTCATCATTGAATTAGATAGACTAGAAATTGTGAATCTGTGCGAAGAAACGGTTTGCTCCTGGCAGAGATGCTGATGGAGAATAGAGAGAGAAACTGAGCTCTTGTTATATGTTCGTGAATGGATTGTTTGCTGTATGGACACATGACTTTTTGGGAGGAAGGTGTTTGTGAGGTCAAAAAACTGACTGCATATTGTAAAGAATGATGTAAAATGTCAAAGGTATAGAGGCAAACTATTTGTCAATGAGAAATTACAGTAATCATGCCAGTATCTTCACTTCAAACAAGAGACCTGTGATCAAGGGTGCAAACGCGGTTGAATTCATAAAATAGTGTCTTTTCTGGATAATCTATAATATCATTAGCAATTCCGGTTTTGTAGCACAGTCTTCTATCAAACTTCATATCTTATTATGATAGTATCGACGAGTGCTAATGCAACAACACCAAGGTTGAGGTATAGAAAGATGAATCAACATAATGTCATTTAGAGATCTAATACCCAAGAAACTGTATGATCATCTCTGAATTATAACATTATCATCACAATTGCCAAGATATCCAAAGTATAGGTACACATATCATTAGATTTTTAGTTATCCAGCTGAAGTTGATCCATATTATCCTATTCATCCCCAAGATGCGATCTGACCCAGAGAATCGAAACCCCCCAATCTTCATCACTCACAGCTTCTCCTATTCGGCACCAGCAAGATTTGCAAACTTTCCAGCAAAATCAATTCTATCAAAAGTTAAAAGTTCTTTTCTTACTATTCCGTTCTGTAGGTAAGGATTATTTTTCATTATGACAGAGTGATGAATATAGATCAAACGAGATAAAAGACAAGTGCGCAAGTAGGCGATGCATTCATTCTACAGGAGTGTCAAAAATCCGCGATTCACCATAGAAACTCACGGCATTTTCTATACGATATCAAATCAGCGGTTCACGTCCATAGTTTGTGATATATTATTACGACAGAATCTTAAAGTCTCGGTACGGAATTCCGTAATGTTACCATTATTATTGAAGCTACAGAACCAAAGCATAAAACACATCGTTAAACGACATTAAACTCTCCCATAAATCAATCCTATTCTCCTCTATCTCAACACCACTCCCAAGCTACGTGCCCAGAATCTTGAAAAATTAACAAGTGGATAATAATCCTATCCCCTCCTATCCATCATTCGGCAACTGCCTCTCATGAGCATGCTTATCGATCTCCTTTTCAACATCCGCCCATCGACCACCTACACCGTAGTTGTAACGACCCGTAGAATTACTCTCCTCATATGTGTACGTGAGACTCCAGTATGGTATCAAAAGTGGAAAGGTAGAGCCACAATTGAGTTGCCGAGTACTGAAGCGAGGCATATGAAAGATTACTTCGACCATATCGAATTTATCCACCCCTCCTTCCCTGTCAACAATCAAACGGCTGATGCTTCGAGAGATCTCTGTGATACGATTTCTGATGGTAGTCTGCTCATTCGTTGTAAAAGTACTGTGATCCTCAAAGTTAATCTGGAAAATTATTCTTACAGTCTTTGGGTATTTCTGTATATTTTGTAAGGCAGTATTTATGACATCAGATCTCCAGCTACCATTTAACTCGAAATCAATGTTCATGAAATCGGAGTACACGTCGTAGAGGAACTGACCTCATCATATATATATCATTTAATGGGTCAGTCTTGTTACTGTTTCCCATATTGATATGATTACTGTGCTTGGGTCCAATTGTGAAGAGGATTAATCATTGCGAGTCTACAGGTATGTAGATGAAAACATTAAGCGAGAGATGTAAAGGTTGAGATGATTGCTAATTAGAATGGAGTCATCACGATTATTTTTGAGATTTTGAACTTACAATGTAAGAGTTTGTGGTTTGTTTATAGGGTGTAACATTCTCAAAAGCCCCCTTGTCACTCTCATATGAGTAAAGATGACAAAAGAAGCGGTTTAAGATCATTTAACAACGGTTTGTCTTGTATTAGATACCTAGCTTTCGCTCATTCTTCTTCGTGAAATTATTTTTTAGACAAGGACAAACTCTTGATTTGTTTTCTTGAAAGAGCTTTTCATCTCTGAAAAAAAGCACGACGATTCAAAAAGACTCAAACTAGTCCCACTGATATGCTCATTCCTTTTGGAAATGATTCAACTCCCAGCCAATTCTCCAGACGAAACCACTTTCAATATTTTCCTCGGTACAAAAACCCTAAAAATCTTGGCTTTGACGTCAATCTCGCATCCTTTTGCGCTTTGGCAACCGAGAGATCCGACCCTCGATGCCCAGACTCAAGTACCGAGACCAAGCAAATTTCTACATTAAGTGGGGCGCGCTAACAATTTCTTGGCTTACGGATAATCCCGATTAGTGCAAACTAGTATAATCAATCTTGCGAGCATCAATTGGACACTAAATTATATTCATCTCAAACTTAGGGATAAAGATGTGGTCCAGTTTTAATCGATTGAAACAGAACAAGTGAAGTTGAGGCTTGATGAAGAAAAATTAGATATCGAAAGCATATCCCAGCCTTGATTATCGCTGTGTTGTTATAGTGGCATGTCCCAGTTTTACCCCTCTCAGTCTTGCATCTAATGATTGCCGAATGATGCTGGCTTTCTGTGTCTCCGAAAATCCCCAGAATTCCGAGTTCGCATAATGTCATTACAAACCATCCACCCTCCCAGATCTAAATTCCCTACCCAATACCTATTTCCCAAATCATACTGTTTCCCCCTCAGCCCTAACTCACACTGCAGCACCTGTGCCTGAATTTCCCCACAACTTCTCATCGGCTCCATCTGCACATTTGACACATGGTATTTTCAACCTGATGAATTGAAAGCTATCAATGAATTAATTCCATGACTAAACGTGCCATTATCATATAATCTATTCATCTCAAGTTTTTTAGTCCGGAGTTTCTTTCGCTTTTGGGGTTAAAGATAGAGGGGACAGAGAGCTGCTATGATAACAGGGCCGAGAAGAATGCCGACTGCTACACCGACTATTGTGGAGGTTGAGCTGGAAGCTTTTGCGGCAAATGAAGTTGTTGTTGCGGATGAAGAAGATGTCAATGCGGTTTTAGAAGTGAATTTTGTAAAGTTTGAGATCTTTTTGAGGATCCTGATGTTGTACTCGCAGATACTGATGTTGTCGCGAAAGCTGCCGCTGAGATTTTGAGCGAACCACCTCGCTCCGCGAGCATTGTGCCGAATCCCAGCACGAAAGTTTACGTTCCGGAACAGATGTTTTATCCCAGCTCTTAGTGCTCTTCCCCGTGTTCAAGCCTGTGTTGAGCTGTGGAGACACTCCAAAATCACCAAAACAATAGGCACCCGATGGACTGCCAAACATCTCTCAATGGCACGAAAAGTCTGAAACAGTGCCTATTAGATCGATTGGCACAATACACTATAACTGCTCGATGTAATCTTACGTTAAATCTTCCTAAATCTATTCCACTCAAAAGAGTACCTTGAGATCTCGATTCTTCTATCGAATTGATCGAAAGAAACTCCAATATGATCATACTGTAATCTGCACTTTGTGGGGGAAATTCTAATTGGACCTCACAAAGTTTGTGACTGGTTTGTTGCACTAGACGAATGGTAAACTAATCAGCTGATCAATTTTAATACCGAAATCGCACAGAGTACTTGATTGAGCAAGATGGGGGGGAGGGGAATCGGTAAAGTGGATTCAAGCACAAAAACACGACAGTGAAATTTATTGTCGTGCAAAAATACCTACTTAGAGGTGGTCTGGATCTGTATTATTTGTTGAACATAAGCTCTCATAGATCTATTTATATAGATAGAATGATGAGCTGATTGGTGCTACAAAGCTGCTTGTGTAAGAAATAGAGTGGCGCTTCAAAGATCCGTTCAACGCGAGGATTGGGCCTACATCTAGGAAATTCTGGAAATAATCCAATCAAATTCCACAGAATCATGGTTTTGGGATCAGGGAATAGGATTGTGCATGACGGTGCGGAGTCAATAATGCAGCCTCGATATAGTAGCAGGTCAGGAACGCGGCGAGAAAAGTTGCTAATTGCACACTTATACTGTTGAGAATTTCACCAAAAAAAACTTGGAGACTCTTTCGATATTCCTACTTACAAAGAGTTGAGAATAAGTTTCCATATTAATAAACTCGATTGCTGATTGAGAATAATATCTGAGAAGCCATAAAAAATAGCGCCGATGTCGAAAGCTACCCCAAATGTGTTACAGTCCATCAGCTCGTAAAGTAAATCCTATCACACAAATCACCGGGCTTAGTATTGAATCGTAAGTTTCGCCTATTTTCTTTTGTTTGCGTCTGAGAATAATGGAAAGTGTTCAAGAAATATCTGAGCAAAAAACCAAACGCATCGTAGCTTTTCAATTTTGCTAGAATACTCAGATGGAATCAGCTCACCTTGACCTTACTATCCGATAGTTTCATAACCCCTCAAAAGTATCATTTCCATTGAGCCTGCGGTCATGCCTTTGTTTTTCCAACTCCCATAACTCTTTACCGTGTTTTGTCCTTGCAACTAGGCCTCCCAAGTTAAGAACGTTAATCAAAGTGGTATAAGGTCAACTGGTCCCACAAGTCGAGGAATGGTCAGCTGTGATGGGATGTAGCAAGCACCGACGATTTGAGGACCTCTCTCTCGACGAAAGAGAGCAAGAGCGGATATTGTCGGCATAGAAAAATGATGAAATATTGGGATATCCTAATGCAATTAGCATTTGCAGATTACTCTAGAGAATGGCTTCACCTACCAGTATCAACCTGCATATCGACTGATCATACCATTGAGGTTAGGACACAGAGACAACTGAAAGATGGTAATTTCCTAGGAATCAGCGGCTATTTTTCAATCAAGCAGATACTCAATGCATACTACAATGCGAGTTTTGTAGAATTCGACTTGGTGAGGACTAAAACTTTTACTGTACCATATAGTCTTGGACTAATGTAACGTTATTTGTCGATTCCACGCTCGAGTGATTGGAGCATTGTGGATGATTTGACCTCAAGTCTGCGATGTTGCAAATATAATTTCGACGAGAGTCAGAACACACACTCGCTGAGAGGACCCGTATGCAAAATTAATCTTTATAGAGAAAACATGAGGGGTGTTATCAAAAAAGAAGATTGGGGAGTGTTCTCGACATCGGAAATAAATAGCGAAGCTCCAGCATGGCCAACAATACTAGTTATCTCATGGAAGTAAGGAGCGAATTTATAAAACAAAACTGCATCCAATATTGAAAAGAGTAAAAATAGCGGAGATGTGCAACAAAGCTGCATTCAAAAGTGAAAGGAGAAATAAATAGCGAAGATATGCAACAAAAAGATATTTTTCTCTTCGAGAAATTAGTGAATTGCGGCTGAAGCAATATAAAATGGCGGGTTCTAATCAATCATGATTTCAGCTGAAAGTGGTACGAGAGTGAAAAGGATCAATCTCAGTACTAAACATCAACAAATCGATAGATAAATAAGTGAAAGCATAGAATAAAGATAAAAGTCCTAATCAAATCCTTCGATGTCTTCCCCTCCTCATCTACCGGGCCACACGAAAGTCTGAGCGCAATAGACATAACCGCCGCAACTCTGGACGGCGGTAGGGACCAAGTTTCGAACACTGCTCAATTTCGTGGACATTTCAAGACATATCACCCGAACGCATCAGCCAGTTTGAGGCCTTTCGAAACCGCAGTGATCGTCGAGCAGCTGAGATTGGCAATCAATCTGCCAAGCACGTAAGAGTGATGATCGGGATAAGAAATCGGAAGGATTTCAAAGACACGGGCAAATTGTGGATTGAGATACAGAGAAGGAAGGAACGAAGACGATACATGTACGCGCAAAACAAAACGGACTTGTGTCGTAATCATTCGATCACGTGGAAGACACGCTTATTGAAATGTAACCCTGGGGCTCAAAAGCCAAAGATAGTTCAATATTTGATCCTTGATCAATATTCCCAAGATAGAAAACTTAAACTAAAGTTCTTCAACGATCCGCATAAACAGTGTCCACATTAGTCTCCGCTCATGAGTTTCCCAGTGTATTTTTAATTTCGTAGCCGCCCGGAGGAAAATGAAGTGGACTCTCTCACAAATTAAAGTTGCCGAGCGGAGAAAAGATACAAGCGATTGTAGATTACGCACGTGATCCACTCTCTCCATTGAAATTTGAATCATCGGATAAAAGTCCCGAAGTCAAACGAAACAGCCAACCAATCAATCATTCCTAATCAAGCAAACGAAAACCCCACGAAACACCTGTCGTTCTCGTTCCCTCGTTCAGCCCTTCAAGGGTACGAGAATGAACGATAATCAATCCTACGACCGTTATCGTGAACCCGCTCTATCTATCTTGGACCTTAGTGCAGTCTAAGCGCTTTAGGTCTTTCCGAACTCCAGAATTCCATTTTTAGATAGTTCAGGCGAGCTATCCGAGAAGAAAATACTACCTGATCGTACAAATTAAGTCATGGGAAATATCAAATCCCACAACGGCATTTCGAATAGTACGTACTGTCTCAACCTCTGGTCTTGAAAATTACGAGACGTCTCAATTTGAAGTATGAAGAAAGCTAATCTTAGGTAGACCTGTTCTTGAGGCCGAAGCTTAAAGGCATGAATTTCAATCTGACAAATACCGTTTACGTTTTATGGGTTGTCATCATCGGATTCTAGTGAGCTCCTACCTTCCTCTGGACTTGGGGTATCTTTCGTCTGATAAAAGATATGACGATATCATACCACTGCTTATCAGATACGGATAGTGGATTTCTCCATCCGATCTCTGTTCCATGGGTCCTGCTTCTCTGAATTGTACAGTTAATAATGAGTCAGAGTTTTCCTTCCTGAAACTGTGAAACGTAGATCATGAAACAAGATGAACATCTTGACTGATTCTCGGAATGATACATCGCATCACTCCCATCAAAATTCCAAGATATAAAAATCGAACGACATCCAATAATTCAACCCAATCTATCAAGATCCAATTGATTCGTCTACAACCCATGTACAGCCATACCCTGCATACCTAGGCAGGTATGCGGCGCGTCGAGAGAAAAGGCAGGGATAATTCGGAGATCATTCGCTTATTGGCGTGTGCTCCTTTACCAATGATCTTCAAGAAGAGGTTACGTCGTCAACACGACCCTGACACGTAACCGCCAGTCTCCATTTCTTCAAACCCGATTTTGGATTAACGTGACATTTCTTTACTTTGAGCAGTCTCATTTGAATAAAGCATAATGTTACTCGGGCGCTTGGTGGTCGGCTGTGTAAATTTGTTAGCAAAAGCGTCTGCCGGTCGCGGTACTTGAATAGTGTGATCGAAATTGGGAATAGTTTCAATTTGTACTCCACAACTGAGTTGAACTATTGCTTATTGAAAAAATCGATTCCGATTCACCGAAGTTTGATGGGTCGACAATTTGGCCAGTCGTATGTCGCAAAAGCTAAAAAAAGTTTCATTAAGCAAGCGCTGGTTAACCAATAAGGCGACAAATTATTCTTAGGTACGTCTTCAAGTAGTGGTACCTAATGAAATTATTGTTCAATGCCGTTGCCGTTGTTTTGTACGACTACCTATACCCTACCTATACTTGATGTTGTGCAATATTGACTTGTTGATTTTGGTAACGCGAGCGCTTGGAGAAATTTCGCGATGTTGTACGCGATATCGTGGGTTTTGGTGTTCATGGTACGTACCCAGGTACATAGTATCCTAAAATGTAATTACCCGAACGCGTCTTTTTGCTTACTTCACAATCAGCGCCTCCAATCTGATTCGATTTGTGATAATCGATTTTGATTGGATTCTTTCCTGATTTCTCAGCAAGAACTATCAAATTCCCATGTAAAATACCATCTCCCCGGATCCACTGTCAAAAACTTGGCGTTCATGGGTCAGGTTGAATAGTCTAAAAATGAGTCATTTTAACATTGCACTGCATTACATTAGTGCTTCATATACTTAACCTAATTGAGATTATATTTTATCCGGCGGCTGCTGAAGAACGAACCATATGGCCTCATCTTCTTGACCAAGAAACAGTATCATATCCACTTTGTGTATTTTCAGTCTCGTCTAACTACATTTCTCCGCGTTTCGGATTATTTACATTTTTTTCTTGATACCCCTGTCCGGACATCAAGTCGATCCATGAAGTGATCTAGGTATTGGATACTACCCTTCTACTCAATTTCAACGAGGATAAGTACTGGTGGTTGTCACCTCACATCTCTTTTTTAGTTATTCAGTCTCATCTCATACTCTTTCTTTCGTTCTTCATTCATTCGCATTAGACATCTCTTCTGTCATCAATCTTTTTAGAAGAGCTGTGCTCATCGTCATATCATCATACCATACCTTTTAATATTCTTCAGTTGATCTTGAAGCAATCGAAATATCTGGAGCCGGCTCCTTCATCAGAACTTTAATATAGTGTTTTCTTCATAGACACAGACCACCTACCGCTCACCACCACCCTACTCATATTTTTGCGTAAGTCAAGCACCTGACATTGCTAATAAATTTATACCACAATGACATTGATTAACATTTTTATGTATGCAGTCCGGTAGCAGACATGTCATTTGATTATTCTTCGTTCTCATTTGAGCCAACTACTCCACCACAATTCACATTTGAGGAGCCTTTAATCAGTGCTCCTTTCAGACTTGGCCATTCTCGATCAGGTTCGCAAGTGTCAATTTATTCTCGAGATTCATCTCCATCCGATTCTATCAGCATCTCAAGTACCCAGATGACTACTCCGGCTAGATCACCAATCAGACAACATGGCCCACTTCTCCTACCTAAGATTCGTCCACAAGATCAGGAAATCAACGCTTCGCCCTCAACTGGATTGAGAGTAACCAAAACATCAAAAAAGAATGCTGCTAGCCGTGCATTCAAACCTACTCATAATAGGAGTTACACGAATCCCGAGACAATCGTGTTTAACTCTGATATATTCCCCTCGAATACCCGTCCAATGTCCACTCTTTGTTCACCAATGCACGCTGTTCAATCAGTTGAAAGTCAGCAACACAGACGTTCCTCAAGCTCCAGTCTTGATGGTCAAACACTCGGCAAATATGGATTCCCAACTTATCGTCAAATGCCAAACTATATCCAACAATCTCCAAATATGTCAGTCATGGAATCATATTCACCACAACCACATGAACGATACCCAACTCCTGCACGTGAGCCATCTCCCCTTGCTCAAATGAGCAGCATAGACGACATTCAAACCATCCATATCTCCGATAATTCAATATCCAACCTCGCCACCTACCTCACCTCACCCAACCCCGCTCCAGCTCTCGTCCGTCAACTTAACATCCATGTCCGCGACACAAACGCCAAGCATTTCTGGTGGGATATCCGACAAATCCGACCCTGGACCTCCTTCAACACTACCACTATTTCCTCCATCCCCGGTTTTCGCGATCTACTGAACCTCGGTCTCCCATCCAACATTTTCCAACAACCATCGCGCGCTTGCAACAATCCCGAGAATGAACACGAATTGCAAAACATCTACACCCAATTCTACGCTAAAAAACTCAACCACGCACTTTCCATCTCCCAAGGAACCCGTCATCTCATGATGCGTGCATCAACAGCCATGGGACAAAAATCCGGCGATCCATCTTTCATCTCCAACTACACCGACGACAACTCCCAACTAATCTACGGACGAGGCCTCGGTCGCGTCGTCGGATTAGTCAAATCCTTTGACCGCTGGAATACCGGTATGCGCGTCGAGGGCAACCATCGCAAAGTGGAATATCTCCGGGGCCTCGCGCATCTACACAAATGCATGCGCGAACACGGATGTCGCTATGGATTTATCATGACAGAAATCGAACTTGTCGTCGTACGCAACGGATCCGAGTCCGTGCCGCATTTTGGATATCTGGAGGTTCAGACGATTCAGCTTGCTGCGCATGCCAGTTCTACTTCTGCATTTTCCGAGGTGGAGAATTCTTTCGAGGAGGATAAGTTGGAGAATATGACGGCGTTGATGGCGCTTTGGTATTTGCATATGCTTGCGAGAGATGAGATTTTGCCTGGTCAGATGACGTGGAAGACGGAGATTGGAGCACCGGCTGAGGGGACGAGGAGGAAGATTTTGCCAAAGGATGATTGGATTCCGGAACCGCAGTTGGCGGAGAAGAGAGAGGCGAAGAGGGGTCGTGGGTGGGTTTGGCCAGAGGAAGGTGTGGGGAGGAAGGAGTTGGGGAAGAGGGGTGTGAGGTATTAGGTTGGTGGTGGTGGTCGTGGAATAGAAGGATGGAGATGAGGGGAAAGTAAAGGGAAGAAAATAAAATAGAAAACCGCAGGCCGGTTTACGAATGCATTGAGGAGTTGGGAACTGGACTGGATTGGAACTGCAATTAGTAAAGGATGCAGCTTGGAGTAGTCTAATGGATGGATATTTGGGTGGCATAGTGAATAATCAGGAGTATTGATAGCGAATAGCATTTTACACTTCTAATAACTGTAACTTGTTACTGCATTTCAGTTCATAGGTGTTCCCATGTGAGTAATCGTCTTCCAATTCGAGAATAACATACCGCTTTTGTGGTTTTGTAGCAAAAGTTGGCAACTACCTAGGTATTCAACCCCTGGACTTTGAAGTAAAGATGCGGCACAGACAACTCTAAGCGAGCACTAACCCCATTACAACTGCTCGCTCCGAGTCTAAGCATGATTTGAGATGTCCCCCGAAGGCTACAGCGTGTTGTTTACGGATAAGTTTCCCGGTGCGATGGGTCTATCCAGATTCCTGGGATTTTGTAATTTGTTTATTAAGGAATGGACATCCTTCGATTTCCAGTCCATCCAACACATCCTCAAAAAAATTAGAAAATTGTTCAGCATGATTAGCTTTCTATATATATTGGTGAGTCTAAATTTCTAGTGTCATTCATACAATTCCATACGAATCATTATACTATACATTGGAAAATCCAGTAGATGCAACTAAAACTTCTCATAGTTTTACATACTCCTCCCAGACCTCCACTCCATCCTCGCATCTCCACCTCAATGTCCTCTTTCACATTCTACCATCACCGTCACAACCACAACCACAACCACATACCTCTCCATCACGACATCCACCACAACAAGAAGCAGAACCAAGCATCCCTGTTTCCAACACGAAGCACCCGCTAGCTGTTTCGTCACCACGTACTCAACCACCACGCCATTCACATGGCCAGCCGTCGGTACACCCACGAAAACTCGTGCTTACAAGCCCGAATTTACACCAATGAAGGATCTTCCACTTGCCCCTGGTACTTCTGGATCTTGTGAGAGGTACACGAACCGTTTGGGTAAGTCGGATAGGATTAACATATGTTTCTTTGTTGCGCATTTTTATGAAGGTGAGTTCATGGATTTCTTCACTTCGTTCCTGATGTCCCACCCCGTTGAGATTGTATGTCTATGTTTAACCTACTGATGAATTGTTTGGGGGGATGAATAGTCAATGTGCATGATTTCATCGCGTGGAATCCATCACTTACATTGGATGCCAAAAATACTAGTTCGTGTGTGCTTGCTCCGGGGTATCGTTATTGTCTTGGAGGAAGCACAGTCTGATTAGATGGGACTTCTTCTGGCGCCTCTTAGATAACATATGTTGAAAGAGCTCTAAGGCTTGTAATTGCAATTATTCAATCCTGATATTCTCACTGAAGGGTTCATGTTGTGGTGATCATGGTACGCGGTCTGCGCAAATTCACGATACACCGTCGTGTCTCCGAACAATATTGCAACAACACCACCAGTAATAATGAGAACGAAATGGACGACTGAATGAATTTCGAAGGAAAGGTTCATAAATATTATATTTGGTACCTAGTCAGTTAATAAAGCGCGATTAATTAATGTGAATCAGAGTGTCTTCATTCTCAATACTTCAATGATTATAAAATAAGATTAGACAAAAATGATTTTTGAAGGATTATGGGTTGTGTGGGTATCTAGCAAAGATTCTTTCATTTGGCCAATCAAATGATAGACAGCTTGTTAGCTGTACAAGGTGTATCATGCAGCCTAGGTACATCACATCATGGACCCGTATTAAGTACACGTGATCGTGTATTTTGTACATTATGTAAGTTACGTTACATGGGACTTGTTAACAGCACAACTGTTCTCTTGCTCTTTCTAAAAACATTCCCGCAACTTTTGATTCACCTCGTCTCAAATATCCAAGATGTCTAATTTGGCCGACTCTTCACAACTCTCAAAGTTTCGAATGCCACCCGAGGACAAGGCATTGTACGAGCGTATCGCAACGTTGGAAGATCCTACATCCGTCACACGAGCTGAGAAGAATCAGTTATTAGGTGTCCCACCGCCCGATGAAGAAGATAGAATTTGCAAGGAAAAAACCGGCCTTACCATGGCGGAGCTTGAAAATAAAGTAATGACAAGCTCGGACACCCTCTCCGAGGAAGAGGTCAACATCATACTATTTGGTGTCATGTGGGAGCCAGGTAAACAAAGCGTTAACTGCAAAAGAAATTTGCTGTGGTCTATGAACCTTGTGGACGAAGAGCAACAACTTGTCGCAAAAGTACGGGATTTCCTGGCTAATGATTACGATAATGAGATTCATCGTCTGGTTTACAACCGCAACAGGGCTTTAGATGCGGTCATAAAACAACGGCGCGAGCAGCAGCGTGCTGCCATGACCGCGCGACACGTAGCTTCTCGGCCAAGATGGGTGCAAGAGTTGATTACCGCAAAGCTACCTCAGTGGGGGTTTGTTGTTTTTCGGACCGATTATAGTGAGGAAACAGATGAAAAATGGCGTGTCTTTAAGGGAATCTACACTATGACTGGAAACACCGTGCTGAAAGATTCTTGGAAGAGAGCAAGTCCCCTGATTGTGACAAGTCAATCGATTTTTGTTTCTGATCCGGTGATGGACGGAGCTGATACTGATGCTTTGCGGCACAGATTCAAAACGATGAGAGAGCGTCAAGAGATTCCTAATGGGATAGCAATGGATTGCTTTTTGGTGGTGGATGAGGCAGTTCTTAATCACAATTTCATATCTTCGAAGACACTATACAAGCCGAAACCCCTTGGAGATCGGAATCCCTGGGAGTTTGCATTGTATTTACGAGCTGTAGATCCCGATCATAATAACCCAGCAACGATCACACCACAAGCAGATACATCCGACTTCACAGGAGAAATTACCATTCCGCTTCCCAAGGTATTCGACTGGTTGTATTATTGCTTTATGTCTAAGAGTGAAGATTGGGAAACGCGATATTTGACTATCAAAGGAGGCCCTGCTGAGTTGGTGGTTTGTGCTCCTTCTATCTCCTGCACCTTAAAGCCGCGAGAAATCAAATCATCGCATTCTTGATAAATTACTGACATTTATGTTTAGGGCCCTGAGACGCCATATCCAGCCTATCGATCGGGCACGGAACAGCTATTGAAATAAATAGCCATGCTATGATTATTCAGTACACTCCCATATACACAATTTGTAAGATGATAACACAATAATGTTCGGCTTCTTCTGAACTTTCTCTAATCTACAAAAGTGTTTCGAGGTTCGATAACAAGGTGGTCAAGATGCTTCATACGTCGGCAAGTTATCAAAAGAGGTGTCAACTTATAGAAATCTAAGAGAATTGACATCGAGATGCTGTATCAGCTGATATGATGTCAAATGGATTAAAAATTAGACAGATTTCGTACAGCTGAAATGGTACAGATGTTCAATAGCTGTGAGGATAACTTATAACCACCCCCTACCCATGCTCAACCGCATATGAGTTTTGAATTATCCGGAGAACTCTCGGAGTTTTTCATGAAGTACACTCCCCAAAAGTTGCTTGACAACCTGAGCCAACGTCACAATATGTACTCTCACTACCGCAAAACCCATATTGACTGCAACAATTTCCAAATGCAGATCCAGCGCAAGTCCAATCATTGTAGTCGTTACCACATCCGCCATTGGAAGAGATGGTCTGGGATGGTGCCGCCGGCACTGTGCCAGTAGTCGCAGTAGGACTGGTGGAGCAAATGCCAAAGGCAGACTGGCAACCTACACCACAAAAGTCGGACGTGCTGCCACAGTATCCACTCTCGCTACAGCAATTTGGAGACTCGCAAGTATATCCTACACCGACCGAAGTTAGCGTCAGATTTCAGAAATGACCATAAATGACAGAAGATATATTTTAAAGGGGAGGGGGAAGGGAGATATCTCAAAGAAGCGTCCAGAGAAGGAGAAGAGTTTTATGCTAGACTCTTACCATTATCACCACCGCATGAACCATCTGGTGAGAGAGTGGCAGTTGGCGTTGCTGTATTTGTTGCAGTTGGAAGTGTTGCAGACACTGTGGTGCAACTTCCGAATAAGGATTGGCATCCCACGCCACAGAAGTCGCTTGTCGAACCACAATTCCCATATTCCGAGCAACAATCTCCAAACGCACTACCTTCACATGTATAATTTGTATTTTCGGCGCCGCAAAGTCCATTGGGCGAAATGCTGGAAGTACCATTCGATCCAGTGGTGGTTCCTGCCACGCAGTAGCGGTAGCCAGGAAGAAACTCACATGACGTCGTGTTGTTTTCATCATATGTTAAAGACGGATTCCATGCGACAATATCCGATATTTCAACTAATCAAAGGAAGAAGAACCATCAGCATTATGTACTTATCATTTAGTGGGATAAAGACAACAAATTGGATATATGTGTTGAAGAATGATACTGTAAAAAGAGATGAAAAGCACACCGTCGTAAAAATAGGCAATGGCACCACATGAGTTGATATCGGTTGAGCTCTCATAGTACTTCGCATACTTTGGACAGGATCCTTCAGTCCCTGGTGCAAGTGGAAGATCGGCGAGGGATGTATAATTAGTCAATAAAGCAGTCGTAGTCATCGTGCCCACTGCTGGCCAAGCAAATGGCGTAGTGGTAGGGTATGTGGTGACGAAACAGCTAGCGGGGGCATAGAGTTGCGAACATGGATCTTTTGTCGTTGTTGTACCCCTACGGTCAGAACAAGTTGTCAGCAAATAGGGAACGGAATAATTCACTTCCAAAAGGAGCAGCTGCAGCAAACCAGAAGAGCTTGGAAATTTAACTGGATTAATACTTACCCGTATCCGGGATACGTCGCGATATTTCCTACGGCCTTGACACAGTAGTAGGTGTCAGTCCAGAGATTTCCACATGTACTGTTTACCATGGGATTCAGGAAGTAAAAGTCAGCCAAGGAGATACCCATTGCAATCGATATACTTGCACATTCGTCACCATCCAACACTAGATAATATGCTCCACCTGAATGATTACTTCGGTCAGTTGGTTTACTCAATTGATGAAAAGTGCTGGATTGAAAACTTACAGTCAGTCGTTGTGTTCGGCGCTAGATTAGTAGGAATCGAACTGTAAGTAGGTATTCGATGAAGTCAGTGACACTTATAAAATTATAAACAAGAAAAAAGTGTGTTATGGTCTAGCTAGACTTACGCTATAGGCGTGGTGACGCTTGCGCTCCCCGTCGAAGCAGCAGTTGATAATCCCGGATAACTACATGTTTTGGTCAATTAATTGTGGAAACTTTTGATCTCGAAGGGTGATTTTTGAGACAAGAATTCGTCCTTACCTTACGCAAATCTGAAAGCCTTCTACTTGATTCAGATTTGAACATCCTTTGTTGATGTTGGGATTCCAAGAGATTAGCTGTGTGCTGGAGAATGTCATATTGTAGCTCTGGACAATGCCATGGCAAGTATCGTTTGCTGCCACTGTGTAAAGCTTGCAGCTTTGTGGGATGCATAAACTTGTCCCTGGACCTGGAAGCTCTGAGCAGTATCCCGGAAGGTTATTCGCTTGCATCAGATAGAATGTCGCTACCTGCTGGGATTCGCTGATTGAGCTACAGGTGTCTTCTTCTTGTATCGTATACATTGATGTACATGAATATGCGGCCGTAGTAGTCGAAGGATTTGCAGTTGATGAGACAGTACTTGTGATGCCTAGAGAGTATGGATTTGGGGATGTAACTGGATATTTCGTCACTCCGCAGCTGTCAAGTAGTCAGTGAGTAGGACTTCTTATTTTTCCATTCGTGATTGTGTATTTGAACTAACTCACGAAGAGGTTAGTGATGAGTACATGCTAGCGGATTCATCATCCCATCCAAGTGGCGAATCTAATTGGCTCTGCTGAATAAGAAGATTGCAATCTGAACAAACTTCAGTGGAGGTTGTGCTTTCGGTATTATTGTTCCATGAGAAAAAGTCCGGGAAACAGTATTCACTTGTGGTTCTATGCACAAAAAAGTCAGTCAAGAATGCAGAACAAACAAACTTACGTTACGGTCATACATGCGGATCTTGTACACATGTGTAGTTGTATGTGAATAAGAGAATATCGGTAGTGAGAGATGGAGGATATGTCTCTCCTGCGGTGACTACTAAATCGGAACTGCTACAATCCAAAATTTGCTGAGCTCGCAAAGTCTCAAGCGCTTCTAGGCAGGTTTCAGTGCAAATGCTAGAAAGGTCGTCCACTGTGGGAAATAGCTGTCCCAGTGCGACTTCATACAGCGTTATGTTACATGCGATGTCCTCACTAAAAGTAGCACTATATTTTGAAAATTATTTAGCATTATCTTCCACAAGTTTTCGATATTAGCAACGTACTTGCAAGCTGTAGAGAAATTTCCTGGAGCCTCAATCTGAGGGGCCCCAAGAAGAATTTGAGATTCAACCACTGGTTGCAACAGCAAACCGAAGATCTAGTTTGAACGTCAGATACAGGATTTCATTGGCGACAGAGGTGCGTGATCATGGGAACATTGAATACACTGACCAAATAATATTGAAGGCGAGACATGTCGAAAAATTGTCCTAACATGCAATGGCCAAAAGATGTGCATCTGTCGATGACTTAGACTTTTAAGACCCCTAGGAAAGTGGATCCCACACTTGAAGCCTGGACGCTTCGGGTTGTCGGGAAAAAATGAGATCCGGAGAACGCGATCACAATTGGCTTAGTGCTCGCTTATAGTAGTCTGTGCTGCATCTGTACATCAGGGGTTGTGGTAATCACCACTGCAACATCAAATAAATTGGGTAAGCTAGCCGCCGATTTTCCGACAAATGGGATAGTCCCATCTCTCGGAAGAATCTATATGATCCATAAATCTACCCTGCTGATAATTTCGCAGTGAAGAAACCCGCATTTGAGACTTTCCTTTTTCGACGTCAAAAGTATAATCTGCCTGCGTATCTGAAATATGGGCCGATAACATCTACATCACATGCATGTAGCAATTTAAGAGCAAATTTCTCTTCGCGCAATGATACGATTGCAGGGCAGCGCGACAGGTGACTTTACTGGCAATGTAGTAACTCATATCCGAATCTCACAGTATACATGGGGCTCTTTCCACTTCCGAGTACTAGATCCATATCTTGCATCGGATCGGCAGTTGAAATCTCAATATCTTGACCATGTGAGATTGCAGCCAGAAGATAAATTGAGTTTGAAGTCCATGTACCAAGTGATCAACATGCTGCCTTTCTATATCTATTCCATTTTGGTGTGACATTCGGAAAGGCTCCTCTCTTACTTTATCAGTGGTATTCATTCATTACTCTACCTTCTTTCTCATTATGGCAGAGCAGTGGCGGCTGCTACGCTCAAAACACGCTCTTTTAGCTCTTTTCTTTTTAGTTATCACCATCACTCTTTCCGGGCCGTACATAGGACATGGTTTGCAGGTTTTAAGGACCAAGGAGTCATTACCCACCCAAGCCGAATTGTCTTCAACATTTCGTAACACGGGATTCAAGCGTGACGATGATGAATACGTTTGCTCTGCAGTAAGTTTTGACAAGCTACGATGGTTGGAAATTGTCGCTAACTCATGTGATAGGACAAGCCATGTGCAAATGGTGCATGCTGGTGACTTCCCCCATCTTCTCCCAACAACTTATATCCAAAGACAGTGTATTAATTTCTCTTAGTGGTTCTTATGAAGGAACGACAACAGGAGTATGCGGTTATGGTATTGATTCAACCTCTTCCCTTGTGAACTATTACTAAAACTTCACAGGCTCTACCTATTGCGGAGATGACTGTACATCAAATTGCAATGCCACCGCACCATGTAAGGAAAGCCGCTCGTGATACCTTGATCAATCTAACATCTTGCAGGTGGAAAAGATGCACTTGCTGAATACATTTTCTGCCCCTTGAATGTTTGTTGTTCGCAGTATGGCTTTTGTGGAACTGGAGAACTCTTTTGTTCCGATGGTTGCCAAAATAACTGCGTGTCAGAACCCATTCCGCCTTCTGGTGGAAACACAAAAGGGGTCTTAAACAGAGTGATTGGATACTATGAAGGATGGTAAGACAATCTTTTATATGAGGCAATTGTCAGTCTTAACGGGATGATAGGTCAAACTCACGCAGTTGCTATGCCTTTCCTCCTAGTGCTATTCCGACTTCGGGTCTCACGCATGTGAACTTTGCCTTTGCCTACATTGACCCCGACACGTTCCAAATTACTACCATGGAGCCTGATATGCCAACTTCTCTGTTCGTTGGAACTGCAGATATCAAGTCACTCACTTCTGGCTTGTCAGATGTCGAGATCTTCATCTCCATTGGTGGCTGGTCATTCTCAGACGACTTAACTACGACACAGCCCGTATTTTCCAATATTGCATCGAGCGCAGCGAACCGAAAGAAGTTCGCCAGTAATCTTGTCAACTTTTTGAAAGAATATGGCTTTGACGGAGGTAAGTGATTCATTTTAGATTGAATTTTACACCCTAACAAATCACGCTCATTATGAAACGGTGCTTCCATGGTGATCATCTCGGCATTATCAAAAGCTTTTTGGAAATTTGTCAGATTTTGAAATACCAGGACTGACTCACATTACTCCAGTCGACTTCGATTGGGAATACCCTGGCGCTCCCGACAGAGGCGGTAAAGTAGAGGATACGGAAAACTATGTTTTTTTATTGGAAGCTGTGCGTGAAGCTTTTGATAATTCTGATGGTTCATACGGAATCAGCTTCACGGCACCAAGCTCATACTGGTATCTACAATGGTTTGATCTACCAGGAATGATATTATATGCTGATTAGATTAATTTAATGAGTAAGACTTTCTTTCGGTGGCATCTTAAAATCTTATAGATTATGACTGACGCAGAATCAGCATATGACTTGCATAGGACTTGGGATTCAACGGACCCAATTGGAAGTATAGTACAAGCCCACACAAACCTTACCGAAATCAAAGACTCAGTCGAGCTTCTGTGGCGAGTTAACATCCCTCCAGAAAAAGTTGTTCTAGGTCTAGGTTTCTATGGCCGTTCATTCCAACTGTCGGACACATCTTGTGGATCTCCAGGCTGTGCATTCTCCGGTGCCGCTGAAGCAGGAATATGCACTAAGAGTGCAGGAACGCTTGCATACTTTGAAATCATGGATATTATAGATAAACAAACCCCGGAGATTACTTGGGATAAGACCGATGCTGTAAAGTATTTCCAGTATGGTGCCACGAAGAACCAGTGGGTAAGCTACGATGATAGCGATACGTTTGCGCAAAAGGTAAAATGGGCCAACAGCGTTGGGTAAGTTGATCCGTCGCCCATCAAGCCATCGTTTTACTGGTTTCTAACACAGTAATAGGCTGGGTGGAGTGATGATCTGGTCTGTTGACCAAGATGATACTGATTTCGATGCGCTCAAAGGTCTCATTGGCGAAGACATCCCCAAATTGTCTAAACTCGAGACCGCATCTACTTCGGTTGCAGGCAGTTGGGCAAGCCAGAACGGTCAAGATTGTCAGGAAACTGACTGCCTCAGTGACTCGGAAGTTGGATCCTGGGGAAGTGACTTCGCAATTGCGCCCAATGGGGGTGCTTTTACTGATACTTGTGGCAAAAATAAGAAGAAATACATCATCTGCCCTATTGATGCTATGCCTAGTACTTGTCAATGGAGGGGTGGTGAGACAGGTCGTGCCTGTCATGGTCAATGCCACACAAACGAAGTCACCCTCTTTTACTCCAAACATGCCACTGTTAACTGTTTATCACCCGGTCAGCAATCTTTCTGTTGCCAATCCAACACTTGGAGCGAGTTGGTTGGCTCTTGTGACTGGTCTGCGGATGACACCTGTGCTGAGGGAAAAACATGGGTCGCCATGAGAAACACATATGATTATGGGCACGATATTGATTACAGTGGATATCGCACTATCCAACAAGCTTATTGCTGTGATTCTGGCTTTGACGATTGCCATTGGATTGGCAAAGGGAATTGCGATGACAACGAATGTGCCGAGTAAGTTATTTCCCAGTCTAGCCTTCCACGAATGATCCACTCTGACGAAAAAAGCTATGAGATAGAACTATGCACTGACGATTATGGAAACTCGATGTCGTTATGTGCCAGCGGCTGGAATGGTCGAAGCAAAGTTCTGTGCTGTACACCGCCGAATAGTCTCAACCCGTTCCTACCGGTTCCACTCGCAAATATTGTGAGACTCTTTGTTTTCCCCCCTTGCCTTTTACGAGACATTGAAAGAAATTTACTCCACAGAAACTAACGCGATTCAAGTTTCCCACTTTACCACCCACTACAGATATTCCGGATTTTGAAATCAAGCCCATTCAAAATTCGCCTACATCCTCGGGTTCGGATACAGTCTCCGGGGCATTTGGCAGTAAGCAAATTTCATGTCCGCTAATTATCGCTCTAAAAAGACTACTTCCAAGAACGGTACCAGACTGAGAGCAAAATAATCGCCGACATGTTTTTGGTGTTCTATGTCAGACTTAATTTTGAAGAATGGTTCACTAACATCTGACTTTGTAGTGGTTGTGATTGATGGACCCGCTGATGTAGTAACCAGTCTCTCTAAGAGAGACGATTCGCATATCGAGTTTTTAGATTGTGAGCCCACCGAGAAACGAGATCCCAAGTCAACTTATACAGTACGTTATGTTTGTATGAATGATTCTACCGAATCTAATTGCGACGCGGTCCACCAAGGCGGGGCAGAGGGTACCATTGTCAAGCTTCCTGAGGGTTGTGGTTTTGGAACATATGGTGTCGTTAGGGCTATCAGATTATCGAATAACCTGACAGTTGAGCATGAACTTCGACAAAGAACTCCGTCGCCCAATCCTCCCGTGTACGAAATGGATATTACCTATGATTACACACTTGTCAAACGGGATTCCGGAACAGTTTATGTTCGAATCGACTATGGTGATACCGTAGGATATTGGAATGATATTGTTTTGGCAGATGCAATCACAAAGAGAGGTATGAACGAGTCCGTAAACAAGCGATTCTGGAGTGCCGACGCGGCAGATTGGAAGACTGAGTTCGATGCGATTCGTAATCTCGGTCTGCCCAATGCGTATACGCTAAATTTGGAAGAAAACGATATTTATCAGCTGTTATACTCTGGAGACGTGAAGGATAGCTGTGGTGAGGACGACGGATGGCTTAATATCGAATTAGAGGGCTCCGGTTAGTCATTTTATTTTTCATAGAATTTATGATTCCCTGGTGCGACTAAGCGCAGAATATGGGTATGAAAGTTGTCTCTGCTAGTCAGACTACTTGATTAACCATTCGCATGGTTCCATTTGACCCACTTCGCTCACTGACACCTTCATAGTTGCGAGTAAACTCAGATGGGGAGTGACCATGGTAGGGACAATTTCCCCTGAGATCAGCTTCGAAGAAACTTATGGGTTTTTCGACGTTGACATGGATATGTCAGGCACCATCATGCTTGATGGAAAGGCATCAATCAACGTTGGCGGTAGCACAAAGCCAGCATCAGTTTTCGATACTGATATCTCCAATTTCGCATTCAGTGAACCAGGAATTGTTTCCTTTACTCCTAAAATGAACATTTTAGCAAGTATGACAGGGCAGGGAACCATTGATTCGGACTTTAGACTA
The DNA here is from genome assembly GCF_014898535.1 of Botrytis deweyae. Lineage (NCBI taxonomy): Eukaryota > Fungi > Ascomycota > Leotiomycetes > Helotiales > Sclerotiniaceae > Botrytis > Botrytis deweyae. The sequence goes on from NW_024066211.1 coordinate 1,464,291, forward strand.
AGTTTCAGGGCTGGGACCGATGGATATGCTCGAACAAATGCACCTTTATCCTTGGGCGACCTTTCTGGTGATGTTGAGAATGTTGTGGGGCCCGAATGTTGGACCGGATTTGCCGGTGGCTCACCAGCATCCACAGGTCAGAGATTGAGCGAGAGGGACTCTAGCTCCAGTGTTACCCTTCTCGGATTGCTCCTTGCAATGCGGACATGGCTAGAAATAGATGTGTACAATATGGGCACCAGTGCCAAAGGGGCTACTGCAGAATTCATAGTAGATGTGCCGCATTATATCCGCATTGTCAGTGACAGCGGCAACACTATCAGTGTCATTGGTGGTGATCAGCAGGTTGGTGTTGAGGTTTATTCATCTGGAATCTCATCAAAGTGGGAGCAAGATGATACTAGTCACCTGGTGGGATCAGTTGGTTCGCCATACGTTTTCACGAATGGTACTTCGAATGATGCACCTTTACGCACTGCGCCTAATTGGGGGTCAAATGCTGTGATTACTGGCGATTATGTCGGATGTTCCGGAAACAGCTCTACTAAGCTTGTCTGCCGTCAAACTAGTAACATGTCCGGTTTCGACCCAGATTGGCTCATCGACCCTGAAACAGGTGATTCTATTGCAAATGAGAGGAGACGGAAACGAGATATTAACCATTCAGTCTCGCCACTTCCAAAGGAACATTTTCTCTTACCCCGACCTTTTGGCGCTCCAAGGAATTTCACTGTCAAAGGACCCACTGGAAATTCCTTTATAATAACATCTCACAAATATCCCAACCGACAAGGAGGCGCATATCTCCTGAGCGTCAATCCGAACGCAGGCCGATTTTGGTTGGCCAATCCTGAAGATTGCGAGGACATATCGTTTACATCTGCTGGAGACCCAAACGGAGCGAAATGGGTTACTGAGCATATTGTGGAGTTAGGTACCTTCAAAATGTTTTTGGAATGGATGTTGGGTACCACAACTAGAGGTCTCCAGAATCGGGTTTTGACATCAGGTTATGCATCAGTTGATCAGCCGTTGCTGGCTCCTGATGGGCCCTTCCAGTTGCCCTGGAATACGTGGTCCACTCTGCAATCTGCAAGCACACCGATTGACGATATATGGAGAGCTTTTGGTGATGACACCAACCCCGGTGTGCTTGTCAACACCGAATCTGTCTTCAATGGAATCAAATTACAGGTTTGGCAGGGCAACTCTCCTATGGCCGACGCCACATGGGATGCAAATGATTACGATGAAACAAGCGAGTTGACGGGTAGCTTCTCAGCTCAAGACGGCATTTCCACCATCCGCGCGGCGACTTCGCTGTTCTCCTATTTGAACAACGAAATCATTCATGGAAATCTGGTCCAAACAATGAATTCGATATACGCTACATTCGCAGCTTTTGACCAGCAGGCCAACCTTCATCTGGCAGCCGAGAATCGGATCAACACAGCTGCAATGTTCTCTGAATTTGTCTACTATGTATTGTGGCCGAGACTTGAGGGGGTACAAACATGGATCGAAAGGCGCATAGGAGCGATGAGGGACGCCTGGAACGCTGTACTGGATGGTCCAACAAGCACAGCGCGAGCAGCACAAGTTAATCAAGTCTTGGGCTCACTTCAAGCTGTGTTGATCCAGGTGAGAGAGGTTGCAATACTGGATACTGGGTTTGACTTTGACCCACCAGAGCCATCCAAGAAATGATTCAGCTGCGTTATTGCTGCAATGGTTGAAAGTCCGGGTTTCGTCGCTACACGAGAGGCTTTCACTAACGCTCCAGAGCTCATCAGATTTAGAGCCTTGCGATTATATAATACATACCACTCACCATAGTAATACAATATAGTCAAAACTGTACTTGATGTCCGAAGGTTGCATGATCGTGAACTTCGTATCGATTGATTTGAGCTGGTGAGGATGAGTAGATGATGATACTCATGTATTCCGGGTATCCAATGGAGCATACCCACATCTTTTAATTAGAAATCGGGAAACTAGGAAGAGGATAAATGATATGAGCTAACAAGTGGTATCGATTTGTGTGGGTGTGCGTCTATGTGATGGAACTGGATTCGTTGTATGTCTGAATATGAATATTCCATCGATCCTGATTTGGATTCGAGCCAAATGAGGTCAAGAATGGCCGACAGAATTGAACTTCCATTCAGCAAATCGAATTGAGCAAAATATCCAATTCGTGTGACCATCATAACCAGCAAATTGTGTTGCACATCAGAAATATTGTGAAATCTCGGATAGACTTCGGCTCAAACACTAACACTCTGACACGCTTAGATGAGTAAGCTCACATGACCTTGAAAAATTGTGTTGCACATCTAGAATTGAGGACCTGGAGGGTATGAATATACTAGGTACTGTATGTAATACTTAGTAAACAATCAATCAATATATTTATTCGTCCTATCAACACAATTAAGCGGTTTATAGCGGGGTTACCTATGAGGATTTTCACCATGGGATGAGATTAGAGCAGGTACCATGTGAGAATTTTGGATTTATTTTATTTTTATTCGATTGGATTGATATCATTGTCTACATTCACTTCGAGTACTCTCTGTATCTTTGTGATTCTTGATCATTGAGTTTGGATTCGGATTCGGATTCTGATCAGGAATACAAGTGAGTACCTACCTATTCATAAGATGGAGGAAGTAAGCACCAGTCATCCATTGGTTTGGATTGATTGTGAGGTATGTTATTTCTTTACTATTACCCCTCTATTGTTTATCTGTTGATCAGATTATGTCTCGACTCCAATGTACGCGTTGGATTAGAATTTGAGGGATATAATGTCCTCAAGATTGCAAGCTGACAATGGCATATCATAGATGACAGGACTGGATGTTGAAAACGATGTCATTATTGAAATCTCGTGTGTAATTACGAATGGAAATTTGGAGGTGATGGACGAGAAGGGGTGGAATGCTGTGATTCATCAGGAGCAAGAGACGATGGATAAAATGGTTTGTACCTCTCTTCTCCTCTCTAAATATTTTCACATTCATTCATCAAAGGTCTCACATCCATACTTACAATCTCTCAACCTATAGGATGAATGGTGTACCACAACCCACGCCTCCACTGGCTTGACCTCTGAAGTTCTCTCCTCCACCACCACTCCCACCGAAGCTGCCGAGTCTCTTCTCAAATACATCAAATCATGGGTTCCCGAACCCCGTCGCGGATTACTCGCTGGAAATAGTGTTCATGCCGATAAAGTATTCTTGAGCAAAGGACCTTACAAACAAATAATCGAGCATCTACATTATCGAATCTTGGACGTGAGCAGTATCAAAGAAGCTGCCAAGCGTTGGTGCGATTTAGGAGTCTTGGTGGATCAGCCAAAGAAACAGGGAAAACATCGAGGGAGAGAGGATATTCTGGAGAGTATTGAGGAGGCAAGATATTGGAAGGAGAGAGTTTTTCAACCAGTACCGGTTTCGAAGTGAGGGCTTGGTAGAATTAGTTTTCATATGCGGAATTTCTGATTTCGTTAGGCATGAACATGAACAGATGCTTTCGTGGCATTGATGAGTGGGATGATCATGTTGATGCTTTGTTGTAAGTACATTTGTGCAGATTGATACTCCCAATGAAGAGAATGGAGGGCTGCATTGCTACGTTATGAGGATGACGGGAAAATTGGTGAAGCTGGTTGATTGATCGTCAACATCAATAATACGAGTGTACTTAAGTAGAAAATAGGAATTATCCATGCGGTGTTGAAAGGAACTGGTTACATACCACCTGCAACGGCAACCTTATGTAGAAAAGCACCCGATAACCTTGGATGGGGACAGTGGCATACATATATCAGGATTTGTCATGGACGCTTGAGAGACGTCGGGATTATATGGTTATTGAATTTGGATGAGAATATTCGAATCTGTATGGTGTAACAGTACATTTTCAATCTTACATAATCTAAACCGGAACGAGATTAAGTTCCTAATAATTAAGACTAAGCTTAAGGGGCTGTCCGATAGGTACCTAGTTTATAATATGAGGCTGAAAGCTATTTCGAATTTGGATAAGCATGGATATTAGATACTTGCTACGACCCTTTTGATATTTATTATGGTGGACAGTGGATGGGATTTATAACTACCTACCTACCTAGTACTAGGTACACCAAAATATATTTATTAATAATCAACGTTACATAATATCTGATAAATCATTCCATCACCTTTCTATCGTAGCTTCTCGTATTAAAGAATCATACTCGTAAAATCATGATAAATCAAGATTTTGACAACGTTAGGAATTAGATAGAATAGGCTAATATCAAATATGTATATATGGCAATATCAAAAAATACGTAGTTCCTATAACCAGCTACGACGTATTAAGAGTACCTAGGTATGGATGAGGTAATCCATCCATCCATCCATCATCTGAGATCTTCACCCCTCATCCCATCACGAAGAGTGGGGTCATCAAATCCATTCATACCAGGTATGCATCCCTACCCAGGACATCCATACCCAGTTACTGACACATTGTGCAAGTTCCTCTCAACGAATGCCCCACCAAACGAACTTCTCCACCCAGGAGCTAATATCAACACCGCTGGTTGAGCTTGTCTTGTTGGCATCAAAAACTCCTTGCCCCCTTTTTAATTCTCATACCATAACCTCTACTCTTCTTTCTCAACCTCATCCTTTACGTCGAATTACATCGCATCAGAAATCATGAGTGTCAAGACTGTTTCTTTGAAACCTTTTACCGATCAGAAGCCAGGAACGTAAGTTACTTGTTTGGGGGAGCTTGAACCCCACCCCACCTCTCCTCTTCTCTCTTCTGTCCGATTGAATGTTCCACTTGGTCGAGATGGACGGGAATATTGGTTACTACTGAAGACTATACAAAAGTCGAATATCAAAGTTCATTTTACTTGATTTCAATCCAGTCCAGTTTGCTAATATCCTGATTACACAGTTCTGGTCTCCGTAAAAAGGTCGTTGTTTTTCAACAAGAACACTACAGCGAGTCCTTCGTCACCTCTATCCTCCTCTCCATCCCCGAAGGTGTCAAGGACAGTTTCCTCGTGATTGGTGGTGATGGACGATACTGGAACCCGGAGGTTGTGCAATTGATTGCAAAGATCGGTGCCGCATACGGTGTGAAGAAGTTGTTGATTGGTCAAAATGGTATCTTGAGTACCCCTGCTGCGTCGCATGTTATCAGAAAGCGAAAGGCGACTGGTGGTATCTTGTTGACTGCTAGTCACAATGCTGGAGGTATGTTTTAGTATTTTTCTTCATTTGGGGGTTTGGGATGATGGGGTCGAACGGATCCGAGTGATGATGGAAAGAGAAAAGAGAGATCATGACTAATATTTTGATTGTTGAATAGGTCCAAAGAATGATTTCGGTATCAAATACAACCTCGCAAATGGTGGACCAGCTCCAGAATCAGTTACAAACAAGATCTTTGAAGCTTCGAAAACTCTTACCGAATACAAGATTGCCGATATCCCAGAGGTCGACATTGCTACAATTGGTACAAAAACATATGGTTCATTGGAGGTTGAGATTATCGATTCATGTGCCGATTATGTTGAGATGTTGAAGGATATCTTTGATTTCCCTCTCATTAAGAAATTCTTCGAAACGCACACCGATTTCAAGGTTCTTTTCGATGCCCTCTCTGGTGTCACTGGTCCTTATGGAAAGGCTATCTTTGAGACTGAATTAGGTCTTCCAAGCTCTAGCACACAAAACTGTATTCCTTCACCAGATTTCAATGGAGGTCACCCAGATCCTAACTTGACCTACGCTCACTCACTTGTTGAGGCTGTTGATAAGGGAAAGATACACTTTGGTGCTGCCAGTGATGGAGATGGAGATCGTAACATGATTTACGGTGCTAATGCATTCGTCTCCCCTGGTGACAGTCTTGCAATCATTGCTCACTATGCACAATCTATCCCATACTTCAAGAAACAAGGTGTCTACGGTCTTGCCCGCAGTATGCCAACCTCTGGAGCTGTTGATCTTGTTGCCAAAGCACAAGGTCTTAACTGCTATGAAGTTCCTACTGGATGGAAATTCTTCTGTGCTTTGTTCGATGCTGATAAACTTTCCATCTGTGGTGAGGAATCTTTCGGTACTGGATCAAACCATATCCGTGAGAAGGATGGTCTTTGGGCTGTCGTTGCTTGGTTGAACATTATCGCCGCTATTGGTGAGAAGGATCCAAGTGTTACTCCAAGTATTGCCAAGATTCAACATGATTTCTGGACTATCTATGGACGTACTTTCTTCACCAGATACGATTATGAGGATGTTAGCAGTGAGGGTGCTGCAAAGGTTGTTAAGGATTTGAATGCCAAGATTGAAGATTCTTCATTCATTGGTAGCAAGATTGGTGGTAAGTTTTTTCTGTCAGTTTTTTGATGTCATGACAAAGTAGCTCACATATTACCTCACAGACCGTACAGTCTCTGACGCCGGTGACTTCTCCTACACTGATCTCGATGGCAGCGTTTCTCCCAACCAAGGTCTTTACGTTAAATTCTCTGATGGATCCCGAATCGTTGTTCGTCTCAGTGGTACCGGTTCTTCGGGTGCTACTATCAGATTGTATATTGAGAAACATACAGATGATAAGAGTACCTATGGTCAAGATGCTCAAGTATTCTTGAAGGATAATGTAGACTTCGCTGTGGAGTTGTTGAAGTTTAAGGAGTATATCGGTAGAACCGAACCAGATGTTAAGACTTAAATTGGTCCGAAGGACATGTGGGGTTGAAAATAGAAGAAATAGTTGTGAAAAGTAGTTTTAGCGTTGCAAGCATGCAAATACGATATCAATACAATGTTGTTCATTATGAATATTTTAATGGAGATTTTATTGTTTTGTTTGAAAATGAATGTGTCAGGTAATGGGAGTTTAATTGTTTGATTGGTATTGGGAATTTGGGAATTCGAGATTTGGGATGATAGGTGAGGGGGTGAGTGTAGATGGGGTGACGTTTGAGTGTTTTGAGAATATAAAATAGGATGATATAGATGAACGGTTGAAATGATATCCTGGAAAGGATAGGAGAGAAGCGGGTGGGGGAGAAGAGGGTGGGGAAGATAGAGAAGGTATTATGAGGTAAAATGATGTGAGGATTTAAAATTGGAGAAGTATGGAGTGTGAAGATTGAGGAATGAAGAATGAAGATTGAATTATTTTGGAATGGGGGTGGGGGAGTAAGGGATTGAAATAAGGGATGAGTTATGGTTGGATAAGAGATGAGTTATGGTTGGATAAGAGATGAGTTATGGTTGGATAAGAGATTGGGATGAGGGATTGGGATGAGGGATTCATGAAGATAGGGTGTATAGTGTTGAAAGGGGTGGGAATGAGAGATTGGGATGGGGGAGGGAGGGAGAGGGAGATGGGGGAGGGAGAGGGAGAGGGAGGAAATGGGGAGGGAGGAAATGGGGAGGGAGGAAATGGGGAGGGAGGAAATGGGGAGGGAGGAAATGGGGAGGGAGGAAATGGGGAGGGAGGAAATGGGGAGGGAGGAAATGGGGAGGGGGGATGTGAGAGAGGGGGGAGGGCAGAGATGAGTAGTATGAAGATAATCAAAAAGCTTAATTTCAAAGAGTAATTTCGAAGAGGTATATTGTACCTGATAATCTCCTCATCTAACTACATTTAACATAACAATCCTAGAAATTTAACTAAACCCGAAATATAATATCGAATGCTTTTTTTTTTTTTACAAATCCGATATAAATTTTAATAGGAGATATAGGATAGGTAACTAAATAAGCCAAATTAACTACCTAGGTACTATTATATAATTTTTTTTTTGGATAAAAAATTTCAATCTTGAAGCGGAAATCTAATTAGTATATGGATTTTATTAAAATATTTGAAGAAAAAAAAATTGGGGGGGGAGGGGGGAAATCTTCTTTATATCGGATTCGGATTTTATGAGTCGGATTTTTGGGTCTGGTATGAATGGTTGAGTTGAGTTGAGTTCAGGTGAGTTCTTTTGTATTGTAGGTGAGTAGATATATATATATATAGGTAGGTAGGTAGGTAGGTAGAAAGCACTTCCTCTCCTCTCATCTCATCTCCTCTCGTAACCTTATTCTATCCAAGAATTTCCAGCACGTGATATGATACGATACGATACCCCGGCCCGGCCCAAGTACCGGGCTGGGATTGGAGTGGGACAGGGATTATGTAGGCGCGCTCGCGCTTGCGCTCGTGTTAGTGCTTGTGTTAGTTTCTCGGTAATAATGTGGATACCTAGGTTTTGTTGTCCGAGCTTTTGAGACTTGGAACTTTAAGCGATGGGGATAGGGGTAGGGAATATGATGGTGTGGATAGGAATAGGAGGAGGTGGATTGGAGGAGGTGGATGGTGTTATGTTGGTTTTGTTGTTTCTCTGTGGGGGTATTGAGGTTGGGGATTGGGGATTGGGGATTGGGGATTGGGTTTTGTTTTGTTTTGTTTTATAGTGGTTTTATAGCGGTTTAGATGGGTAGGTGGGTAGATAGGTATGTGGAGTTTAGTTCTGGTTTTGAGGTCTGAGGTCTAAAGTCTGAGGAATTGATTAGAATGGAAGATTTATGGTGAATGGATGGATGGATAGTTAGGTGGGTAGGGAGGTATTGTTTGGAAACTTTTAGATTATATGGAATATGGAAGAGGGGTTGATAGATTATGTGTTGGGAAGATATTGGATGTGGATATTGGGTTTTGAGAGGGGGGTGGTGAGGGTGGAGGGGTAGGTGGGGGGTAGATTGGGTAGATTGGGGGTGGATGATGATGATGATGGGGGAAGGGGTGGCAATTGGAGATGGGAGGGTGGGAGTTGTGATTTGAAATGGTTTGGGAATGGTTGGAATGGTTGAATGTTTGGAATGGTTTGGAATGGCGTTGGAATGGTTGGAATGGTTGAATGGTTGGAATGGTGGAATGGTTGAATGGTTTGGAATGGTTGGAATGGTTGGGGATAGGGAGGGGGATGGGAGAAGAGGAACGGGGGGAAGGGAGGTGGTGGGGGATGGGCTTGTTTGGAGTTGGAAGTTGGAGGCATGAAGGGGATGAGGGGCTTGTATAGGTAGCTATCTAATGAAAGGTTGGATCACGGGGTTAGCTTGCCAAGGGCTGGAGGCTGAAAGATGACTGGAGCCTTGCTGGGGCGTACTGCGAAAGAGAGCCGCGGGGGGCTGGGAGGGCCGGAGGCCCTGGCACTGTGGTGGGTGGTTTGGGATTGACTATTTGGAATTGGCCATTTGGAATTAAATAGGAAGTATGAGATAGGATGGAGATAGGGATAGAAATAAAGATAAAGATAGAGATGAAGATGGAGATGAAGATGAAAAGGGAGAGGATAAACATTTATAGGTATGAGTCGAGATGAGTCGAGATGAGATGAGTTTGATATAAGATTGGAAGTTTGTATATTTTCTAATTTGGAGACCTCGGGAGGTATTGCATGGGATAGTGATGAAGATGATGAAATGTAATAAAACAAAAGAACTCAGAAGTACTCTAGCTAAGATATAGATAGTACTATGGATATTTGTATAAGTAAAACAAATAAATCCGCACAAGTACTCTGGAAATCACGTCATAACGAAGTTTCACGGAATCAAAAAAGACGCAAATGGGTTTTAAATTTTCTTGTTTTTTTTTATTTGATAGAATATTGGAACTCTCTTGTATCCCCTCAATGTCACTCCGATATGGTTTCCCCCTCATTCCCCTCAATACCAATCCGAGCCTTTCTTGCCCCTTCCGGGCAATCGCCTTGCTCTTCATAATGATCTTTCCCCCCCGATTTCATTTCGCATTCCAACCCAACCATATCCAATCCGAGATCCATATACTTGTAAAGCACAGAAACGAACCCTCAAAATGTTCGCTGATCAGTAGTAATTGACCTTGATACACACTCTCTTGGCCTTGACTCTTCCTCAATAAAAACAACACTCATGCATTGGTCTGCCAACCTGAAGATTAATGCCATTGGCAGTGTACTCACGCCAAATAGTACGAATCTCATTGAGGGTGTGGGGAAGAAAGAGTCGATAGGGTTTTGGATCGGATTCCGAATGTACAAATTTGCTCGCAAAAAGCAGTCCATTTTTTCTCTTGCAAATGTTTGAGGGCAAGTTGTATTTCTTTGGATTCATTTATCCATGTAGTGGCTGTTTCAAAGTACTTTTGGAGTTGAAAATCATAATTGAGGTTTCTTCCGTAAGATGTGAAATGTTTCGATTTACGTTGATGTATTGTTCGCATCCACTTTTTGTATTGAAGCCCTTTGAATTCAAATATTCAACTGCGCCCTTGTCCCGTTTTGCAAAAAGATGGTCGCGCAACCACAAGTCATATTTTGGGTGTTGTTGAATCGACCCAAAAGTATATTATGAAATGTTTTCCGCGGTATCGATAGCGTCACCCCTATTGCCATACAATAAACGACCATCATATCGCATTATTTTGCCATCGGGATCTGTGAATGGGTGGCCTAAATGTGGGATGCCCTTTCGAACTTTCATTCCCCTAACAAACGGCCATTGAAAGAGCCCTGCCTCCCAAACAAGCACAGTCTTGGTTTCCTTTGCCAAGATAAGAACGCCTTGGACGTAATCTGAGATTAAATCCTTGGCATAAATGCCATCTTTTGCATAATTGACCAAATCTCGACAATGGATTGTTCCCGGCTTAGGGTCCCAAATTTGTCGCGCGGCCAATTCTATAAAGGTTGGGGTCTTTGTTATTGTTGATTCGAGGTAAAAGATGTTTTTTTTTGTGTTTAGGACTAGATGGAAGCTACCCAAACAGGTGGAGAGGCGAGATCCAATCGATCAGTTGAGTGTATGAAGATGGAAAGGCTGAGCTTCCCTCTTGTATATCTTCCTTCTTGACTCACCCATAATAGAATCCCATGAAGGTGTGTCGATAATTCGGCGAACAACCTTTGATTTCGAGTGAGAGGTTCTAGAGCTGTCCTTATTGAGTGATGTAGTTTGTGAACAGCTTCGTCCTATCCTTCCTTTAAAGGTAGTTCGAAGTTGGTAATCAAATCCGTCTTTGATAGCCAATTTTTGCAGCAATCTTGGAATGTTATTTCTGGCTGTAGACGGTTATCCACTGTAACGAACCGAAGAAGATCGATCAGTTGAGTGTATGAAAGGCTGAAGACTATCCCTCCAAATAGTCTTGAATGGTGCCAAGAGATCGTGACGTGCGATGTATATATAGATCCTCTCGTTTCTTTGGGATTTTTTCCCACTCTTAGTAATGAGAAAATTCTTTCCAGCTAAGAATTCCTTGATGGATGTTTTGGTTGCGTGGTAGTCTAGTGACTTGACGATATGTATGCAGATTGATTGGTGCTGTTTGTCCCCCTTGATTTCCTCGCCACCCCGCCTTCAAGATTGACTCCATTTTCCAAATCCATTTCCGAACCCACTCTTAAACCTCTTCCCCTTCTTTCCCACTAAAAACAACAGACATATGTATGCCTATATATCGACCTATCTGCTGAAGCCCCACCCAAATCAGATTGTAAAGAATGAAGTCGACAAAACTTGTCCGTCTTTCCCCCAACCTGTTCCCGATCCTCGATATATATACCGTCGTCGCTCGTTCCCCGTTCCCTGCATGCCTAACTATACTGCGGTATGCATCCATTTTGCCATGTATGTCTATGACAAAGTCGGACATATTGCAGCATGCGTTATCGAAAATGAGCTTGGACTTGTAAATGGTACGCAAGAATAGATAACTTGATTTTGTCTTTTCTAGGTTTTGTCTCCATGCAGTTCGAAGGATTTTCCTCAACTTAAGGGATATCGTGCAGATCATTATCGAGATACATTATCTTAGCTCCTCCGGCTCCGAGACAATATAAGGTACAATGGCCTTTTCACTTGTAGAATCACCAAACCTTTGCTGCGGTCTGTAAAGCAGTTTGGAGAATTCGGGATGCATTGGGACTCCATCGGGATGAGCCGTCGGATTAGTAGGGTTCGGCCAGCTGACCGGCACGAGCGTTCCAATTTTCTGCATAGACTGTGGAAGCGTGATAGTCCCCAAGCCATCAACCTCAATCTCGGCGGTGGGAATAGCAGCAAGTCCATCTTGCTCGACGAATTGGAGCGCGAGAACATTGGCCAAGCCACGCTGAATGGTGTGGTAGTGGTGTAATTGGCCAGCTCTATAGAAGTCGTCGGTTTAGATAGACGAATTGTAAATCTGGCACCATAGTTGCCTTGCAGGTTCAGCTGAAAAAGTAGGCCGTCGGCATGTTGGTCGCCTTCAAGATGCTCATTCAATATCTTCGGCCCCGAAGCATGTTTTGGCGACAAGCTTTCTGAATGCTTTCGATAGAATCCCGCCGATAATATAGCAGGTTAATACCAATGGACATAATGTGTCCTAAGTGATGACGTCTGTATGTGATCTGTATCACATCATTTATCAGGATGATCATCTTCAAGATCTCCTTGATCCAAACGAAAGCCTTTTCGGCTCGTCCAGTATCTTTTCGGGCACCTTCAATAGACATATTGTCAGTCATTCTGATAGAATCCCGCCGATATTATAGCAGGCTAATGCCGAGGAACATAAAGTGTCCCAAGTGATGATGTCTGTATATGATTGACGTTCCTCGTTGACTTGCTCTCAAGTCCAATGCGGAGGTTAAATAGAGGGTATATCCATAGATGTAGCTGTGGTCTTCGATTGAAGAATAAAATTTGCGATGGAATCTATTTGCGAAGAGTTCCTTGTTCGGTGAGGAAAGTTGTTGCAGGATATATGGGCTGGTGAATGAATGACGTATGCTCCACTCTATAGAATGGCTATGCCACAAGGTTGGTCTCCAGATATCGCGGTTGGGAGTGTGTAGTCGTTTGGAAACATGAGTTGGAGCCTTGGCCGCTGCTTATGGGTGACATTTGTAGTGACAGCAGGGCAGTTCGAGGACTGAGGATTTGTAGAAGTAATGTGGGACATTGCTGTGTAAGAATAGGGAAGTAGATTGGCCATGTTGTTGCGGTCAAGATTCAAATCGGTCATCTCACCAGAAATCGCTTCCCCCGTGCATTCGTGCATTAGACGAACGGTATGTAAAAGTATGATTACTTTGTTCGAAAATGTCTCTCGCAACATTCGGAAGGTCATGAACCGTACCATAAAATCCCATGTTCAATGAATACTGTATGATATTGGCGGATGAGGTCGCTGGTTTCGAAACTCGAACGGTACATCTTGCTCGCCCGCTGTTGCCATGGGGGTTTAATTGAAAAAGCAACCCATCACAGTAGATGTCGTAGAAAGCACCCGAGAAAAGGTCGACTTGTGATATAAGGTTCCATTCGGGCAGGAGTGCCTCATAATGACAGGGCGTAATTTAGATCGAAATATTTGGAGGAATAGTGTCTATTGAAACGACTATAGGGGTGTCATAGACCACTGGTCTAAACATCTCCACCTTGCCAAGCTTTGCAAGACGTGACTCTCCATGAGACTCTCGGATCGTAGTGGACATAGTCACAAGAAATTTCCATGAGGAGAATTGGTGACTAAGGAATCCACTTGGTAGATGACTATTAATAAGTTAGTATACGGGCTTAAGAATTGGTCATCATTGAAGAAGGAATAAAAATAACACTTACTTCCAAATTGTCTATCGTCACACTAGACCTACCACAATGAGGCTGAAGCTCCACGATATTAACCCGGAGTACAATTTATCGAGCGTCGTAGCCCCGGAAAAAATTTCTGCCAGTCTTTCAAAACGATGAAAACCGTGCTCGGAAATGCGATGTCTCGAGATCGAGCTCTTAACTAACGGTATCCTGAAGCGTGGTGAAGAGTTTGAACCGCTCTGGTAATTTCTTCTAGAACGACAAAAGAATGGCATCTTCCGGTGCTCCACCTAGGAGGAATTGATGTGGTTCTGAGAGAAGGTGCCAGCCACGATTGGCAGAGGTCTCGGCAGGACGTTCCGGGTCAGAATCTTCACTGAGCCTCCTTTGGACAAAATTGTGTGAAGTGGAAGATAGCCAGCACCTCACACGCGACTCATAGAAGAACTAGCCTTTTTACTGCTAGTAGTGCCTGTTAACAAGGTTAGTCTTGGATCTCAAAGCACAAGGTGAGGAATGACAAACTGCATGGCTTCTACTTCATAACTCCCCTCAAGTTGTTGATCTTCCACAGGATGAGAGAATGTTCTATGAAAAACGAATTTGGATTAAACATGCTGACTGGATATGGAAAGGTAAATTGAGGTTCTCAATGCGAGTATGAGACTGCGGTTGTTGTCAAAGGTAAAGACTGAGAGACAATGTGACTTTTGGGGGTCAACAATGACCCGCGAATGATGGAAGATTGGTGTAGCATTCCTTGCGTGAACAGTAAAGATAATTGAAGAAGGGAAAAAAACCCTTGGGTAATGAAGGGGATTATATAAAACTAAGGTCTGATGTACTTTTCGCTGAGCCTTTGAGTGCCGTTTGTAGCCACGGCACTTTCCTCCTTACACAAGAAGGATGCACTTTAACCTTTTGGATGGTGTAACATTGTACAGTACGGGCCCACGTATCTCGTGTAACCACACGAGGCAAAAATACCGCGAATAATTTGAAGATTTGTTGTGAAACGCGAGGAGGTGACTACTTTAGGAATTCAATACATATGCCTGATGCTATGTTCCGTGAACTCAAAATCCTCATCTCAAATTTGCTCAAAGATTTGTCGTGACAGGCGGTGTGGTATAACAAAGTAAGGCTTTACCGGGGCCTTCAATATAGACAAACGAAAGGATGTAACATACACAATGAGTCACATGTCTCTATATGGCGGGGTAATAACTGCTGTGATACCCGAACTCATTTTTTCTCTTGGCTTGGTTCTGATTTAATGACGTGTCACGGTTTTCAAGGCTGGTAATCCATATCTTACCATAAAAAAGCCATTTCCATCGAGATTCTCGACTAATCCGGTGACAAACGCAAAACTCCTTACGCGTCTTCCCGTGCCCCTACATTTGCAATCCAGTCCGGTGCAAATTAATCGGAGTATGTTTTTCATTTTGAAAGCTCGTAGAACATAAAGTTATAATCCATATTCCAGTTGAATCGTCCGATTGGATCCTATTCCCACATACTGTATACCGGCAACGCATAATCAAGTAATTACGACTTCAGTAAACTAAGCATCTAAAGCTACTCTGTCTTGAGAGGCGTATATATCCGTATAACAGTCCGAATACTGGTATCCTTGAATCTAGTAATGCTTGGAAAATCCCTCATTTGTAGCTTCACGTCTACCTGGACGGCTTTTTGCTGATTCGAATATTTTTTCCTTGTTTTGCTTCATATTCGGTATACAAGATCGGCTTATTTGGTCTCGGTAAAGCCGGGTTCTCTTTCTTTCACCGAGTGGACTTAGATGCCCGTTTGTTTAGGGCTGTATCACTTTAAATTTTAGCAAGTTGCTAAGGAGTGAAGATCACGCCACTTGGTGTGATGTAGCTCTCAAACACGTGATATGCTAGTGACATCACAAAAAGTCCGGATTATTCGATTTGATTGATCATATCATGTTGAATTTATCATTAAGTATCTTTGTCTCACTGGAATATCCTAACGGTAACTTTTATACGTTCAAATGGCAAATTCAGCTCTGTGTACTTTGCGACTGAAGTACTAACCCCTCCTCTGGAAGATTCACACAGTTGGGCTCTTGAATTTATGGAACTAGTTACGTATGGAGAGTTCCTAATGTTTGAGGCTTGAGAAAGAAACCATTATGCCGAGGCTCTCAGAGGAGTTCTTGGCATTCCGGATAATATCATGTGTACCCCCCAAATGTTGAACTGGTGAACCATATAGTTTAATTGTGTCACATGATAACATGTTATGATCTACCGTAAAAACTCGACAAACCCAGAATCTACTTAATTGCATTTAGCTTAGTATATTATCGATCTCCCTAGCCGGATTTATTGAAATCTGATATTTTTTTTACTTTTTCTAATCATTTATATGTCTAAAGTATATGAATTATTTTTCAAAATTAGAAATTAAGAAAAAAATTGATTTTGATTTTTTTCTATTATTAATTATTAATTAGATTTTCAATTTGAAAATAAAATATTGATTATTAATTTAATAATAATTTATTAAAATTCTTCAAAAAAATATTTCTTATTTACAAATTGATTTAGTTTGTGAAATGAGGTGTTTATATTAGACTAAATGCGGTTAAGTAGATTCTGGGTTTGTTGAGTTTTTATGGTATACCCTTGGGCGCTGTTATTACGGCAGTTGGAAAAGTGGGCTCTAAAGCAACGTATACGATAGATACTAGAATATATGTCTCCTTTTACCACCACAAATCTTAGTAATAGATGTACTATGACGAAATGGCATATGAGATAGGTGTGACTTGAACTTAAAAGTCCTCTGTGTATAACTGGAAAAGTCACTTGTGTGTTGTAGAGCCGGCGCGAGACTCATATTGCCGAGGTTCTTGCATTTGTGTGCCATGAGAGGCTATGTGTTTGCGATTAGGCCATTGTATTTGTATCATACTGAGGGTATAGCAACACACTGTCCCATCGGTTTCATATAATGATGTAAAATCACTTGTTTTGGGGAATTTTTGATGCTGGGAGGGTGGGGTTTAGGGTCCCGATCCCTTACCCCCAGTCAAACAAAGAAGATGATTAAAGTGAGTGATAGAAAGAGAGAGAAGGGGAAGGGATTCTGATATGATAAAAATTGTCCAGTGCACCCCAGAACATATAGCTTACCATCGAGGAGAACAAAAATATAACTCATCTAGGCATATCAAGACTGCCGAAAAACCCTTGAAACATTGATTTTCTACCAGGCTTTCAAACACACCTATATTATTATTTTTTAATTTTTTTCAATATTTTGAATTTTGATGAATCTTGAAAATTCACGTTGATTTGTTCCATCTAAGCTTGAACGTTGAGTCCTGCTTGCCCATTTTTAAGTTGAGCAACGAAGCCAAAAATTCCCACTCTATTCTGAACATTAAACCCTGGTTGACCAATCCAAGCCCATTCTCGTCCTGCGCAAGATTCACATCATAAATGATATTCTGGTAGGGGTGCTAACAGCTACTTTGAAGTTGAATGGCCCTCATCCTCGTCTTCTGATGGAAACTCTGTCTCTGCCCACTCCAAAAAATGATTGGAATGCTCGAACGGAAAATCATAGTCAAGCTTCTTCAATCTATGTCTCATGACCAGTCCAATTGCACCCTCCTCGTCTTGGTTCCATTTTTTCCTGCCCCACTGTTTGTCCGTCTCCTCGGGTTCTCGGAAGGTGCACTGCGCGAAGTCCAGCATGACAACACGATACTTATCCTGCGTAGGTTGCCTCGTGATCATGATGTTTGAAGGCCTCACGTCCTCGTTCAGGATCGAATGGTCGTCAAGAAGCCGTACAACTCGCACTGCCTCGTGGCAAATCTCTCCCCAAGACTCCCTTGGTGCCTTTGTTGGCAAATCTGATAATGTATACCCATCGATGAGCTCTATCAGAATACCTTTAATCTGAAAAAAATCGATAGCATTATCTGGAGCTTCATCTGCTGCCGTGGTTGCTTGCAATTTGACTTGTGCTAATAGTTGTGGGATCTCTTTACCCTGCAAGTGTTCCAGTTTTCGATACACCGTCGTCTCGGCTTCATACATATCAAGACATAGATCGTAAAGATAAGCTTCGTTTTGCCCCATGTCCCAGCCTTCCTCGGGTTCCTCAAAGTCCTCATCGTTTCTCAGTCGATCTACGAACTTTGAAGCATCACCACTCTTAACACATTCAAAAAACGCCGTCTCTTTAGCAACAGTTGACGGGCCGACCTTGTAATCAGATCGGAGTTGAGACGCAAATCGTCGGTCAAAAACTTTGAGCACGGCCCGTTTGTTGCCAGACTGATTCAGTAACTCCACTTCCATGACACAGGAGAGTGTTGGTGGTTCGAAAATCCTGATTATCTTGCAAGAAATAGTATCTCCATCGGGTTTTGTATCTGGCCCGTTTTCTGGTCGCAGCTCCAAGATTGTTCCCTCAATATAGATGCGCCTCGATGTTTGTTAGCTAGTAAAAATATTTCTCGCGCCGTGATGACTCACTCTATGTCTTTTTCCATCTTCGACAATGATAATTGACTCGTCAAGTGTGATTATTTCGAAATATCTGTTGCAAAAATTGTAGCAATGAAAAAAAAAAAGTTTGTTTCCAGTTTCAATAGACAGTCTTTCATAAATCTAGGGATTAAGGAGGAGGGAGGCAGTGAATAAGCACGATGGGCTAATCAAATCGCCGCTTTAAGGATTATGTGTTGACGCTTTAAGGACTTTGTTCGAGGTGAATTTGATATCAGATTCACTTGAACAATCAAGCAGAATTATACAAGGCAGCAAGAATATTTGAAGCGTTCTGAGCCATAGTCAGTTCATTTCGAAGAAACCCTTGTAACATGTCCTTCGGCACGACTAAACACAAATGCCTACAGGTAAAAGCAGAAGCGCCACCATTTCAGGATGAAGAACTTTCACACCCCCAATGTTATGATCTTCACTTGCGAAATTATTTAAATCCATTTGTAGTGTCATAAATCTGGGAATTGAGGTTCATCTATGTCATGCTGCCAATCGTAGTCTCCCTTGCCACCCTTCCAATTTCCCGTACTTCTTCGATTTCTCCTTTGCAGCCTTTTCCTCATCCCTCCAGGATACTCATTTTGAGTCGTTCTTTCAACTTTGTCGAATTCATTATTGCGATCCTTAATGTTTAACAAGCAAAGTTGCACATCTTCATCCTCAGTCAAGTCGAGCTTCTTCGCCAGCTTGCTGATGACTTGTGCCGATGAATTCGAGGATCGCTTCAAGATCGGAACTGCGTCGAAGAATACTTGTTTCAAGGACTTTTGATAGTCAGGAACCAGCTCATCATTCCCACAGTCACTAACAAGACCACGTATTCCATATACGAAGTCTCGAGGCTCTGTGGCAATGAAACTATCCAAACATATGTCCATACACTGGCCCAGCCGGAAGAGTTGTCCTCTTTGTGCCCAGTATCTAAACAAAGTGATATGTCGGACCGCCAAAGTTTCTTTCACCGTATCGTTCCAAGCATCTCCGTGGTCTCTAGATCTCGCCAAATTCTTTAACCCTTCGTCAAATATATCACCAGGCACATTCCTACTACCACAGCATACTAAATATTCTCGACCGAGGCATATTTCTTGCATCATCCAGATTCGGTGCCAGTAAGATCTCTGACACAAGGCCAGGAGTGCTGCGCGCCAATCCTTACGATTTCGGTCTTGTGATTCAGCAATTTGTCTCTCCCCTACACGGGTACTTTTCATTATTTTCAGGATCTCAATTGCAAGATCACTATCATCTTTCGCAGGACCTAGCCAGAGAATGACTCTTTGTGCTCTCTTGTAAATTGTTTGCATGATGTGTACCTGGCGATTTCTTTCCAGATGATCGGATTGATTGATACACAGAGCATCAATCCAAATATACCGATCTTTATCAACAAACCTCAATTGTATGAGGGCATCGTATAGGTTCTTTCGAATCCGAAATTTGCAATCATCCACAAGAATGATTGGGTCGTCGCTACTGGCTACTTTCCATTCATATGACAACGCTTCATATTTTAACGAACCCGAGGGATCTTTCAGGTCTATGTGGAGGATTGAACTTTCAATGGGAGACTCGCCGGAACCCCCACTTAGAATGAAAATTCGGATTGCTGTTGGTTTGTCGAAATCTAGAGGCTCATATTCAAATGTGGAAACGGGCTGTTCTTCGGTCATAATGAAACGTCTATCAGGCTCAGAGAATTCACATCGTATTTGAGACAACAACCGATGAGCCAAGCAATTCGAAGTTCACGTGTATCGTTTCTTATCGCCGAATCCGGTTACACTAATGCACGTATATCTTTGCCGGTAGCAGCCAATCAATTGTTTCCGGCAATTTAATGAAATTGACAAGGGGCAGATCGGCAGGGATGGGTCGATAATCCCAAGCCAAACAATTGGCCATCTCCCAATCTATTCCGGTGATTTGTGAAGTAACTCTCAGTTTGCATCTATGTATCATTTGATCGGTTTCCCTGTTTAACAAGTACGTATGCTTGCTCACTCCTCAAAATCCCCGAGGTATTCTGCCATGAAGTCCGAATTGCGATTATCTGATATTTCGAAAAAATGAATATACTTTCCACCCAACCATTCTCCCACTAATGGTCTTTTTCTTTCAAAGGTAAGCAGGCAAGCATGAATTCTCGGGATGTCTCCCCAATTAGTCCGTCTAGGTTAGGCCCGTGTCGCTAATTAGTTCGCATCGAAATCCCACAAATGTTTCGCTTCTACAATTGCTTCACGACAAACATCGGTAGAAACAACTCACTACTTTGTATCATTCATTTACTCAATTCAATCTAGATAGAAGCAACCGAGTTCGAGGCTGAATCGAGTATGCGAAACACACGAATCGAAGGAAAGGATGGGTATGCGCATCACTCAGAAGAGATTATTTCTCACTCTGGCAGAAATTTCGAGTTGGATAGAGTGATATTATCATTTAGTAATAGAGTTTGTCTTGCTAGGAAATTCCATGGTATCGCTCGTTTCGTGTCATCTTTCTCAGCTATTTCTTTGTGCTCGTTTGGCATTGAATTTGACATCGCGGTTGAATGAAGTTTTCTTTGAATATTTCTGTGTGTCCCGATTCTTCGGACACCATATCCTACAAATTCTCAATCCTTTTCGTTCTAAATCTCTCGAGATTCTACCAAGTGCGTATCGAAAACTTTTTTGTCATCTGGTATATGGGAATTAGTCTTATCTTCAGTGAGGTTATGATTTAAGTTTCTCGTACGATGATGACGGATTCACCTTGTTTCTTGCCTGGCAGATTTGAGACATAATGGTATCATCATAGCTTCATCTTACAAGGCTTTTTACCCTCCACCAATAGCATACAATGAGTGATAGATTGTCGTAAAACTTTGAATTATCTTCTCAACTTCTGGATATATTTGGCGAACCCTCAACCGAAATCATGAATTGATATGTGTGTCATTGCTGATTTCTCTGTGTTCGCTTTTGCATCGCGTTGCTATCTCTCCATTCCATGAAGACTCTCAATTTTGTCTCGTACTATCGAGTCTAGGGCTAGTCTCGTGTTGTGCGATAGAGGCAGGAGACGTTCGTTCTCGATTCGCGACGTCCTGGGACTCGGGAATAAGGCTCTAAATATCGGTATTGATCGTTGATAAACGTCGCTACGGAATTCAGTCAGTTTCTCTTGGTTCTTTGATCACTGCATTGCATACCATTAACTTCAATATTCATGGTTCAGACTTTAGAGACTTTGTTCGAGTCATGCGCCAATACCAGCTATATTTTCAATCGTGCCGTCTACAGCGCGGAATCAAACCATGGAAAGGTTCAAAAGCATGTGGCATGTCGAACATGAATGATTTGTTCTATTCGATATCTCAATCTTGAGCTTGTCAATTGCTCAAGGACACGAGTGAACTTCGCAACTTAAAGTATCTGCCAATCAGCACTGAAATTTTGGAAGTGCATTTTGTATTTAACAAGTAGAATCTAGTGAGAAAAATTACAAGACGATTATTTTTGTATGTGTGGTCTCTCTCGAAAAGTTGAAGGGATGTGATTTATTATTACTTCGTAATTAAGGAAAGTGCAATCATGCCATGTCTCGTGGCCCCTACATACCTGCCAATAGTCTGAGCTTCGTACTCCATTTCCGTAACTTCTCGCAATGAAATGATGTATCTCAATGCTCAACATACTTAACATGGATTCACATTGACCTGCTCATTTCGCATATCCTCGTGGAAACAATTCAAGGTGTGATCTAGTATCTCCTTCTCTATTTTGACTTCATGTCTAGAGATATGTTCGATTTCTACCATGCACGTCCCCATAGTATCTCCAGGATCGATCCAGAGTGCAATACATCGAGTAGCGTTGCCGTGAAAACATCGATTCTACCTCCAGTAACCAATCCTTTCACTTGAAGTATCTTTTCAAGAGGATTTGCCTAATTCAACCATACGGGCATTCTCGTTAACCAATCTTATCCCTTGCAATATATCAATACATTTTCTAGGGGGTACTTTGGACAATACTATCGATTTTAGTACACTTTTACATTTTTCAACGGCCATTGGCTGAATTTTGAAGCCGAGAAATTACGAAATCCTCCTCATGCAGTTCACTTTAACCAAGTTTAGCCATGTATGTCCTATTTGCTCAAAATTCAGAAATCGCACTAAAAGGTTTAAGAGAATTATTTTGCCTATAAGTATCATCATTTCCCCCCTCTCTCAGACCTTCTTCTTCTTCTTCAGTATGCGAGTTTACTTGGGGTCAGCTTTGTCTGATAGGAGGTGGTGGCCCAAGTACACTTCAGCATGCTCAACGTAAGTCTTCCCTCCCACACCGACGAGTTAATTTATTCTTTAGAATTTCGATCCCGATCGAGGACGACCGCGATGATATGGAAGGGAGGATAAAGGTTGGGCGGGTGAACATGGCCTCATATCGTACAGGCAGGAGATGGGCTCATCTCTGCAGGTCAAATACGATATGGGTGGGAGGCATTGTTTCTCTGGCTTTTTAGCTGGGATTCGAAGCCTACGATCCAATTCAGACGAACTACACATTTGGCCTTGTGCTACTGTGTAAGTTCTAGTAGAAAAATTCGAGGAAACTTGGGTTCCAGTGTAGATCATTCTTGTATAGTACGCATAATTGATATATTCAAATTCTTGCTGCGACCTTTATGCAACTGAACTGACCTGTTTCGAGTGAATTGTTACTGAATATATGTCACTTGCTTCACGGACGCTTCGGGAGTTCGGAAGTCTAATTAAAAGTGGCATTATACTCGAGACAAGCCACAGATAAGAATCGAAAGTTCGGTATTTAAGGAAGCTTCGAGATCATATTTCATATGCTGTAGCCCAACAAATGTCATTCAGCCCTGATGAGAACATCAGGAGTGTTGACTACGCTTGATTGAAGTAGTCGCGGAACATAGTTATCAAGCCAACTTACTCTTTTGCGAAAGCTTCGACTAGAGATGCATGTACTAGCCACACACTTATCGTTTTCGCGAATGATGTACGTTAGTCAATAGATTAGACATTTCTCAAGCGAAGGGATGCTCCCTGTAACACTAACGTAAGACCTTATCGATACTGTAAATTGTAAATTGTAAACAGTCAAGTCTGTTGAAATTTGCCAGTACTTAGTTCATTGACTATCTAAAGTGTGCAGCGATGATAATACGAAGTTGCTAGTCAATGAATTTCCTTCAAAAATGAAATTCTCGCTAAACTTTATTTTAAGGTTTTAGGGGGAACGTGGGGCAAGTTTAGCGATGGGGTAGGTGCAGGTCGCATCAACTAGGTCTAGTTTTTCGAATGAATGACACATCATTGTAAGCTAATATATATCCGCTAGTTTAGAGTAAAAGAATTTTTCTCTAGTACATATTATTGGCGATTAGAACACGATGTTCTGATAAATCAAATGATAATAGCACGACGAAATGTGAGTCGGATATCGTGATAACAATACAGCTGAACTCCTCCGATCATTATCAATGTAAGATACAATAAACTTCTCTACATGGTCATGGTTCAATTACCATCGGTCTGCCTCCTCGTAACACAACGAGGTCACCAACTAAAACCTCTCAAAGTTCATCCGAGCACAGACCACCATCAACACATCGTCCTCGATCACCCGAACAGAATGTTCAAACGCTGACAGTTTACGCTTATAAACCATTTTGTTTCTGGACACCGGTCATGCAGTCATCCCGTATTCTTGACTGAAAGGATGAATAACTCCTTAACCGAACTTCGGTTCGTTCATAATGACCGCCCGGATGTTAAGAGATACAGTTGTCAGCAACGGACGTCTTGTTCAAGAATTCGTAGTTTATAAGAACGGATCAGGCTATCAAAATTCTCACAATTCATCTTTAGAGTTGCTAATAGCCATTCTCAGGTTTCTTATCTTACCCCAATATGAATTCCACCGCAGAGATACGGAATTGTAAAAGCAGCTGTTGGAGAAGCAAGATGCAGCGAATTCCCATCCCACGACTTCGGGATGATTACATTCTCGTCAAGACAATTGCCGTCGCAATAAATCCCACAGATTGGCAAACCGTAGACGAAAAGTCCAGTCCAAGGACAAAGGGTCCCATGCTTTTAGGATGTGATTTTGCGGGGATCGTGGTTGAGATTGGCAAGGGTGTGGAGAAAGAATGGAGCGGGGGAGAAAGAATCGCGGGGATGGCGCATGGAGGTTTGCTCTTGGCATAATGATACAAAATACTATACAAAGTACTGACATCAACACAGGTAATGACATTGAGCCTGGAGATGGAACATTTGCCACATACATTGTAGTCAAAGGCGATGTTGCATTCCACATTCCGGATACCATCAATTTCGAGGAAGCTGCATCGCTTGGCGTTGAAGTTACTACTGTTGCATTGGAGTTTTACAAGTATTTGTCTTTACCTCTCTTGACATTTCCCCTTTCCATGCCAAATTCCGAGAGCAAACTCCCTCTTCTAATCTATGGAGGAAGTTCGGCAACTGGAAAATTAGCTATTCAATTTGCGAAGTTGTGAGTTCTATTTCCCCAGCTACTATGCATTGATAACTAATAGACTCCATGAAAGGTCCGGGTTGCAAGTAATCACTACGTCGTCACCGAGGAACTTTGAGCTGTTGAAAAGCTTGGGTGCGGATCATGTTTTAGATTATGTAAGAGAAGATAACTTTTGGCTCGTGGACTTTCTTGACTAAGTCGCAGCTTTGTCTGAGCTTTGTCTGAAGATTGAATATACATCTGAAATGTTCCAACCCCCAAGGTATCATGCTAATATCATCCAGCATGATCCCAGCTGCGGAGCCGAAATTCGCTCATTTACTAAAAACAAACTTCACCACGTCTTTGATACAATAGCCACCCAATCCAGCTCTCAAATTTGTGCCGATGCACTGTCTACTTCTGGCGAAAATATTTATGTAAATCTCATGGGTATTGAAATGCCCAGAGATGACGTCAAGAATATTTTCTTTCTCGGATACCCGGTTACTGGGGAAGAGTACGGAATCGAAGAAGAATCATGGCCAGCTGCACCTGAAGATTTTGAACTCGGAAAAAGAGCTTTTGTACTATTGGAAAGACTGTTAGAGAATGGGCTGATTAAGAATCATCCGGTGAAGATAACGCATGGTGGCTTGAATGGGATTTTAGAAGGAATGAGAGAGATGCAAGAGGGAAAGGTAAGCGGAGAGAAGTTGGTTTATAGAGTCGGGGAATCTTGAGATATATAAGTTATGGATGACTATGACTCCGGTTGCCTAAGGCCTTTAGGGGGTTTTCCATAACATATCACCTGGGTGTGGGTACTTGTGGCTTTGCACGCAAGTCGATCTGGTGAGTATGAAAGCGTATTTTAAGGGAGATTCGGCCGTTAGTGCCACGAAAAGTCGATGCCCCAAGTAATCTAGACATCGACATACACTCATTTGATCTCATCTTTCATTCAATATATTAATTCAAGAATAAACACCAGATAATTGCTCCTATACCCTAAATTCTCTCAAATTTATGTAATAATCCCGAATTGCTTGACATGAAAAGATTCAATTATTTATACCACAGCTGCTTCATATAGTTCAATAAACTACTCTCATCATGGTCTTCGCATGAACAATGTTTCCGTAAAGAATGAATGCACACAACCTCCAAGTGAAGTTTTGACCATCTTTCACATATAACAGCAGTGTGAAAATCTCGAAATACGATCTCCTTTCAACACTTAGATCAAACTAAACATGCGAACATATCTTGAATGAAAACCGAGTCCTCTCAACATTCAAAACCACCTTACACGATTCCAACATTCGCTTGTGCCATTCCAATTTGACACATTCGATGAAATGCTCACCACCCAATGGGTACCTAAGAATCATCGACAAACAATCTCCATATATCTTCCGCAATTTTGTCTTGTGATGCTATAGTCAAAATTTCGATGATGTATGCGCGATAATGTCGTCGGTGACCATATGAATGCAATTCCTTGACCTTTTTCCTAGCCTTATCTAATGCGGTAAGCCCATTATTATTCGGAATGGAACAATCTGCACCTAGTGATAAAAGAAGCAACACACCCTCAGAATTATCATAGCGCGGATTAATAACTAAAGAATTCAACGCAGTATCCCCTTCACTATTCTGTGCATTAATAGGCGTACCGGCATTGACAAGTTCTAGCATCAGGTCACGCGGAGGAAATGACCTATTTACAGCAACATGCAGGGCCGTGCATTGAGAATTATCAATCGCCGCTACATCTACACCCTTCCGTGTTAAGTTTTCAACAATTCTTGCGTATTGTCCAAAATTGTAGAATCTCATATCAGCATCATCTCCCTTAGCTAGACAATGTATGAGTGTAGCTCCTGAAGAATCTTTGACCATAATATCTGCCCCAAAAGAACAGAGAGCATCTACGATGGCGGTATTGCATCGTGCTACAGCAATTTTCAAAGGCGAAAGGTATTGATCATCTTGTTTGTGTACGCTTTCGTAATTGTCATCCAAGTTTTCAAGTTCATTGACACTATCGTCAGGAGGGATAACGCTCCTGGTCTTACCATTCACATTGGCTCCGCAATGAAGTAGAAACTTGGCCATTTCTTCGTGAGTGTTCCCAGCAGCTATTCCAAGAAGACTGTGACTTTCGTATCGATGCATCAGTCCTTTCGTGAGCGGATCGTTGACATCTATCATAAAATAGTCGAGCAGAGTCTTTGCAACTTCAATACGCGAGGCCTGGATAGCTTCAACAAGACTGATGTAAATAATTTCGTGCCCGGGACTGCCTTTTGCATAGTAGTCACTATATCTGCTAAGAAATTGTCTGACAATCATGACATGCCCCCCCTCAGCTGCAAATACCAATGGATAATATAATTTCCCCAAAAAATCTGTCACGGGCGCATTGCAATCAATGTTTTTGTATGACAACAAAGTCATGACAATTGCCATCAATCCGCATACACAGGATGTGATCAAAATAGATGCATATATTTCCCCACGAAAAGTGTGGTGTTTGATAAAAGTGCCGCCGAATCTGCGTCTTCGAATACCATTTTTTTCGATCCACCGTTTAAATGATGCACTACAGCCCATATCCAGATCATTGCCGATAAAACTTTTCAAAAATTCGCTGGTCACCACATCGGGCTGCGCCAATTTGCAATGCTCAGGCCAATTCACTGCTGCATAATCTGTAAAATCTAGGTTTTTTCGAATAATTTCATCTGCTTGCTCTTTGAAAGTGATTACATGGCGAGATTCATATAAGAAAACGTAAAGGCATCGATTCATCAAGAATAATTCTCTGGATTGGATGCTGAAACAATCTCTTGGGGCGCAATTTTCCAGAAATTCTCGAACCGAAAGGTGTGCAAAGCGTAGAATCCGTTCTCCTTCATCGAATATTATCAGATTCCAGCAAACATCTAGCAACTCATCAACTGTAGAGACCAGGACTTCGTCTGTGTCAATGTCAACAGTGACTGCGGCGAGCATCTCATCCAGATTGAGTCTTCGTCTCGTGCTTAATAACACCTGTAATGTACTGATGGCAACTTTCCGACTTGGCTCTTCCATGCTCATAATGTCTTGATAGACAAGATGATATGAGTCCTCAAGTGATTTTGGGAGCTTTCTGAGGACACTATCAATGTCTCCTTTGACCCTAACCTGCTTACACAATTGCTGTATCTGCAAGGTCACCCATCGAAACCTGTTTAATGGTTCATCTTGTCAGTAATTCCAATTTCCAAAATAGAAACGGATGAGCCTACATTCCCTGAGATCCATCAATAAGAGCTTGAGTTATTTGCTGCTCTATTTTCTTCTTTTCTTCGGGTATAAGTTTTCCTTTGACTATCCTTTTCTTTTCAATTGCCTCGGAAACTTCCTTCTTGACATAATCCTCGATATCTTTAGAAATGTGGCTAGGTTGAATTGAGATGCATGGTGACTCATCAAATTGACTGACTATGTCATTGTCTCTCCTGCTTGAAATGAAAACCTTTACAACACTGGCAGATTCATCAATGATAGTTTTCAAAGATTCAATAAGGTTGTATCTTTCACTGGGGTCACATTCATCCAGTGCGTCGATCACCACATAGAAAGGATCTTCTTGAAGTATCTTAAGAAGCACTTCAGTAGTCTCATCCAAGTTCAAGAGCACCTTTGGAGGAGACATTCCTCGGTTCTCTTTTACCAAATTCTCGTAAACCTCAACAACAGGCTTTCGGATTGGAAGGTTAGCGGTATTTGATGATACCTGCTCTAAAATACTGCGTAGAACTTCTTCGGGGTTGGCTCTCTCAGGTTCTGCAGTGTTACGAGAACAATAGAAATATGCAACCGGAGCTGCAGTCCCCGTGCTGGAAGACTCCTGACAAAGACTTTCGATCACGGCAGACCTAGGAATACTGTCAGAACTCTGATTGTATTGATATCTCAGTTGGTGTTACCTACGTCAAGACGCTTTTCCCGCAACCGGCTATTCCGTTGAGCCATAGTATAGACGATGCACTTGAATCCTTCCACTGGTTGTAGTCGGTCGAACTTAAAAGCCATTCGCAGGAGCCTTCAAGGCGCTCGCTCCGCTTTAATTTGTGATGCTTTCGGTACGGTATTTCTGAGAGCCATCTCAGTAAAGTCTCGCGCTCTCGGAGTTCTAAAGAATCTTGGAAGTCCTGTAAAATTGTTGCGCTTCTTATGATTGGTTGTTCAAATTGTCGAAGAATATCTTCGAATTGACGAATGAATTGAGCGTCAATCAACCTGGTACAAACTGTAACTCGTTGATGTTTGACCCATACCATTTTAAGACCATCTTGTAATTTATTCGAGGGCAATTTGATTGCCGAGATTAGACGGCTTGGCGTGCTTTTTCGATATATTTGAATCGCATGTGACTCAAATGTCAAAATCGCGGCATAAAGTTCCAGCAAGGCTTCATCAAAGCCCGTGTCACCAGCAGCTTGTGAGTAGAGATCTTCGAGCACCTTGCACTGAGCGATCAGCTTTGAGATTTGTTCCAACCCCTCGATCAAAACCCCAAACGACTGACTATCTTCAACTGCAATCGTAAGAAGCAATCGCACCGCTGCCCAAGGGAGAGCTGCATGTCCAGGATCGTAACTGACGATTATATCTCCGATATCCTTTACTTTGTTCACCCAAACAAGTATTTTTTCGAAGAGATCTCGGACAATTATCGTTGTGCCATTGTTCTTTTTGTATTTCCATGCTTTTTTTATGCATACTTCTTTTTTCTCGGTAGCAAGATTGTGAATGTCTTGAAGAATGTCCAAATAACCCGCTCGAGTGGGGTCTAGTTTGATTTCGTCTTTATCTTCCTTCTTCAATGATTCCCAGGCTTGGTGCCATCGTTTCTCGGCCACTGTGCGCTGCGGCATCGTGGAAGTGGAAGATGGGCTAGCCATCTCGCTATAGACAAGTAAACAATCTTCGTATATTTGTAAAATGTATGGAAGGTATGATAAGATTTTGTGGTTATTTTCGATGTTGTCGTTTTTATGGGGCTGGCTTTGGTGGCCAGAATAGCCGTGTGATTATCCGGAGGGAGCTGAAGAAATCACTGGCCAATGAACAGCCTTGCCACTTGATTCCATGCAAGTTTCAATGCCAACAGTTAAAGTGAGAGTCAAAGTTACAGGGGGAGGGGCTACATATAAATGATCTGCTGATTATTAGCCCAGTTACCCTTACTGTGAAGCTCCACCAGAAATCTCCACTCTGGTTATCTATTGGGATGTTTTTTGATTGACCACTTGAATCAATTGACATCTTTTCCCAGTGCCAGGGTATATGGTGCGGCTAACATGAAATTCAAATTTGAGTAAAGTTAATACATAGTATTATACGACATTAGCTCGGGGTCTTCTACATAAATTCGTTAAGTACATAAACAGTCTTGATCCACTTGATCCCGGATTATACAGATAACGCTAGAGGGCTCTTAGAGTTGTTTTCATGCGCTACTGTCATATATGATGTTTTCCTTGGTTTCATAATAGAAGTAATAGCCATGTTGTATAGAGCGCAATCCGATGATGCGACTTTAATGCGACTGTCAAGACCTGACCTCCGTCGTTAACCAATCCGGAGGCCAAAAACGTCCCGGCCGGGCACCTCCTCCTTTCCCTCTTCCAATTGTGATGATTGCGATGACTCACAAGTAATCCTGAAGAATCCCATAAGAGAGTCGGACGTTCGTAAGATGCAACGCAAATAACCCCAGTCCCCCTCCAACCTTATCTGGACATTGCAGGAGATTTGATACATTTGGGGTACCTACTCTCTACAGTCCAAGGTACAGGTTTTCCAATCAAAAGCAAGCTTAAAAATCAATCCTCCTTCTGATCTCATTTCCATCTTTCGAATCGACAGAGTTAGGCACTTCTATTTGTGTCCTGTAAGTTTTCTAAGTAACTCAAGAAAATATAGCAGTACCCAACGATTCTCGAGATATCAATTAACACAACCACTACACCTCTCTCTGTGTTAGTCGATTGAAACTCCTGTTTCATTACGCAAATTTCACAAGATTTACATTAGAATATTCTATAGACAAAGCAGCCTCACCAAAGCATCGATTTAGAGGCTTCATATACGCAAGATTAAGAAAGAAATAAACGAGTAACTCATTAACCGACAGAGACACAAGATTCTCGACTACGAGCAATAGACATCCATTTCTGCTACACTTGTGAGTAAAACTTTCTTCAGATGATCCAATGATCAATACCACGACCCAAAACAGGAGCATCCTCGCAGCGAGTTCTTCAATTGGCCACTTCTCTCCTCAAGAGCTTCAAGGTCTATCGACCCAAACCGCACCAATATCTTACAACCTCCCCAAAAGACTCGAATACAATACAAACCCACACAAACACAAACACAACAAATTCCCCAACTACAAGCCCCTTGCTTATTTTCTCCATTCTCCTCATCTGTCCCATCTCTCACAACCATAGCATCTCTTTTCGAAGTCCAAACACCACCCCAATGCCAGAAACATTCCATCTGCCTCTACACCTTCTCCCCTCCCCCTCCCCTCCTCAAACAACCCAAACAAAAACAACTCTTCGAAAATCTCAACCAATCTCAACCCCCTCACTACACCAAAACAGAGTAGAGCAACAAGAGCAGAAAAGAAAGCCTATCTACAATTACTCAACCACTATAAGTAATCAGATGAGCAGGTAAACCAGGTACTTCAAGCCACTGACAGGGAGCCTCTGGAGTCAGAAGATAGAACATAAAAGAGATAAAAAAGAAGCGAAAAAGAAGTCATTGAGAAGTCAGAACCAAGAAGAGAAATCCAACAAATCCAACAAATCCAACAAACGAAAAAAAACTTATAATAAAAATTACGCATAAGCAAATTCCCACTCCCTTCTCCTTCTTCTCCTCCTCCTCCTCCTCCTTCTCCTACTTCCTTTCAAAGAATTCCTTGCTTCTAAAAGCCGAAAGTATTCCACTACCAATTTTGCTACTGGCAAAATATATACAGAACTGAGTATACATCATCATCATCAAGTATTTCTGATATCAAAGACTGTTGCAGAGAAAGATACATTCAAAAATTGAAATCACAAAGATGTGAACGGAGATCAGAAAACCCTCGTGCATCAGTGTACATACCTAGGTACCATCACATCACACAATTACCCATACGAAATAAAATCACACTCAAATTTCACAAACACAAAAAATAATAGCAAACAAGCACATAGCCACAAATGAAGCAGAAAACTATGCAGTAGTCAAAGTAACCATCGAATTGATATGTTCATGACTATCCATCATCTAGTTATCTGACTACTCTCTCCAATGGATTCATTATCCACCCTCATATCTCTCAAAATCAATTCATGCATCCCTCCAGTCTCATACAATCATGCAATGCATCCTTATGAACCCATTCCATTCCATCCCACCCCCAACCATCATTTGAGTCGTGAAGATAACTATTTGAAAACAATGAATTTGTATGCCTTTTAGAAGAGTGAAAACAAATCCAGCCAGCCATAATGTTAATATAAATCCAGATTTGTTGAATGTGCAATCCAGATCTTTTGCTTGTGCATCAAGTCGTTAGACAACGAAAATAAAGAAAATAGTAAAAGCAGGAAAATGAATTTTTGGTCGTAGTAACACAGTTAATTTTTAGTATGAAGATCGAATTCTTCCCTCAAGAAAGATCAACAGCTACCAAAGGTTGTGCAAGCTAATTTTGGTCAAATAAATTAATGTCCATAGTTGCCACCCCATCCACCACGTTGTTGGTTGTTACCAAAACCCTGGTAACCCCCATAACCTTGGTAGCCTCCATATCCACTACTCTGGTGACCTTGGCCAGCAGCCTGGTGACTTCCAACACCTCCAAGACCACCATATTGGCTACCAGCTTGGCTACCATGGAGTCCATGTCCTTGAAGATGACTTGGGTATCCACCATATCCACCTTGTTGGGACTGGGGTGGTGGCAAGACTGATCCAGGGGTGGCATTAGTAGCAGAACCAGGACGTCCAGCTTGGGACAAAGATGGGCTTGGTCCATTGGTTGTCTTTGATTCACCGAATGGTTTCAAGTCATCACTAGCTCCTGGTTGGCTACCTTGAGTTGCATTGTAGTGCTGACCTGAAGGATAAGCACCACGGCTAAATGCATCATGAGAACCAGCACCGAATCCACCGCTTCCACCTAGTGCTTGAGGAGTCTGAGACGATTGGGATGATCCAGCTCGGCCATACTCGCCCAATCCTCCTCCGACTGCGGAATCGCGACCATGGAGAGAAGATCCAGCGAATCCTCCAGCAGCAGGGGTAGAAGTGTGGTCATATGGTGCACCAGGAGACATGTAACCTTGGTATGGTTGACCATGAATGCCACCCTTTCCACCACCATATGGAGAACCACCGTAGCCACCGTATCCGCCGGCTTGTTGGAATTGACTCATGTAAGCATTGTAGTATGGGGTTTGATAGTAAGGATGACCATATGGATAGGCTCCCTGGGGTTGTTGTGAATGGCTAGGTTGAGGTTGAGTTGTTTGAGCAGCAGCACCAGTTTGTTGTTGGCTTTGAGCTACTGGGTTAGGAGTAGTGTGTCCACTGTTCTGTCCTTCTCCTGCTCCTGCAGTTGCATAGCGAGATTGGGATTGTTGACCAGAAGTTTCAGTTTGGGGTCCATTATATCCACCATAAGATCTTTGAGATGATGAAGCATCTTGACCTTGACCACCTTGTTGCAAGTTATATTGTTGCTGATAGTAACTGTTATAGTTTTGTCTTTGTGGATCAGAGGTGTAGTAAGAAGAGTAATCGTTGGGCGCAGAAGAGAATGCACCAGATTGTTGCTGTGCCTGGGATTGAGATTGGCTTGGGTAACCTTCAAATGGGCTTTGCGAGCTTGGTGCTTGTTGACTGAATGCATCGTACGGCTTCTGTGGCAATGAAGACTGATCTTGAGATCCTGGTTGTCCATATCGGCCATATTGACCCAATTGAGAGCCAGCTTGGGATCCCTGTTGAGGTGCACCTGTGAAGTAGAAAAATTAATAGCTGTTAAGTGAACATAATGAGCGCGAAACTTACTTTGAGAAGAAGGATGAGTTTGTGGGGAAGGAAGGCCAGGGGCAGCTGTTGGGTGAGTAGCAGCAGGCAATCCTGGAGCTTGCTTTGGGGTTGGCAAGGTTTCAGAAACTGGGGCAGCTTGTTGAGGGGCGGGAGGCAAAGTAGCTCTTGGTGCTACTGGAGAATGCTGAGGTGGCTGGGCTCTAGTCTCTGGCTCTTCACGATCACCATCAACATCATCTTCGCCTGTAAGGTTGAATGCGCCGAATTGTACAGCAGCTCTATCCACTTCACGATTTCCTGGCATGCGGACAGCTTCTTCCTGGTCGAGGACGCGGCGTTGAAAGCTTGGTGTACGACCTGATGATCCGGTAGCCTTTAATGCAGAAGCTTGGAAACCACTGGTTGGAGCACGGGAAGCAGCTGAAGTTTGAGTTGGCAATGCTGAGTAGGGTGTAGAATTTCCAGTAGCATTTCCAGCAGCATTTCTTGGGTCCCAGGAGCTTGCAGCAGTGCTTGCGGCTGTCGCACTTGGGGGTGGAACCGATTCATCTGGAACTTGTTCGAGATTCGTTTCCGTCAATTCGTCCTTCGATGGGGTGAGATTAATATTAGCTTCGGGCTCCACAGGTGGCTCGACAGGTGCAATAGGTTCTGGGATTTCGACGGTTTCTGGTTCGGGAACAGAAGGCTCTGGCTCCGAAACGACTGGGGCTTCAACAGGTTCCTCTGGTTTGGGGAGCTCTGCAGGCTTTTCCACGGGTTCTGGGGCCTTCTTTGGCTTAGGTGCTGGTGCAAACATACTTGCCCAACTCTTTTTGACACCATCAGGAATAATAGTTGAAGCGGCACTTGTAGCAGCGGCCGCAGTTGTAGCAGCAGCGTTGGTTGCTGTAGCACCCCAAGTGTTATCAGCCTCAGCAGGTTTGGAAGATTCCGCATCGGCAGGGGTATCTTTGGTGGTGTTTTCAGTAGTGGCCGCAGTGTCCCAAGCGTTGGATTCAGTTGTAGGAACAGAGACTTCGGCGGTTTCGTTACGTGTACCATTTGTATGCGCAACTGGAGCCCCACGAGTTCTGCCACCTCTGCCTCTTTCGTTACCGCGACCACGTCCTCTAGTACCGTCGAATCCACCTCGACCACCTCGGGAAACTCTTCCAGTGTTGGTTGACTCATTAAGAGGGGCAGATGATGTTGAATCGTGAGCTTTGGACTTAGATCGATCTTTCTTATTTGAAACTTCTCCCCATTGTGAAATGGTACCTTTGATGGTGAGAGGTTAGCAAACATACTTGAAGAAAATGGGCTTGATAAAGATTGTTGAAAGTTGAATGAAATTCTTACCTTCCGAAATGCGCTCAACAGTACTTTCTAAATCTCCATCGGTTTCCTCGAGGGCCATAACGACATCCTCGTCTGTCCAGCCTGGAAACAATTCTTGGATGGTGCTCACTTTACTACCATGCTTCTTCTTTAATTGAACAACCTCACTATTATTTTGCTCAATTGATGCAGTAGTAGATGTGTTCTCGTTGGTTGCATGACTTCTTGCTCCGCCGCGACCACCAGCTCTTGATGCAAAACCTCCACGACCACCACGAGCTGAACCTCTGCCACGAGGCGTTGGTCTAGGTTGTACCTCTGACATTTTATGAGGTTATGTGTATTTGTGTAAGCAAGAGAAAAAGTAACAGGAGAAAGAGAGTTGAGGGAAATGTAGAAGATTGTTGGATTGTGGAGGGTTTTCGTTGTATTGTGAGAGAGGAGGAATGACGCTTTTGGTTTGGGATTTTAGGTGAGGTAGGTTAAAAAAGGCACAGGGCACAGATTTAAGCTCTCCTTTTAATAAAATCGGCTTGTCGCGTCAGTTATGTAGGATTCTCCACGATGTTTACTTTTAAAGTAACAAAATTGATTAATATGCGAAAACAAATGGGATTGTTACACAATTAAAAAGATTGCAATAAAAAGAATAGACAATGATTTGAAGTTATTCAAATGAGCACCACATAGCAAGACATGGTTGATTTCTTCCTCTTCAATTTTGAGAAATTCTGATTCCTTTACTGCAATTGAATGTTCAAAAGTTTCCTTGGCTCTAAGTTTTAGCGCAACAGTCACGTGTAATTAGATAATACCTTGGCTCGGTGCAATCATTTTCATGGATCAAGCTCGCATGATTGGTTGGATTTATCAACAAGGGCGTTAGGCGGCGGCAAAAAGAGCAAACCACAAAAGACCACAAGATCACGGCAGACGAAAAGTGCTTAGTATGAAATAAAAACGGTGACCTCCAGGGCTGCCCAGGTGGAGATGAGTGGAAGTAGGAGAGTGGCTCAAGCATTGCACATTCGAATGGTACGTAGGTAGGTATTGATTGATATCTTATAACAATTGTTACTGAATTTACTTAATTGATTACATTATATCTGACAGAATGACAACCGTTAATCTTGTCTATCCAGATTATTAATCAAAATAACAATTCATTGAATTGATAGAATAATTACAAAAAAGCAGTGATTTATTCCAGGTTGGCTCGTTGGTTGCATCCACCTGCAGTCCAGAATGTGGCTGAGGCTGAGGACCAGGTGGTGGGTGGTGGCACAGGTGGGGTGGATACGACGATTATGAACATGCGCTGATTGCTGGTACAATTGGAACGTCTTGAAATCCGCGGATTATCATTATCGCAAAAGATACCTAGTCACTGCTGCTGGCATACCTCAAATCCTATCATTTGACTTAGGTATATCCTCTAATCACACTACCAATCTTACCCTTCCCCACCTGTTACAGATGTGGTAGATGAGGTGTACATACATACTGACCGTGCAAAGGTTCCTCTGCAGAAACCGAGGAAGTTGGAGTTCACTCACTCCCCCTTGACCACTCCACCCACTTTCAACTATCCCATAGTTTGATTCTCGTACTGCGAATTAAGTAATCAGAA
The DNA here is from genome assembly GCF_014898535.1 of Botrytis deweyae. Lineage (NCBI taxonomy): Eukaryota > Fungi > Ascomycota > Leotiomycetes > Helotiales > Sclerotiniaceae > Botrytis > Botrytis deweyae. Next base: position 1,501,075 of record NW_024066211.1, read on the forward strand.
GAGGGCCTGCAGCATTACGTCGATCATTCTACCTTCAACACGAATTACCATAAAGCATACTGCTTTCGAGGACTACATTTTTACAATTTATTGCTCGCAGACCGAAACTCTGCACAATGCTTCGAACTACTCCACCAAGTCTCTTTCGCCAACTGCCCGCCCTTCTCAAATTTAAGCTTCATCAACCCCTACCCTTGACTCAACGTGAATCTACACAATTACTTGAACTTCTCACAACATCATTCCGACAACAACTCGACTCGGAGCATGGCCCTTCGCACACGAGTAGCAATGTCGAATCAACTCAATCCAATAAACAGTATCCAAATGGCAGGTCCAGGCGTCTCTCAGATTCTGGTCATAAGCACACCGATCGCCACATCAAATCCATTCTCACAAATCCTCTTTTCAACCAACGAACGCAACAAAGGGGTGAGCCTGGGTCCGCGCAGGATCCAATGGATACATTTGATAGGGCTGTTGGGCGAGGAATGATGACTCTAAACTATGCAAGAGCAATTTTGATGGCCAAAAAGAAACAACTTCAGTCATCGCACGAAACGTTGGAAGAGAGCATGAAGAAATCAGGCGCCGGGCTCAAAATCTTGAAGTGGTTGACGTCAAGTGGTATAAACCAGAATATTGATTTCTTATTGCAAGATCAAAGATTTGCAATTTTACTCTTTGAGTTCATGCGTGCAGAAGGTTATGAAGAAGTATTTTGGGAGTGGATAAGCAAAGCCATTCACAACAACAACGCTACAGAATTTGAATTCCGTGGTTTGGCTCAACTCCTTTCTAAAATTGTTACACTTACAGCCAGACTCGAGGCATCGTTTAACGATTCAATCTCTATTTTGCTTCGAATAACAAATATGGCGAAAGACTTGCGATTTGAAAAGGTTCACAGTCTTCTAACAGAACCCGGACAGCATGTATTTCACTTAATTGTCGAGTCCTCTCGACAAGTGCGAGAAGCCACTTCAATAGAAGCTTTCAAAACATTCCAACAAATTCTGCCAGAGTTTAGCATCCATGATGTTGACCTGCATACCTTAGATTTATATTCCCCATACCATCGATCCGCAGATCATTTCTTAGAATTCCTTCGACAACAACATTCTTCAAGAGGGTCAGAAAGCGAGGATCTTGTACAACCATTTGAAAGAAATGAAGCGAAGAAGATGGTTTCGATATCTCTGATGGCAGCCAGGATTCTACTCGAGCAGAATCGGGTCAATGATGCAACTTGGGTAATGGAACACTTGCGCACAAATTATCCTAAACTATTAGGAATTGAAGCAGATAACCAGGAACGGAAAGGAGAAGTTGATGAGGCATCAAGTATTCAAATACTAGAGTCCTTTAGCATAGCTTGAGCGGTAGCTTGATTTGTAGTTAAGCTGATGAGCATTTTGATGTATTTATATGTGATTGGCGTTAATGGCTGGTTAACCATTGATTAATGGATGGTTGGAGGGATAGTTAAAGGGATAGGAAATGTATTGCGATATCTAAATACAACATGAGACTCAAATGAAAGCCTGTAAATAAATACTTCTCTTTGGTGACTTATTGCTGAATATTCTGGTTAGTATTAGATTCTTCAATCTCATATAGCTCTTTGGAAGATTGGGAAGATTGGAATGATTAAATTGTAAATATAAGATTCAAAAATCATTTCGAGTTGATAAATCCATATAAATTCAATCTCATACAGCTGAAGCTCTCAATTACAATCAATACAAGTCATCTGTTGAGCTAGAGCATAGTAGAGTATAATTGATAGAATATCACTAGTAACTCTTATCGTATTCACATCTTCAAACAGTTCATATAATACCTATTTATCTTTCATCTCCATACTGCTACCTGTAGTACATACCTACATAGTACATTCCAATTTGATAGACAAAGCTCTACAAAGTACATTCTCTATTCTCCATTACAGTGCGTAGAATTGTAAGACAAGTAATGACGTTATAATCCTCTTCATTCCTGGTTAACATCACGTGAATAAGCGGATCTACCTATGCATTAGCTTGCTGCTCTCCGTCCCCTTGCAGACAGGCCTCGGGATCAGGAACAGAACACGATGAATCTCTTCATTCATCATCAACATTTGAGTTACCCGACTCTCATGGATTGATTGAATTGAGTTTCGGCATCGGGTAATTGAGATGAATATACCTAGTATTTCAAATCATTCAATATTTCTATTTCTCTACGAGTATATCTTTCATCTCATCTCATCATCTCATCATCTTATCACTACATTGCACAACAATACCTAGATACCACGAGTAATCTCTTCTTCAATCATTTCTGCAGTCATACACGGAGTAAATATGTGGGAATGATGTCGATGCATCCCAACCCTGCCATTTCCCCGCAATTCAGATCGGGTTGAGTGCGTGGATTGCGCCTCCAGCACCTAGAAGATTCTATAGAAAATCTTTACAAGATAAGTCGTAGCCGTAGCCGACTATGTCCGATTAAATTGAAATACTTCGTATAGGTAGAGGAAAGAAAAGAAGAAGAGGAAAAAGATAAATGATTTATAACTTAATAAGGTATTGTATTTTTCTTTTTGCGGAGAATTTTCGATATCGTAATTATATTCTTGAATATCTGATTCGTTAATCTTATAATCTAATCTTTTAACGTATTGAGTATAATCTCTTTATAGGAGAAAAAACAGATCGAAATTAATTACTAATAAAGCTCTTTAATAATTTAATTATTTTATTTTAATTTAAAGAATCAAATGTTTAAATAACTCTAAGAATTAAGAATTGTTTAAGGATTTATTTGATCTTATTAAATATAATAATTTTATTATTAGATGATTTTACTATAGAATTTATCAGTGTTTAAACTTTAATCTCTTTTCTCCAAGTACTAATAGAGGCAATATCCACAGTTTGCTAGAAAAACTAATCCATTTCCGGTATCCCCTCTCTACGGTAACCCGGAACTAACCTTGAAAGTCATTGCAAAAGCTTGTAGTACCCGAGCGAGCTTGCAAGCTTGGAGCGTCATATTGCACATATTTACTTTGCTTTGCTTTTCAACGTCAACTCTTTGATGATTCTTCTGTTTATTTTGTCGCAACACTTCAATTGACACGAAATTTTCTATTTGATTACTTCAATTGAATCGCGAGAGACAATTGAAAAGATCGTGGAATTTGGATTGATATTTTTATCTTGAGTCACTGAGTTACATTAAAAATTCGAAGATTCTCAAAAAGACCCGGAAGACGAGAAGATTGAAAAAGATGGCTGATAATAAGATCGAAGAAGGCGACAAAGGTATGTGAGATCTATTACTTGTTTTCTATCTACTAGAGAGGAGAATTCTGGATGTCACTATCTGAAAACTTCTTGATTTGTACCACCTTTTCCTTACAAACGCCATTTCCATTCTCGCAAGCTTTGCGCTCCGCGATTCCTTCAACTTCTTCAACTTCCTCCACTCCACTCCATTCCCTTCACTCCTCCCCCATTACTTAACTTACGCATCATTACCCATTCACATAATACCATGGCGATCTTCAATCTACCTCGGCTCAATTTCACACGACTGACAAATCTTCGTACAGTGTCCTGGAGCTGGGGCGGCGCAAATCCAGATGGAACCGCTGCGGAAGTAAAGGCTGGTGAAGTCTCGGTTACTAGTCATCGCGGAAATGAAATTAAGAAGACGGGGGATGAGGAGAATCCAGCAGTACACATTGAGAGAAGTGGGAATGATGTTGTGAAGTTGGCTAGTGAGTTGAAGGTGGAGGAGAAGGGTGAAGAGAGTAAGGAGGGAGAGGAGAAGAAAGAGGAAGAGAACTCCAGTGAATCAAAGGAGAACAAGGAGGAGACCAAGGAGGAGACCAATGGCGAATCCAAGGATGAAGAAATGAAGGATGAAACTAATGGTGAAGCCAAGGATGAGGAGGAAAAGGTCGAGGCCAATGGTAATTCAAAGGATGAGACCAATGGCGAAACAAAGGTCGAAGAGGAGAAGGCCGAGACCAATGGTGAATCCAAGGATGAGGAAATGAAAGATGAAACCAATGTTCCAGACGAAAAGGTTGAATCCGAGGGTGAAAATAAGAAGGAAGAGGACGTTGAGATGAAGGATGGTGAGGATAAGGTTGAAGGCAAGACCACTGAAGAAAAGCCCGCCGAAGAAAAACCCGAGGAAAAGACTGAAGAAAAGCCCGAGGAAAAGACTGAAGAAAAGACTGAGGAAAAGAATGTCAAGGAGGACGAGAAGAAAGATTCGAACGGCAAAGAAGAGAAATCCGAGACCAAACCCAAGGCCGGTAACAAGCGCAAGGCAGATGAATTGGACGATGAAGCAGAGAGCCCAGAAGAGAACGGCACCAAAAAACAAAAGACCAATGCTACTTCTAATGGTACTGCCAATGGTACTGACTCAAAGAAGAAGCCTGGTAGACCAAAGGGTGCATCCAATGGTACAACTGCCAAGAGGGAAAAGAAACTTCCTGCTGTTGGTCAAGCTCAACGAAAGACAAGAAGTCAAGCACGCAAGGAATCTGTTTAGGTCGGTCAAGAGATTACATTTTCTCCATTCACAGGGTTGATGAACTTTTCAATTGTTGAACACATTTCAGACAATGAAACCCTTATTTGCAGCGAACATGATTTCTTTCAATTGGAAAAACCTATGATATAACATTTGGATGCGTTTTCGGATAATCAGACAATCAATCGAATCGAATCATTTGGGCTATATGGGGAAATATGGTGATGGGTCTTGGTGGTTATTTTTTTGCCATTTTTTGCATTTTTGCATTTTTACGCTTTGTATATTAGTGCGGGAAAGGAAAGCTACTCAGGTACAGAGATTCAAAGATTCTCTGGACTGAAATTATTTGATATGGATTGAGAGAGGGGAATGGAAGATTGAGATGGAGATGGAGATGCGAGACGGGAAATGACGAATTATGGGATGAAGATGTGATGCAATGCAATGCAGCGAAATGAAAAGTGGAGCGAGTTATCTATAGGAAACCAAAATGAATATGCAGAATGAAATTATTATTTATCAGATTTGAGTTACGAGTTGTGAGTTGTGAGTTGCGAGTTGAGTTGCGAGGTTTTTTTATATATATCTTTATCCTATCTTTTGTTATGGATTGTGAATTGTTGAATTGAGTGAGTATATGGAATTTTTACTTCGTGGTTTGTGGTTGGTGATATGGTTTGTGGTTTGTGACTTGTGGTATGGTTTGGGATCTGGATTGGGATTTGTGATATGGTTAATGAGACAAATTAATGTTGAACGTAATATTGAATGGGGTGATGATCATATCACACTCTTTCTATCTACCTAGGTAGTAGGTAGAGAAGATAGAGAAAACAGGTAGGTGATATAACTTTATTTATACACATATCTAGATATCGTATACCTAGATACCCAGATAGGCTATGTATATCTAGTCGTTTGAGTATATTTCTTATGGGATGGGAAGTAGGGGGTTTTGGGTTGATGGATGGATGGGATGGATGGGAATTGGATGTAATGTGATGTGATGCAGTGAGGAGTAGGTATTTATTTGAGTATGAGGATGGATGGTTGTGGTTTGATGAAGTGGATGGGCTGGATGGATTGGATGGATGGGATGGATGGGAAATTGATTGGTTTGGAGAGAGGTTTGAAGGTTGGGAAGGAGAGGGAGGATATTGGGGGAGTTGAAGGTTGGATTTGGATCATATTCTGTGTTTTTGGAGATGATATTTATTATTTGGGTAGGTATGTATATATGTATATATGTATGTATGTATTGTATTGTATAGTAGAGTAAATTTCAGTATATTTTGGGAGAGACGGGAGGGAATAATGATGATGGTGGCGATGATGATAATGATATTGTAGAGAAGAAATAATAGAAATGCTGAGTAATGCTAATAAGTGATAATAATACAAAGTTTGCATTGAATAAACATATAAGTACAACAACACAGGCTCAGCATCGTCACATGGATATTCCCCGGTGAGTGGATAATGGAATGGATAATGGATGGATCTGGAGTAGGGGTGGATGGATAAAGGAAGGAAGTGGGAAATTTAGAAATTTGGGGGGTGAGAATTGAGGTGAGGTGAGGGTTGATGGAATGAATGGGTGATGGAATAGATTATAGATTAATTATAGGATGGTAGATTATAGGATGGTAGATATATACCTAGTAGTGCAAAAGGTAGTACAATAGGTGGAGAGGGAGCGGGAGAGAAGAAAGGGAAGGGAAGAGGGAAGAGAGAAGAGAGAAGAGAAGGGTCTGGACTGTGGACTGGACTGGACTGGCTTGACTGGACTGCATTGCATTGCATTGCATTGTTGGAGATTAGGATTGGATGGATGGATGGATTGGATGGGGTATGGGATGAGATATGAGATATGTTGGAACACTGCCACCATTTTTATGTATGTGTGTATGTGTGTATGTAGATAGATATTAGGTGGCTATATATCTTATATATATATTCTCGGAGAGGGAATATACTATATAAATTAGATATTAGATCTGGTGGATACGAATATAAATAAATATATATATGGATATCTTCTTTTTCTACATAGTCTGCCTCCACGGCAGTGGCCCCCGGAGGGTCAGCGAAGCGTCATTTATATCAATATTAAATCATCGATGTATTTCTCAGATAACCTAGGTATCTATGAATATACTTACTTGTATTCAAACGTTTCTCCCTCTATCTCTCTCTCTACGTATTCACCAATCGCTTCACATCCACTCACAAAACCATCTATAAATAACCTATACCACGCAAACGCCAAGAACAACTCCGGTATACTTTGTAAATCTCGGAATACCATTTTTGCGAGCCAATAGGAGGGAGGGAAAGGTTACTGATTTTGGGTTTAATGAGTTTTTGGTTGGTTTTGTGGGTGGGTGTGAGGGAGGGAGTGAGGGGAGGTATGATAGGTGGTTGTGGTAAGGAAGATAGAATAGGTAGGGAAGAGAGGAAGATAGAGACTTGGATTTGGTAGATCTTGGACGGATGGGGTTGGGGTGATGACGATGGGTTTGGTTAGGGTGGTTAGAATGGGTTACTAGTTAGGGATTTGGTGGTGGATTGTGGATGGATATGGATGTATGGATATGGATGGATGGATGGATGGACGTACCGGTAGTGTTGTTGAGAATTGAAGGAGGGAGAAGGAGAAGAGTTACTTGCGGCTGCGGGAATCTAGATTGGAGCGTAGAGACGATGGATTGAATGGATAGTGTAAGAGAACGGAAGACTGAAGACTGAGTTTCTTTGTTGGTATCTAATATGGCTTGGTATGGCTTGGTATGGCTTGGTTGATGATATCTTTAGAAATAAGAACTAAGGAGACGAGATAGGTGAGGATTTGTTTATTGTTGGTATTTCGTAAACATAACAAGTAAGTGAAAGAAAGAAAGAAAGAATGAATAAATGGCTTTACTTTGGTTCGATCTGAATTCAATTGTTCGTTCGTGATTCATTCTAGATTCGTTCTATTTTAGTCTTTGCCCTTTTTTCTCTTCCTGAGGTCATTCTCGAGATTTATTATATCGAGATGGAATGGAGTACATTGGTTGATATGCGTCTTCATTCTGTTTCAAAGTCCAATTATTGAATTCGTTCTGTCTTTTACAGCATAGAATTATATTCTACCATTCTCCCACTCTCCTACTCTCCTCCTCGTACACTTCAATCAAATAGGATTTCCTATCCGTCGGTACTTCTAATCGTGGCTTGCCTTGCGTTTTAACAATTTCCCGAAAATACTTTGATTTATTCATTTACTCCCCAAAACACCACAAGGGAACATCGAGAAGAAAAACCCTTGAATGAGCGTCATTTTCATAAATGTCCCAGTCGTTCATATTACAACATTACATTCGGTATAGACTGGGTCAACAGGGGTCAGTTTGGGTGAAAAAGAATCTGTAGGGGTTGAGTTGAACCAGACCCCGTATCGCTATCAAGGGTTATTCAAGGAACGACATACCAATACTGAAATACACAAATACACACATACTTATTACTTTCCGACATACCTGCATTCTACACCCCTCGATCTTCATCTGTTCAATCCTCACTCGCTCGCTCATACGGAGGATCATACACAACGACTCTTTTCGAAGAGGAGAGAATCTTCAAACGTCTCGTTACCATTCCATTGCTTTATCTGCAAAGTATCACACGCTCTTCGCGCATACGATTACCAACTCTTCTTCTTCGTTTGGCCTTGGGCCTGTCACTGCCACTCGCTTTATACAAAAAGTTACAAAGAGATACTCAAAGATGGAGGTAGGAAGTACGACGGGAGTCCTTACCAAGAGAGCGTCGGATGCACAGAAGTTGTTGGATTTGTTAGCAGATCCTTTTCGATCCCAGGTTTGTTTAATTCCTCATGATGTTTTTGTTTTCTTTTTCTTTTGCGAACATTCATATCTAATGGTTGATTGCCGGGTCAGTTGTCACAAAATTCCATCTATGCAAGTTTAGGCACATCGATAGGTTTTACCTTGTTACTCGCCATCGGTTTCTCTCTTCTTCGTCCGTACAATTCCGTCGTCTATGCACCGAAACTCAAGGTTGCAGATGATAAACATGCACCGCCGCCTATTGGAAAGGGTCCTTTGGCGTGGTTGGGACCGGTGCTCAAGACCAAGGAATCTGATTTGGTTAATCTCATAGGTTTGGATGCGACCATATTTTTGAGAGTGCTGAGGATGTGTCGGAACATATTTTTATGCATAACGGTGGTGGGCTGCGGAATATTGATCCCGATTAATATGTCCAAGGGACTGTGGGCGAAGGAAACGGATTTCGTATCTCGAGTGACGCCGGTCAATGTTTGGGGTTCGAGTAATTGGGGCATGACCATCTGCGCCTGGTTATTCGATCTCATTATTATTTTCTTCTTATGGTGGAATTACAGGGCGGTTCTCAATTTGAGGAGAACGTATTTTGAAAGTGCGGATTACCAGGCCAGTTTACATGCGCGGACGTTGATGATTAACGATATTCCGAAGACGCTACGCACGGACGAGGGAATCGGTAGAGTGATTGATGTTGTGGCGCCTCAATCTTCATTCTCGAGAACGGTCGTGGCGAGAAATGTGAAGGAACTTCCGGAATTGATTGAACAGCATAATCAGACAGTTCGTGATTTGGAGGGTTATTTGGCCAGATACCTTAAGGATCCTGCGAATCTTCCTCCCAAGAGACCAGAGTGTACCCCTTCGAAAGATGATCCTAACTTTGGATCATATGTCCGAGGTCAAAAACTCGATGCTATCGAATATCTGACTGCGCGTATAAAGGAATTGGAATTTGAGATCAAGGAAGTTCGTTTGTCTGTGGATAACCGAAATCCTTTGCCGTATGGATTTGCTAGTTATGAAGCTATTGATGAAGCGCACAGTATTGCATTCGCAGCACGGAAAAAGCATCCCAAGGGAACTACGATTGTACTGGCTCCTCGACCGAATGATATCATTTGGAAAAATATGCCTTTGAGTAGGCAGACCAGGAAACGGAAGAGAATCATGAACAATATTTGGGTTACTTTACTTACAATTGTATGGATGGCACCGAACGCTCTGATTTCAATCTTCTTGGTCAGTTTAACCAATTTGGGTAGTGTTTGGCCTGCATTTCAAACTTCGTTGGCCCAGCACACTGTTTGGTGGTCGATTGTTCAAGGTGTTGCTTCTCCCGCTGTTACATCCTTGGTCTATCTCGTACTTCCAATCATGTTCCGTCGAATGTTGGTCAAGGCTGGAGATCGTACAAAAACTGCCAGAGAACGACATGTTACTGGAAAGTTATATACTTTCTTCGTCTTCAACTATTTACTTGTGTTCTCGATTTTCAGTACTGTCTGGACCTTTGTCTCTACCGTCATCAACAAAACCAATGATGGAACCACAACTTGGGAAGCTATCTACGAAGCAGATTTGGGACTGTTGGTCTTTATTTCACTTTGTAATATCTCACCTTTCTGGGTTACTTCGTTACTTCAACGAAACTTGGGGGCAGCTGTCGATTTGGCTCAATTGTGGACTTTGGTTTGGAGTTTTTGCGCCCGGAAATTCTCGAGTCCTACGCCTCGTGAGATGATTGAACTGACTGCACCACCTGCGTTCGACTATGCAAGTTATTATAATTATTTCTTGTTCTACACCACTATTACTCTGTGCTTTGGTTGCATTCAACCTCTAGTTATCCCCGCAGCAGCCATGTATTTCTCTCTAGATGTTTTCTTGAAGAAATACCTCTTGCTTTATATTTTCATTACCAAGACAGAATCTGGTGGTATGTTCTGGCGTATGCTGTTTAACCGAATCCTTTTTGCCGCAATTCTCGCCAACCTTGTCGTTTTTCTCGCCACTTGGGTGCATGGAGATGGGTCACACATGGAAGCTTATGCTGTAATTCCGCTTCCATTCCTGGTGCTTGGTTTTAAATGGTATTGCGCACGTACCTTTGACGATAAGATTCACTACTATAGCGTCCGCAATATGCTCAAAGATCCAGAAGCTTCTCGTTCCAAGCTCTTTGGTAGTAAAGGCGATCGTCTCGCTTCTCGCTTCGGTCATCCAGCATTATACAAGCCACTCATTACCCCTATGGTTCATGCCCGAGCTCAAAATATTCTAGCTTCTATTTATGGTGGTCGTCTTACAGATTCTAATAACCAAGGCTCGGGAGATAATATGTCAGTTTCCGGATATTCCGATACGTTTGCCATGGATCCTATGCGAGCTGGACAACCAGGTCGTTCTGCGAAGGGAGGCATGCCTGGGTTTGAAATGGTGCCGGAGAATCGTCTGGATTTCTCGTATTACAAGGGAAGAGCAGAATTTGCGGAGGAACATGGTGGTTCGGGTGGAATTTATGGAAAAGCGGAAGATATCATTAGGTCGGATACACCAGGCAGTTCACGATGGGGAGGACCAGATTCAAGACCAGGGACACCTGTTAATGGTTTGGGTACACCAACATTGCCAACTTTCAGGCCAGGGACACCGGATAGTGTCAAAGGGGATATTGGTTTGAGTGGGGGATCTGGGATGGCGATGAGGTATTATGGAGAGAGGAAGGATAGTTCGGGAGAGACGATTGGATTAGTTCAAGGTGCGCAGGATATGCCTGCGAGTTCCGTACCGGGTGTGCAGGAACGAGCACCGGGTTTCTTGGGTGGTGGACCAGGAGGATATGGTAATTTACCGCAGGAGGATTTGGATGGGAGGGGGAGTGTGGATCATGATCCGATGAATTATGATTATTTCCGTTCCCGGAGGACAAGGAATTAGATTTGGGGATGTAGGGAATAGGGGTGTGGAGAATTAAGGGCAAAGAGATGAGATGATGAGAAGATGAGAAGGTTGTATAACAGGATATGCAAGTGAAATGAAATGGTAGATATTGGGAGGTGTATTTTTTTTCTCTCTCGGCTTTATATGGAGATTAGCGATCGGAACATAAGTCTCGAATGATTCGAGGTTGGAATTGGTATGCGTGTATGCATGAATGGGATGGGATGGAATGGTTGGTTAGCTAATGGCGTTTTTTGGGTCAATCTCATTGATTGGGAAATTTGAGGAATGGGTAGAGTGGGTGAAGATTTGGGGGATTGTAGATGGGAGAGAGAGAAAGGGAAGAGAGAGAAAGGGAAGAGAGAGAAAGGGAAGAGAGAGAAAGGGAAGAGAGAAAGGGATGAGATAGATGAGATAGATGAGATAGATGAGATAGAGAAAATAGAGGAAATAGAGGAAAGATTAAGTGATGTTATTGAGTGTAATTGATTGTAGTTTTGTTCTTGTGTATATGTATATGTGTAGGATAGGATGAGATGGGATAGGATGGGGTGGGATGGATAGGATGGGGTGGGAGGGATGAGATGCGATGGGGTGGGATGGGATGGGATGGGATGGGATGGGATAAAATGAGATAAAATAGAATAAAATAGAATGGGATAGAATGGAATAGAATGGGATATAAGGGATATAATAAAAGGGAATTTTGCAATTAGACAATTAAATAAGAAGGGGAATAGGAATAGGGATAGGAATGAGAATGTGAATACAACGGGAATAGGAATGGGACTAAAAATTTGAATATATAAATATAAGTAATACTTAGTACATACTATAGAAAAATCACTATAACGTAGCATCTCTAATAGAAAAAAAAAGAGAAAGACTCTCTATAGCGCTTCGTAAAACGTACTAAAAGATAAATGAGAACTAACTATTCTTTTCTAAACTATTTGAAGGAGAACTATAAATATAAGTTATAGAAAGGATTATATAACCGGTATTAAGTTTCGCTTATAATATCTGGAACTTTAGAGGTTTGGTTTGAATTGAAAAGTGGTTTACTTTCTATTCTCGCTTGAGTAGTAACTTGATTGATTAATTGAGTATATTTCTTTGTTTGTTTGTTTGTTTACTTGTCTGTTTGTTCGCTTAATTGGTTTTGATTTTGATTTTGATATTTTGATTGATATTTTGATTAATTGATTGTTTAATGTTGGGATTTTGGTTTTGGTTTTGGTTTTGGTTTTGGGACGAAATGGGGAAGAGGGAGGAATTAAAGGGGGGAGGTTGTGCTAAGCGAGAGAGAGAAGAGTGGGGGGAATTTTATGAGGTTTGTTTTTGGTTGTTTGTTGATTTTAATGGAGATAATAGGTTGTAGGTTGCAGGTTGCAGGTTGCAGGTACTATAATTCCACTCTGAGATTTTCTAGATGGTGGGTAGGAGAGGAGAGGAGCGGTATTTGAGGTATTTGTTCTTTGTTCTTTGTAATTTGAGGAAAGAAAGAAGAGGATGGGAGAATAGTGGATAGTGGGTATGTGGGGTGGAGATGATTGAAATGTGGAGGTTATAGAATGGATCTGGATTGATTCGTAGAGGATTTGGGTATTGTATTGGATGAATGAATGGATTATCATGCTGGTTATGAGTGAGAGTGGATTGGGAGTTGAGGATGTGAGTTGAAACTTGGATGGATTAGTTAGTGTATGTAAGATGTTAATATAAATGGAAAATGTCATTAGTTGGCGTAAAGATGGAAATTAGTATTTATGAAATGTATTTAGCTTTAGATTTAAGGAACGATTATAAAGTCGAAGTAGAGATGTATGTCTTACTGTATGAGATGAACGCGATGATACGGAGTTAAAGAAAGGATAGGATCGATTAGATTACATCTTGGATGTTGTATTGAGTTTTCTTAGAGAGGGAAAAAAAGGTTAAGGGATTTCTAGATTAAGGAGGGAGAGGCGAGTGGAAGATATGATTTAAGGTTGGTTTAATTGATAGTTTCCATGAATTGAAATTTTAATGTAGAAGATGAATTATGGATGTTTGAATAAAGATCGCGTGATAAGTTGAGAGTTATAAAAGGGGATTGAAGGATGGAAAGTTGATGGAAAGATATGAAGAATTGAATTTCGATCTGGAGAGGGAATGAGAGAAGAGGTAAAAGATCTTCTTATAATATTCTACTAAAGAGTAAGACAAATCGAGAAAGTATTTTATTAGTATATATTGTAATAGATTTAGTAATCGAGCATGCTTTTCAGACTATGAATATAGAGTAATTCTTTTCAAAAAACTATACGTAAAACGATAAATTACTCTCATGTACTCTAAACGCTATTTAGTTACTCTTCTATCGTAAAAATCAAACTCATTTCACTCATATGCTCCTTAAAATCTATACTATAGAACCAACCTCAAATCACAGTATCTGAACTATGATGGCTGGAATGGAGAAGCAGGAGTCAGAAAAATCAAAGGAAAGTAGTAATATACCTATGAAATCTGGTCTAAAATGATGAGAATCACCCCTCCCTCCTACAGTAGCATCTAGCCTTCAATAGGTAGATTATATCGGTTTAGAGTGATTCCTATTATATTTTCAATCGTAGATTGTATCGTATAATCTATCGTATATAAGTACTTAAACATATAAATAGAAAACTTATTTTATACTTAGTTTTTCTCTTCAATTCTAAAAGTGTAATTCGTAATGATTTTCTACTCTAGAGAATTATAAAAACAGTTTAATACGGCTTTCACGACCATACTCCACTAATCGTGCAGCCGTATCATACGATATGACTGTAGAATTTAAGTATCTAATAAGCGTGTTTACGGTCATCCCCTAAACCGATACTTGAGATTTTCAATATCTTTTCATAACTGAATAACTAAGCAGAACTGCCTTGAGATTTGAATCTCTTCCTATGTGTATTCTAAATCTATTAATAGTTCTTTATATTGAAAAGATGTAGTACGGCCGCACGCGCTTTATAGGTATATATCACTTTCACTTCGTAGTTAGACTTTAGTCTAGAACAATTCAATTTATATGATTTATAATGTATACATTTCACTAGTCTACTTTCTTCATTGTGAACACTCTAGATCTTTCCGATCAAGTTATATTACTAGAAAATGAAGATATATTATATGTGAACTGTTAGATTTCAATGTTGGGGGGAGGGGGGGCTTAGCGAATAGAAAAAGAAAAGAGCTCAGAAAGTTTACATTAAATCAATAATATACTAAAATTGGTGAGGTTGAATTTAGTTTTGATCAAAACCACGTGTGACTCAGCTTTGAAGACTTCGAAGTGAAGAGTTGAAAAGTTGAAAAAAAAAGGAAAGTGAAAAGCCTGAAAAAAGGGGCTGAAATTCTGTCTAGTCGCTTAGAACTTGCTTGAAATCTCAAAGCATCAATCTCAAGGGACATCTAGGCAAAGTTTTCCTTACCGAAACAGTAGCAAACGGTTTTTCTAGTTCCGCAGGGCTAGCAACAACCGCTTGATATCCAACTGTAGCATCCAGAACGTCTCTCGACTATTTACAAATCCGAAAGATGAAAGGATTATCTTGGCTCTCAAGACAGTTGTCGCAGTGTAATCTACAGTCGGAACCGAAGAAAGAAATTTCTGTCGAAAAGATATGGGGATGATGGAAGACGAAGGTATTTTCATTCTGGGCTCAATTCTAGACTAGCTCTACGCAGAGTACAACATTCATGTGATCTGGAGAACTAACCTCCCAACTCTGAATAATGCCAAGAGGTCCAGATCAGGGATTCAATGAAGTGTATCCCTATTACAGACATAATTTGCTTCGGACTGAGTTGAGTGAATGATCAAGTTCATCTTATTGTAAACTTGGTATAGATATGAAAATCGCAGATCAATCGAGTAGTAAAATATCCCAGTGTCATAGGCTTCAAACAGAGGAATATCAATATATTTCAGCTTCACTCATTAGAATTACTTAGCTCTTCTGAATCATGATATTCTATAAATTGCACCATCTACTTGTCGTCGACTGCATTGTGAAATGTAAAGGTAGAGGCGTGAATATTTGTTGCAGATGGTCCAATGGTATATCCAAAGGTCAACTGCCTTAATTAGGCAGTCACTTCTTAATTTTTTTGTTCGATACATCTAACCGAAGGCTCCAAACTTGATATTTCGGTAATTCTAAGTCACACTAGGTGACATCATATGACGTAAAAACATGAAACACCTTGCCCTCATGTCGACCATAGGATACTCTCAAACAATATAAAATCTAATTTTGTACATATTGAGATATTATCAAATCACAATATAAGAGTTCTAGCCCCTGCTCACCGCACATGTAACGCTTTTCCGGCTAAAATATAAGATTATTCACCTTTTCATACTCTAGTTTATTTATTATAATAAAAGACGAAATTAAAAAAAAATTTATAAAAAGATTTAAAATTATTGAAATTACTCGAAAAAATATATCATTTATTTTTAAATATTTTTTTAATAGTGTTTTTAAAGGGTTAAAGTTGAAAATTCGAAAAAATTCGAAAAATTCGCTTTTTTTGTATGGGAAAAGCGTTACAAGTTAAAAATTCTGAATTTTTTCAATTAAAAGCTTATATAACTTTTCAACAAAAATGATTAAAAATAAATTAGAAATTTTCATATATAGAAAATAAATCAGATTATTTATCAGCAACTTGTTTTAATTTAATATCAAGAATTGTATTAATTATTTAATATTTTAGTTTATATGGCAAAACATGAATTTTGCAGGGATTATATCACAAAACATCACGGTGTACGGTGAGTATGTTCGATAACTCTTACCTTAGTTCAAACAATCTACGTAGATTTGATGTGAAGTGATGTGATGATTAAACTCAATATAACGGTCATTTGGAGCTCCCAAGTGACCAAATTTGCATGTGCCCTGGTATGTAACAATTGAATCTAGACTCAAACGCAGGTCATTGAATCAGAGGGGGGAGAAGAGCAGTCAGAAATAAGATACCTTGGGAATGATGGTACAAACAACAGGTATAAGTCTGAGGTACTTAAAGTGGCTCCGTGTTCCTTACTATTCTGTCATTGACATTAGAAAATTCACTGTGGAACTTCATCTTTTGAAACTTTGTGTCTTTTCTAGGCGCTACTTGAAATCTTTATTCTTCCTAGGAAACTCCGTCGAAATAATGAGGTCTCACTGGATAATTCTTCTTGCGCTGAGCGTTATCGCACAAGTCCCGCTGGCCCATGGCAGATTGTTGCCTTTTTCTACGCTTACCGAATAAGCATCAATGCGTTTGGCGTTGAGAAAAACATAATCGCTTCAAAAAGTCGGGGAAGCATCGCAGATGGGAGCTGCACTCTTGACGAGTTTGTAGATTTCACGCGGAAGCCCAAGAAAGATGGCATTCCGTTTCCGAGGGGGCTAATAGGCGATTACCTTACACCAGACCCTCTAATAACCGTCAAGATGATTAAAAACTCAGCGTATGACGCAGGATAGGAACTCGACGCTAGCAAATTGCTTTCGGGATCTTTCTAAATGATACCTGGCCATCCTCCAGCTTTTGCAGATCAAATACAAGCACTCAGAGACCAGGTTGCTAGGGCTCGTATCTCTATGATCGGCAAGATGGGCCTCAGCCAAGATTTCTTCGATACTGAGCCCAACTTCGTAAATCTAAAGGCTGCCATTCGTGGAATTTTAGATGCGCGCCGGTCAGACTTCAACAGAAACAACCTCACTAAAGTGATTAACACCTTGCGAATTCACAAAATTGCGCCAATTATAAGAACAGTAACCGCAATGGACGCTACGGCTTTGACAACAAATGGCTCAACCAGCCCTGCAATTGATGCAGAAATAGTTGTGAATAAAATTGTAGCTAGGATGGGACTCTTGTCTGAAAACAGGAAAATTAGAGGACATGCAGCTGTTATCAACAGGCTGGATCAATGGATCGGCAATCTCAACGCCCCTTGTTGATTTTTGCACCTGGGAGTACGACTGGATGGTGGATGCATTTGCATTTAATACTTATTTCAACATCAGAAAGCTGTATGGTCTTTTCACTCATCAAAATCTGCTGTAGTTAGAAGTAAACTTTGCTAGATCATGCACGGACCACTAGATACATAGCTATTAGCCATTCCATAACATACGGCTTTAGACAGTACCTACGAATCCACCGTAAACCATTAATAATTCAAATACGAAGTTCGCCGTACAAAGTGCCAGCATGATTCTATCCAACTGAAGTATTTTACTATATAAGAGAGGCTACCCACCGATGCTAAAAGTTCTGCATTCCACCTGTCTAAGAATCCCATTCTCTTAACCGCAAGCCCGGTTTCCAAATCCTCTGTTGAAATCGATACACACTCACTATATCATTCTATTGTACATTTAAGACTACATCAAAATGGCGACCAAATTTACTAAATTTCCAGAATTGCCATTAGAGCTACAACGCAAGATCTGGAGGTTTTGTGTCATGGAAGATCGTGTAATGGAGCTGGACTGCCCAGATGCGGATAACATGAGTACAAAATGTATCATGAAATCGACATCCCATGCAAACGCACAACAGCCAGCATACAGTCTAGTATGTCACGAGGCGCGAGATGCCGCATTTCAAGATGGTGGACACTTATGGAACCTATACAAGTTGTGGAAAGCAAAAGGATTCGATCAGAAACCAGATTGGGAGGACCCATGCCTGCTCCAGAATCCGTGGTTTAATCCCGGAAAAGATATCCTGCATCTCAATTGGAGACCGGGTCACGCGGAGGGCTGGGGTATATCCAGTGATGATAGTCCTCATCGAACTCTCATTGCGTATGCCAAAACCGCTCGAGGAGGCTCGTTCATGGCAGATCTTGTGGCAGATTTCATCAAGCCAGCGGTGGGCATGGAGGGCATACGGATTTGTGCTCGACCTTCGATAGGAGAAATCAAGCGCAACTTTCCACTCATCGAGCAAATGAACGGCTTCAAAGTCTGTCTCACGGTCATTACCATTCATGCCACCGCCAAACAGGTTGTTGACGCTCAGCTGTTTGGGAGCTCGGCGGCACCGGTCCAACTTGTCGAAACCTCGGACCGAGAGACCATTCGTTGTATGTACAAACTGTGGCTTACTACTTTTCTTGACGATGCTAAATTAAAGGACCCTGAGCCTGAGAAAATATTTGAAGAAATGATTTTCACCCCCGATGACTTCGAGGCTCGTGTCTGCAAATGGCATGAGGAGTATGAATGTAATTGGCTCTGGTACAAATGGACCGAAAAATATCGCCATGGGACTTTGAATAGTATTGATTCACCTCGAGATGTCTGGACTGGGCCAGACTTCAACCGTATAGGACGACTAAATACGGGCCTTGATCCGGGTGCTATATGGATGCCAGACCAAGACTTCAACAGGGCGCACCCGTGGGTTCGATCTATACTCGACGAGATGCCTCGTTTTCATCCTGTCATAATGTTCAGATTCTGTGAAGCCAAGTGCTACGATCGACCGCCATATGCTCCCCCAATGGAGGTTCACCAGATTGCGCACTTGCCGCCAATAATTTTTATAGATTAAACTATCACATGATCTTCTAATCATCGTCTGCACATGGATTAGTAGATGTTTCAGGCGGCTGACTAGACCTTATAGTCGAGATTCGAGAAAGCACGCATCCCTGCGAGTATTGTTGCTGGGAAACATACGAACCAAAAGAACCAAAATGATGAGTTATTTTAGTAAATGATAACGTCTATTTTCAACACACAACCACCCATTCTCGTGAGATTCTGGGAAAAATCTATGGTTGGATTGAACATTTACCTTCTCTGACTCTCAGTGAAAGTGGTAGACTTGGGGAGAGTTGTCATCATTCAGACTACAACAATATTCACACAATAGTAGCAGCGAGGGTAGGGAGTGAGTGGGGAGTAAATAGAGCTAATTATTACCAAAATTATCAGAAAATGTATGTGAGAATATCATCAGTGACAATACACACAGATCCCAATCTTGAAACTAGACATGTCGATGAGTGATGAGAAGAAATACCGCTGTATTGAATAATATTAATCAGTGACTATTGACGCATATATAATCACCAAGAAATAACAATCATGGATACGCTTCTTCTGCAATCTGCTCAAGCCACTTCTTCAAATCAACCGCAACACGCTCTCCCATTCCAACATCACAGACAGAATCCTGCCAACTAACATCCACAGATAATCCCACTGCCTTAAAAGTCATAAGCGAGATTGCAAAAGCCGCACCCGTGGTCTCCGCACTCGATGCAAACCCCGCCCGATGAAGTATCCACGCATCTCTTCCTCCCAGCTCAGATTCTGCAGACGGTATCTCATTATAGATTTTCGAATTCCGCTCGAAGGTTGCAGCATCTGTGATTGACCATGAGAATTTTCTGGGTCTCTTAGAAGCGTTTTTTAGTCTTTGGCGCCAGTTTCCTAAAAACTTCATTGCTTCTGCAGAACCATCTTTCAAACCCCTCGTTATTTTCCTTTCAGTTTCTCCACAAATACCTGCGCCAATCCTCCAAATATGTCTGAGCTGTCCCGGTGATAGAAGTAAATCCTGATTGCCATCTCCTGGGAGTTTATCGCGTAGCTGAGCTACAAGTTTCTTATCGAATTCATGAGAAACTGAAGTTTCGTAATTCCCCATTATTCTTTCTACATTCAATCCTGAATATTTAGATTTTGAGGAAATTGACGGTACCAATCGTCGCATATCCAACGTCGTACAACTTTGAAATGCAGATGCTATGGTCTCGTCTAATTGTGATGCTAGTGAGACGGCCATGAGTGCGTGCAGAAGACTGATAAGTGTACTTTTCTTCTTGCGACATGCGAGGTGGATATCATGGAGTGTAGTTTTGGAGATGTAGAATGAGCGATTTTGGGTGGAGTATGGGATGAGATGGATGGGTGCCCAATTAGCTAAAGTTGATTTTGTCCGTGATGTAGCTGCGGGACTAAATAATTCCCAGAGACTTTTAGCCAGGAAAGATATACTAACAGGAAATTTATAGAGTTCTTCGATTGGTGGCGGGAGGATTGAAGTTGGAGGAAGTGGAATGAGGGGAGATGTTGTGGTGTTGCCTTCAATGCCCTCATATTGAGTCTCCGTATTCAGACGTCGAAATAAATGTTCCTGGAAGATCCTCCCGCTTATTCCATCGCCATACACTTGATTCCACGTAAAATGTACCTCCAGTAAACTGGCTCTTTCTTGATATAAAACAACGATTCTCCACCCCGGCATTTCTTCAATGTCATGAAACTTGCTATCGATTTCGGCAAGAGTGAGTTCTCTCGAAACATCATCGAAATCCTCGGGTGTTTGTAAAATGCGCCATGTGAGATGTTCATCCAGATTAATGTGTTGTAGTTGTTTCCACGCTGGATTTTCAGAGTCTGCATCAACTATTCCAGCTTGTAGAATTGGATGCAGGAGAAGTACTTCGATGATAGCGGTTTCGGCTATACGTATGAGACGGTTGGGATTGGATGGATGGTTCGGAGATGGTGTGTAGCGACAGGTGATAGATTTGTTGCGATGGTGATCTAGTGTATGAAGAGCTAGTTGGTAAGCTTCTCTGCGATTCTCAGTATGTGTTTCTCGATATCAAGAAGTGGCTATACTGACTTGTTACCCAGTTTGCGGAAATTTTTGATTTTCTCGCTGTCATCAACTGGAGTGTTCTGTGAACCAAACTTGAACATTGTGAGAATTTGAGAAGAGTCGAGATGAAAACAGGTAGAATTTCTTTGCGATCTCGAAGTGTATGGTAGTGAGGGTGATGATTCTTTACTCTAGGATTCTGATTACGTTTATATACTGACGGCTAGATTGCGGCATTTGCGATGTTGACTTGAGAGTGAATTTACGTGAGAAATTCGATACAGTTTCGCGGTATAGGTGGATATAAGCCAATATCCTTCACAGAGATCGTAAATTTAGTTGGAAAATAGTGAATAAACGCAGGAGACAATAGTGATTGTGGGATGATAAATGAAAAAGACTTGGAAAAACGAGGCAAAAGAATAATTCCAAGATACGCCCTTCGCTACTTGGGATCTGAAATGCAAATTTTTGAATTCAAGGACTTTGAGTAACTAGGTATGGAACGCAGATTCAATATTTCGACGTATTTTAAGATTTGAAATTTCTCCAGTGCCTAAAATCTTGTCGATGTTATAAGTTTCATCAATATGTGAGCACTATCTGTAGTATTTAATTGTACAAGAATGATCAACTTCCAAGTCCTAGATATGCACAAGCCTGTTGATGTCCGAACTTCTCCAAGGATTAGGTGGAAATGGAAAAATTGAGGTCCTTCATAAATCTGCATCATCTTCGTCTGGGGGTGGCATTTGATCATGTTCCGTTCCATCTCCATTGTTTGTAAATGCGGCGTATTCTTGAAAGTCTATAACCTCAACAACCGAGTTAAAAGGTAAAGTTCGAGAAATCCTATCGTCAGAATCCGTATTCGAACTCGTGCTAGTATCCAGGTTTTTGCTCTCTGCTTCAGCCTCCTCCTTATTGTCCCATTCGTCCTCCTCGTCATCTTCTATATCCTCGTCACCAGCATGACTATCGTACTCTAAAGCGTCTTCATACACGTCTTCCTCCGCGTTAACGCTAGTGTAATCGTCCGTACCATTTTCCACCGGAAACCAGCTGTCATCATCATTATTAGAGACCAAAACTTTTAGATGGTCGGGCAAGGAAACTGTGTTGAGCGGAGTGAGAGATTTGTGACCAACAACTTTCGGCTTTTGATTCTTGATACACGTGAATAAAGAATGAGTCCCGCCTGGCTTTGCTATAACATAGCGTATGATAGGTGGATACTTGAACCAGGTGTGTGCATTGATACCTTCTTGATAGTCTAACACAATTTTATCAGTCCTGTATGTTTTGGAAAATCTGTGTAGCGGAAGGGCCCAATTACCATCTTCGAACTTTGAGAGTTGTTTTCTAAAATCTTCTAAATTTTTCTTCCTTCGTTCTGCTTCTTTGAATAAAACGGAGTTAGGCTTCTCATAGCCCTGAGAAGTAAACATTCGAGAGGAGAGAAGCTCATCATGACCATCTACTGGCTCGAAAAAAGTGACGCCATGGTCCAGGGTAAAGGCTACATCATTTAGAACGACGTATATCTCCTCACACATCTGGTATGGTAGAAAAGCCATTGTTCCCAATGTCCAGCTCATTACGTTGCTGTCCCATTGTGGGCGTGGATCGTGCCATAGCTGATGATTTATGGCAAAGATCTTTACCATACGATATGTAGGACGTCCTTCATACAATGCTAAAGAGGTAGGAAGTTTACACTCAGAACTGTCAACAAGCCACATGATATCGGCGTCTGGGTTCATGTAATGTTTTGGAAGTTGTGCATGACAATTTTCGTCCCCCCACGAACCATAATTGCAAAATGTGAAATGAGAAAATTGTAGGTGAATGCCCTCATCATATGCCTCCTTGCATGTTTGCATGATTTCC
This sequence comes from Botrytis deweyae, assembly GCF_014898535.1. Taxonomy (NCBI): domain Eukaryota; kingdom Fungi; phylum Ascomycota; class Leotiomycetes; order Helotiales; family Sclerotiniaceae; genus Botrytis; species Botrytis deweyae. Next base: position 1,523,970 of record NW_024066211.1, read on the forward strand.
GTAATTCTGCTACGAGTTGCCACATGGCTAGATACAATATGAATATGAGGACCTATCAAAGCATGTTTCCAGATTTGACGTCGAATCTCCAATGGAAATGTCGAAAACAACGGAAATGAAACGTTCTCATGTAGTGTAATATTGGTACCTAATGTCATCAAAAAATTAGAGACATTCAGATTACCCCGAAAGCTTCAAATTGCGATGGTTATTCAGAAGCTGCCAGACACTCTGAGTATCTGGTATTCTCGGAGTGTTGAATATCACATCCAAATATTACCAAACTCTGTAGGTATATTAGACATTCAGAGGTTTTCAGCCTCTGAAAGCGAAGTAGAATTTTACATACCAGTGAAACTAGCCATTACATTGCCTCGTTTAATCACAGCATCCATATTGTTGTTATTGATGGCTTGATACAAATTCTGACGATGATAGAATCACGAATAATATGGCGGTTCCCAAAAGTGGTGGTACGTCAGCCCTGATCAGCTGAAGTATCCTTGACGAATTCTCTGCTCAGAAAGATTGAATATATTTCGTACTTCAAGTAATTCCCCAGTCTTGTTGGATGATTCTATTGATAAATTCTGAGTTAATCAAACGGACATTATTAGTTATATCAATATTGATGAGGGAACGGTCTTATGGCATGGAATATAATACGTGGGTAGAGGAAAGCAAAACGTGATCCAGAAGACAAAGTAAGCTTACTTAAAAGCCTGAGGAGTTAATTGAACACGCGTTTTGTTATATCTCTTAGGTTTGAACTGTAAAGATTGTGTTCGTTTGACCGAATATCGAACCTGAATCTTTCAGATAGTAAAGGCCAATGTATATAATCATTGACTGAAAATGTTCTTGACATTCTTGATCTACTATGCTGCCTTGGAAGTGGAGTGGGTAGGTGTAGAATCTCGTTAATCAATTGCGCTAAACCAAATCAATCTCAGCCATTTACTATCACGTGCGGGAGAACAGAGTCCTCGACATCTGATGATTGACTAGATTAAAACCTTGTGAATCTATCATTGAGTCCGTTGAAAGAGGAGGAAATTGAAAAGCAACTCGTTACTGGTCGTCGTACTGTAAATATGGTGTTAATTCAAGTGGTAGATGGATGATGAATAGCCGAATTCAGGAGATGCTTTGATGCGTATAGGGGTTTGTTTTAGGAAAAGTGATGGGCGACTTTCCCTTAGTTGCCTTCACAAGTAACGTAGAATTCATTTAAATCATCGAGGTACTATGATGATCAAGTCATCAAGATTTTAGAAGAGTAAGAAACTCAATTCGCTTTAGAATTTCCAACGCATCAATAATCTGAGGTACTTCCAATAATGTCAATCAAATTCCGTCCATCTATGCTTGATCAAATCTGGGGGTATCATTACTTTTTGCAGATTATCTTTTCGTGCGGCTGCTACCGTTCATATTCATCAATCCCTTCTTCCCATGATCACCAAAGCCATCCTCTGCACGATTTAGCTCCACACAAGCACTTCTCACTTCCTTGCTCTCCATCATCTTTCCCATCCACATAATCGAAAGTCAGCTCCGTCATTGGTCGAATATCTTCAATCGCAAAGAAAGCTAAATCATGAAGATTCTTCTCAGAATAATCTCCAACCCGCGCAAAGATCCTCATATTAGCTTCACAGGAATGATTGAAGAAACGACTAGGCCCTGCGTAAAATTCTCCGTCGATAACATATGGATCACCACGTAAAGTCTCATCGAGACTATCTGGATCGGTAAACTTATCGATGTTGAAGAGGTAGAGATCTTTTCTTCTACTGATAATTGCATTATCGCGACGTCTGTCGGCCTCCTGAGCGGTGATTATCTCGCCAATATAGCAGTCGATAAATGCACCGGCTTTGATGGGAACTTTGCTTCGGACACCTATGATTCGTTAGATTGTTGATTCTAACGTTGAAGAATAAAAGAGATTACATGCCCCAACCACGATTTTCAGTGCGGAAAACCTGTAGTGGTACGCGTCGTCCTCTTGCAACAATTCGATTGTCACATGTTTCATCACAAGCACAGGCCTCATGACACTCGTAGATAGGTGCTTTGCTATCCAAAAGCTGCTCTTTCAAACATCCTTCGCTATTGCCCCCTGCTTGATATGCATATACGTTGTGGTCTGGTAGATCAACCTCAGAATCTTGGAGACAGTGGCAAGTCATTCCATGGCAATTGTGACTGCATTCGCACCCAACTCGAAACTCAGGGTCGGCTCGGGAAACTCCTTCTCTGAGAATAGATTTTTCGATAAAAGTGAAATCGTCAGGAAGAGTTAAGCTTTCGTCTTTGCAGACAATGGAGATTGGGTACTCTTTTGCATTGGAGAAGCTGCGAATTTGACACCAATGACAATCTTTGAGGGATGGCTGAGAGATAAGGTTAGCTGTTGTTTGATTGGATGAACTTAGGAATCAACAACAAATGAAGTATTCAAACAATAAATAACATTATAGAGTTCCAAAATGATAAGTCCAGACAATAGAAACCCCCTTAATTCTATTGAATGTTCCAGTAAAACTCCAAAATTCTCGAAAAATATTGGGCACAGAACAAATGAACACAAAGAAAAAGAACAACAACTCACAACTTCATGACCAAAATAATGATCTCTATACGTCGGCGCCATAATCTTCGTCGAATAAGTTTTCAACATACGTGCTGTGCTGCCTCTTCTAACTTCTTCCCCTCTTTCACCTTTTTCAAATCACTATGGAAACTCGATTTATTCGACTTGTCCCATTTCTTCATTGTGACTGGTTCGCTTCGTTTGTCTGTTTGGCGGAGAATAGACATGGTTGAGGCTGTTTAATAGGAACACACCTTTGATAATGTATTTGGAGGTGTATTCATCTAGAGTTTTGGAGACGAAAAATAAAGTAGGTATATATAAGAAAAGAATTCAGATATCTACAAAGATGAAAATCATCTCTCAAAATCTTTCCAAATCACAAAATCATCATTGTTTGCTAGTCCAACCTAGTAATTCACTCATTGCCGTTTGCTCTTCAACGAGGGGTGAGGATAGCTCCTTCCCTAAAAACACACCACATCAATTACTTATCCAATCAATCATCTCTACAAAAAGCGGTCAACCTCTTTACTCACGGCAGAATATATTTTTATTTTCGACTCTGCTATCAAACCATCTCGAGATATCTTTGCGCGGGGAATTTCCAATACATCTATTTTTCTCCTTTCCCAATTCAACAACTCCAACTCCAAATTCAATTATAACGCCAAAATGTCGACAGATATCAGGGATACGAAGTTAATTAAGGAATTAGCTGCAAATGGTATGATATATCCCCCTCCCTCCCCATTCCCAAACCCATCCTAACCCCCCCTCCCAGACAAAAAAACCCGCGACACTGCCCTCCTCTCCCTACGCACCTATCTCTCCGCCTCGCGCACCCTCACCCCCCTCGACTATCTCAAAATCCACTCCGGTCTCTTCTACAGCATGTGGATGTGCGACCGACCCCTCCCGCAACAATCCCTCGCCAACTCTCTCGCCTCTCTCCTGTCCTCCCTCGCTCCCTCCACCCAAGCACCCTTCTACACTGGTTTTTGGGAAATCATGTCCAAAGAATGGGAACGTATTGATGTGTTGCGCATGGAGAAATTTCTACTGCTCGTGAGACGCTATTTGGCGGCTGGCTTTGAGGTTGTGGTTTCCGGCTCTGCATCTTCTGCTTCTGCGGGAAAGAAAAATAAGAAAGCGTCGAAGAAAGTTGTCTCGGATTCTGGAGAACAGATACTGGAAGTCTTATCTTCTATTCCATGTGGTTCGGGTCCCGATGCGCAACGCACACCGAATGGAATGCGCTTCCATGTAATCGATATCTGGATTGATGAGCTTGAGAAATTGGGTGTGATCGACGCAGCGAAGGAGAGTGAAGAGGGCGCGGAGAGATTAGAGAAATTGTTGGAGCCATTGAGGAAATTGGGAAAGGAGAGTATTAATAAGACGGTTAGGAATAAGTGCAAGGAGGCACTAGGAGATGAGCGCCTACCGGGGAATGAGAAGAAGGAGGGTACGGAGGAAGATGATGTGGAAATGAGTGATGCGAGCGAGGGGGAGGAGGATGGATGGGGTGGGATTGAGGATTAAGGGAAGAGCTGAAATAGTGGAAAAACATTTCTTTCGGTGTTAAAAGAGGATCTATGGAATAAATTCCACGGCGTCTTGGTGTTATTTTGAAGACATTCAATATCCAATATAAAAAGTCTTTTTATATTCAGAATTCATCTTTTGATTGTTCAACCTCTAATGAAACATTATCATAATTCCTAGGATATATTGATACATCAAAAGATATTTCTGAGTCCATTCTCATGATATCTCATTAGTTTATATACTTGTTAATAGATATTCAATATCCAATATAAAAAGTCACTTCACATTCAGAATTTCTCATAGTAGAATAGAAAAGATCTCTAATTTTGACAATATATATATATGTATATATCAAGTCGCTGATGCGAATCAAACCATCTTTGGGTATCATTTGAGGTCGACTATAAGTGCCACAATGTCTGAAAGAAAATTTAAACGCCTTGCCCAGAACTTATCTTACCGAGAGCCCCTTTCCCTTCCAATGCACACATAAAACCTCATGAAAATATGAAAAAGAAGTTCACCCCCGAGCCAAGAAAGACTCAAACAAAATCATGAGACTCATACATATGTCCCGTTTTCGAGAGTACCGTACCCAATCCCTTATGTACCTCGACCTGGAATGGTTGGAAAGGAACCCTCTCCCCATCAATACTTATATACCCATCGCCTTTCTGTTTCGGAATGATTCTATATCCGAGTATTTTACGATACCATACGTCAGGAATGTCGAACAATTTTCCGTTTTCCAATGACAACATCATCTTAATAGCTGAAAGACGACTTATATCGCCGTTGATGCAAACGAGGTCCATGTAACCGTCACTTGGAAGAGCGGCGGAAAAGAAATTGGCATCTGAGGCCATATATGCCATCTGGATTCCTGTGTTAGCATTTTTATGATTCTAACATGCAGATCAAAATCTTCAATGATCAAACAAATTGTGAGATATCCGAGAATCACTCAAGCCAGGGGGATGAACTCACATTTCCACAGTAAAAGTTGCCCAACTTATCATATGGAACCATTTCCCAGCCCTCCGGCAATTTGTCGCTCACGGTACCATATCTCAGCGGAGGCAACCCATCTTCCGTCCCACTACTAGCCGAAGCATCGTCATCCAAAAGGTATTTGTATCCTCTCCTCTCGCTTGCCGGTTCGTGATTGCTCATCTCCTTTCTATAATAATCTTTTATGCTCGGTTTATCTTCTATCGCAACCTTAATAGCAATATCACAAGGATAAATTGCTTGCCCAATAAGTCTCTCTAGAAATCCATATGTGAATCGTGCACTTCCCATCCATCTCAAATGTTCGGTAGCTAAATCAGCCTCGGCCACGATCCCCACTGATTGAGATAGGAAACTGATTGTTCGTGTTTCTCCTTGTGTGACCGACATGAGATCTAACGGCGTGGGAATCCCCTTGATAATAGCCAAAGTAGCCAAACTTGCACTGGCCGTTCCGTTCAAATTCATACTCATAGCATTTCCACTCCCGCATGGTACATGCGTCACTGCAATCTTCGATAGGGCTCTTTTCGCATCGTGTCTCTTCCCCAGGCCGTTAAATACTTCATGCGCCAATCCATCTCCGGAACAACAAACCACCATGTCGTAAGCTTCAACATCCATATCCTCGACAATCGTAACCGCATTCCCCTGAAATTGCGTCTTTACCATGTCAATACTACAGTTCGCTGCCTTCAAAAGTGGTTCCACATCCCGATTATAGTATTTCTGCGCATTTCCCTTGCCGCTATGAGGATTCACCAGGACCTTTGCTCGTTTTGTTTGTTGTGATTCGCCGTACGATCGATCTAATAATTTTCCAATCCATTTCTCGACTTCTTCCGTAGAATGCGATTCAATCGCATACTTCAGTTCTGTGGCTTGTACTCTCGATTTCGATGTCGGCGCAGCATATCGAATCGCAAGCTCTTTCGTGTCTAATATCTCAGCCCAGAGGACGTTGTAGAAAGGAATTGGTCTGGTATTCGCAGAACCTGTGCAAGATATCAGTATGACGTAGATATACCGGAGGTACTTAGCCGGACTCACTCGAAGCAAAAGTCCAAAATCCACAACAAGCTGCGCTTTCCTTTTCAAAAGCCTCATCTTCGTTCCATCATATCAGTACAACTACTTCTATATCCTCAAACTCCGACCCTCGAAACTCACCAAGCACAATCAGAGAGTCCGTTCCCAAGGTCAAGGAAGCATTTCTTCCTACCGTCAACGTTCCATCAGTCACAAACGCTTGCTCCCGCACATACTCGTCGCTAGTAATTCCCATCGTATCGATAAACGGATGATTCGAATCCATAGAAGAAGCCATGGTCACCTAAACTGTGTCGAGATCCCAAGCATTCTCTCACTTTCTCTCGCTCTCAGTATGATACCTCTCGCCTCTGTCTATCCAATCATAGTATGGTGGTTATTGTAACGAGTGACTAAAGATGGTGACCATCAAAATGTGTCATGCAGCGAGAATAAGACAAATTTAAGTTGAAGTTTCTCGAGACTTTTTTCCCTTTGTTCAATGAAGGGTGGCTTCCAAGATTTATTAGGGTTATCGTTAGTACTCTCTCATGGTACTTGCAAATGCAAGGGCCCGTCACAGTTCCAAAGATGCCGAGCTTCAAAACAAGACAGATGCACGGAACACAAACCTCAAAATTTCCGATCATTCAACCCAGTCATGGGTTCCCTTTCTCGATACTTGTAGACATGATTGATTGAACGGAGTAATCGAATTTCTGTCATTCAATAAGATGAGGGGCGATACGTGATGCGGTCGTTTTATTTATCGCTGCTACGACCTACCTGGCCAAGGTACGTGGGTACTACCTGCTGCGTGAGTGACAACTCTTGAGTCTTGTAATTGCATGATTATGTGGATATTCATTCGATTGGTGCAAAGCTTCCTTGAAAACTGAAATTGAGTTCTGACAAGGTGCAGAACCCGAAAGTCTTGATTTTGCCTCTCGTTTCGTGTACCAACAGCAGTCGAGGATATTTGGTATGGAGGCAAATCTCACATGTCAGTACACCAGTACCTAGTTGGACAGCAGCTACTAGGTAGGCTCGGTAGGTGGACTAGGTAGTATGTACAAGCGAGCAATGGAACTTCAATATTGGGAGAATTCAAAATATTTCATGGTGCTCGAGTAATGCCTCTCTGGTTCTAGATAAAACTCCTTTTTGTGCCTCTTTTTTGCGCAAAATCCCCCAATCATCATCATTTCAACGACCAAAATAAAAGCCAGGCTTACATGTAACACAACACGACTTGAACTAGATTGACGCCTTTAGTTGAGCCTGCTTCAGCCTTCCAGTGGCTTCCTATTTTCCTCTTCATCTTCATCTTATTAGCAGTTGTAACTGTTCCCCAATGTCCATTAATCCAGACGCAATAAACTGATGATACAGATTTTGTCATCGTTTTTTACTTCCTTATGCAACCTCTACAACCTTATTTAATCCCTTTAATGACCCCAAGCTGAGCGCTAAACCTTGAGACCTGCTTCTGATACGAACGAATCCGGTCACTGGTCCATCCTCACCTTCTTTCTCGATGCTGAGATTAGCAAGAGCGTCCTCTCCTAGAATGTTGTTAGTAGATGATCACATTTCGTAGTAGTAGGAAGGATTTAAATTACCGAAAACACTTCGAGCATAGAGATTAGCACTCAAGAATTGACAATCGCCCTTTAATGAAGCCTCAGGAGTCAAGCAATTCATATTTGTGCAAGCCATGAGTTGATCTAAGAAATCTCGTAATGTCTTGGCCTTTGAATTGATGTTGACCTTGTTCTCCCACTCAAATTCTGTCCACATTGTACGGAATTGAGTTTCGGTGCATACAGCAGGTTGGATGTAATCCATAATATCGACATGCACATCATTCAAGATGACCACGTTATTCTCGGTTGAGCTTGCGCCATCATAAATGACATTTCCAAATATGACTCCAGTGTCTGTTGAGGAAACCTTGATGGTAGCTTGTACATTTTGGAAATCGTGTGGGCCAAGATTTTGAGTAGTTGGCTTCTCCACAACCTTGAGATCTCCAAGTGTTGCAAATTCGACAGACAAATTCTGAAGAGTCTCTGTTGTTTGATTTACTAAAAGGACATCTAGAACGATGTCAAATTGATGTACTGTAACATATGCTTCAGCATAGACCGGATCAGAGAAACCAGTAAGTTGCACAACTCGGCTAAGTTTTGATGAAAGATCCTCCACTGAAGAATCTCCTCCAGTCGCCTTTTCAAGGTCTAGTTCGATCTCATCTGCACCATCAATCGTGTTCTTCTTTGCAAGCTGTCTAATGGAGACAACGTCATCGACTTGAACAGCCGATTTAGCTTTCTCCACTGCTTCCTTGGCTGCTCGCTTCTTCTCCTCTACTTGAACCATGTCTCGGAATGCTTTTCTGGTGTCCTGTAAGAACACGCTTTCGAGTTGCTTATTTTGAGCCACCTCAGCAAGTGATCTGACACAAGACATAATTCTGTCCACTGAATCTTCGTCAATTGGCGCTTTCACAAATTGCGATTGTCCTACACGAATGATGGAAATCATGATCAACATGGCCTCGGCGCGCAAGGCATTAGTTCTGGCAGTATCTGATGAGATTTCAGAGTGGCGCATGACAAGTTTTGTAAGGGTAGAAGAAAGAACAGAAGCTAAATAATAATCGCCATCGAGGATAAGTTGACGAAGAGGTGGTTTTTGAGCGGCCTTGACAGCCTCCAATTTGGCCGTGACAGCAGATTGACTTGTAAGGGCACTTTCAGTGGCATAGGTACCGTCTGCAAGGACTCTCCTTGAACCTGTTGGGGCTGCTTTGGAATGTCCATTGGTCTGTTCTAGCTCCTTTGGCTCTTGACCATCCGTTGCTTCATCGAGGAGACGTTGTTCAGAAGCCAGGATAGGGATTTCGCCCAAGCTAGCTCTTATACGCCTCCAAGCATCTCTGATATCATTGGCCTCTAGAGAATATTCTCCAACTATCCAGAGAGCCCCCCTGTACACTTTTCCGGCCCGAACTTCGCTTAAGGTTGACACTAAACGCTCAACTATGGATGGTCGGAGTTTGGGGAATTTCTCGACTACCTCCTTAACAAAGGAGATAACATCAACGGCTGATGAGTTATTGAAATCGGCGATGAAGTCCATGAGGAGATCAACAACGCTTTCAGCGACTTCTGAGAATTTAATTGCGCATTGATGTATAGAGTGAATCAGAAGTTGTCGATACTCAGCGTTCTTCTCGTATTCCTGATCGACAGTCTTCGATAACTCTTTCTTCAAAAGTAGGACAACATCCTCGACGTTCTTGCTAGAAACCATCTCCAAAGCTAGATCCAAAGCTTTCTTTCGTACATCGATGTCGGTGCTTGATAAAACGCGCAAAATCTCCATGGTCAAATCGTCTAGAACTCCCTCATTCTTCTGTCTTAACAAGTCCACCTTATCGAGCACAATCAACTTAACATTGTTGTCGGCCTCCTTGATACTAAGTTCAATAAACTTCGAGGCTGCCGCCTTCACCGCTACCGGGTTATTGGTCAATGCTGTGAGAGACGAAGCAGCTTCGTAAACGACGGTAGAAGCGCCGGCTTCCAAAAGGTCGAAAATGAGTCGCAAGTATCGTGCCTACAAATGTTAGCAATGTTTGGTTCCATGATCGTGGAAATTACCTTATTCTGTGAGTTCTGAACCGCATCCTTTCTAATGAACTCCAGTTCCACAAGTTGTAGCAGCTCGTCTGCATTTGGAATGCCATCAAAGACACTACTGAGATATGCCAAAGCCTTGTCATGGCTGATGCTAACTAATGCAGCAAATGCATTGCGCTTGCAGGTATGATCACTCTCTGTCTCCAAGAATGCGGCTATCAATTCAGGGGCATCTGGGATCAAACTCTCGGAGTGTTGGAAGATAGAAGCCACTGCAAAAACTGCGTTCTTTCGGACATATGCATGACGATGCTCAAGGCATGCTTTGGTTGGGGCGAGACAAGGTTCGATCAGTTCTGATTCGCGGAGCTTGCACAAAAATCGCAATGTGTTTCCTCTGATGTATTCGTTGGGATGCTGGAGATCATTTCTTATACCATTGCTGTGGCACATGTCAATACGAGTATCACGAGTTTCGCAGCTCAGAGTGGTCTTACCAAACCAAGATCATTTCCTGCTTGAGTTTCCCACTGGCATCTAACTTTGGGCATATTTCGTAGTAAAAGTAGAGAAGCTTCTTCAATGGTTTGTACTTCGAAGGCATAACAAATCGAATGATATGCATAAGTAATTGAGGCATTGGATCTCCATTCAGCATAACTGTGAGAATGCGCTTCATAGTTTCGACTTTACTCTCATCTGTCCCTTTCTCCAACTGCGTCCTCAAATCTGACATTGAAGGTACATCTGCTGCGTTGTCCTGATGTACCAAGCTGTACGACTGTTCTAAGAAGGTCGCCATATTGGCTATATTTGTAGCTGCAGAGCTGGAAGGTGTTTATTTCGTTCTTGACTATGTATTAAGGGTGGATTTCTGAATTCGAGGTTGTTTGATATTTTGGACTTGTGGCAGATTGAGAGTTGGAGGAATCTCAAGAAGTAGGAATTGGTAGTAGAATTAATAGTAATTTAAGATAATGCGTTGGGAGTTACGCATCGAACATGCGTGTTCTTGGGAATATTATCACGACTGTGTCCAGCTTTCTGGGTGCTGTGTTCGAAAGACTTAGCGTGGCCTGTTTCAGCCTTAGATTGTCAGGCACAAAATTGCATCCCCGCCAGATTCTAGCCTTAAGCTAAATTCATGACCGAGTCTCAGGAAGCTATCAAAAGCTTCAGCCTTCTTTATCAAATAGACAGCAGACAAAACTAAAGGTTTCCGCCATTATGTCTACTCTCAACGAACCCTTTTACATTCGCTACTAGTGAGTTGATATCAATTCTTGAGTCTGAATTTACTAATTAATCTCAATAGTTCTGGTCACCAAGGTCGACATGGACACGAATTTCTTGGTGAGGATTGAGAAGTTGTTTACAATTTGCGCGGATATTAACAATGGATCTAGAATTCGACTTTCGGGTCTTAGGAGATGGAAGAAGCGCATCCGCACGTTATGCCAACAATTCCAATTATCGAAACGATTCATTGATCCGCAAAGAAAGTATGTGGTATATGATGCTATATGGATCTCACTCTGACTTTACGGTTCATAGTGAACATTAGCTCTTTGCTGGTGGAAGAAATCAAGAGGATCATCAAAACAAGTGAGATTATGAAGTAAGCTTCTCAAATCCAGATATCGTGGCACGCGAAGCTTATATCAAAATAGGGAAGACGATAGCAAATGGCCTCAGAAGAACAAAGATGGACGTCAAGAATTGGAAATCAAAATAGGCAGCGAGGTTATCTCCTTCGAGGTATGCATAGTTTTCTCGAGTGCGAGATTGTGTTACTGATCAAAACTAGACTGCCAAAATCGGATCTCTCGTTGATGTCACAGAATCTCAAGACCCAGAAGGCTTACGGGTATTCTACTATCTTGTACAGGATCTCAAAGCATTGGTATTTTCATTGATAGCATTGCACTTCAAGATCAAGCCCATTTAAACTTTTGATTTCAAGAAAAGTCCAGGGGATGAAGGAGTTAGGCGTTGATTCATTTGCAAGACAAATGGATACCAATAGAGGAAAAGCCACTTATTTGTCTTCAATGTTAATGACACAAAAATCTACTCAGTTTTTGTCAAAATTTCAAATACATGATATGATAGTGCTGTTGTGCCTGATCAGCCAAAACTGACCAAGCTGGATGTCGACACACAATTCCCTCTGCTTCGTCGAGTTATACTTGGATGAGGTAGCCACTTCATGTACGACTTCAGGGATAAATCACATACCAAAACACCATTTTTTTATTTCCAGATCAAGGAAACTGTTCATCCATCGGGTCCGGGACGAGAAATCGAAGAGTGGTATAAATCAGAGAAATGATCAAACTCTTGAAGCTCGGTTTGCGTCTTTGACATTGATATAACACAATCTTCAACCTTACATCGTTTTGTATGCCGTTCATCCTGTACATTGTATAATGTTTATCAGATTTGCCAAGTTAACTTGCGTCGGAGTTATCAAAAGACTTATCATTACCCTACATTCTGTTATGACTATGCCTGGCATCACTGCATGCATGAACATCTTTGCCGAATTCCTTACCTGACGAACAACTTCATTCGATTTCCAAAGCACCACTTCTCTTGCAACCAAGGAAGCAAGCCCCGCAAGATAAACCTACTCCCATCAGATGTATGTGCCAGCAAACCAACACGCACCCGAACTCGGTATTAGAGGGTAAATTGAGGATTGAATCTAATAACTGAATAAGTATTCCGGGATTCATCCAGACTAGGATCTTCAGATGTGCTGTCGAATCACTAATGGTACCGTCGACTCCTTTTTCGCCCCTTTGGGTTGTTCATGCTTGCAAATACATGTGGATTACATCTCTATTGGAAGGTACCAAAAGATTGCCGATTCATGAGAGACCACTTCGGCAATGATACATACTAATGATAATGGTATGTGGACCTTTTCAACAGTTCAATCAGATAAATTCCTTCTTTCCGGAGTGACACCAAAAGGTCTACAGTGACAGCAGTAGAGAAGAAGTCTTCAGGTAACGAGCACCAAAATTGAATCACAAAATGATCAATGGGATTGCTCCAGTTCCTTCAGAAGTTCAAGTAGAGTATCACCAATACATGCGTTTGGGAGTATAAATAGAAGGTATCGATGAAGATGTGATGGAAGAAATACTACCTACCTAGGTAGTATGTACGAGTAAAGAAGATGGAGTTCTTCATCACCTTCAAGTTCCATCAATTAATCAATTTTGTTCTTTTTTTGGATGCACCTGCGGGGAAAAGCGGAAATCTGGAGCTAAGCCTCATTGAAAGTAGCTTAGAACACTCAAGTCACATTTTAGCGTTGTGCGCCAATGACCATGCTAGAGTTGTACTGCCTTTATGATATCTGAACATCTTTTCGTCTTCTCATCCTTTCATCATCTCATCTTCTCGACAATTTCAAGACATTTCTTCCATTTAATCTTATCGGTTCTATTCATCTAATCTTATCATCACCACATTATAATTTTCATATTTCAGCTGTATTGTTAATTTCTCTTTGACAAGCTTGGCTGGTGCCGGCGCGACTCAATGCCCACCCCTTCTTCAAATGACGAGTCCAGAGTTGGAGCTACGATATCGCACACATCGTGCCCCCCTGAAGATGACAGGTCTACTTGGAGCATACCAGAGATGGAAGAAGGTACACTCGATTCCCCGATTTTAGATGCAAGAGCTGCACAACAACCTACACCTCCACCTCATGATTTACGAAGAGTTGATATGACACCGACTTCTCAAACTCATCTGCGAAACACCAAAAGCATGGATATCGATGAAGAAGTAAATGGACCCGATATGTTATCTCCTGTCAGTGCGGATGGAGATAAGCAGGATGAAGCTGAGATGCATACCGCCACTAATCCACGAAATCCTTCGCCATCCTTAGGTTACGATTTCTCGCACGTTAGAGTTAGTACAATTGACTTCCTGCTGGTTCCTTGAAACATGCTGACAAAATACAGTTGTTACCATCGTCACCATCTTCCAAATTACGACCTGGTAGCAAATTCCATGGCCAACAAACATCAGAACGGCAGACCTATGACGTACAGGTCGAAATCAAACATGTCGACATGAGAGAATCATTTTTATGTGGATATTTACGCATTCAAGGTATGCGAGTGTTCAATATGACACTAAAATCTTCGTACTAATCGAATACCTCGTCAACAGGCCTGACCGAAGACCACCCTACCCTTACGACCTATTTCGAAGGGGAGATAATTGGATCAAAATATTCATTCTTCACACAACACGAAGATTGGGGGTCTACAGATAAAGTCGACTTAACACACTGGGCAAAGTTTCAAGCCTTCCGTCCTTTTCAAAAATCTGCGAAGAAAGGAAACTGCCAAATACCAAATCTAGCACAACGAGATAATATTTTTATGAGATGGAAGGAACACTTCCTCGTTCCTGATCATCGTGTTAGAACAATTAGCGGTGCAAGCTTCGAAGGGTTCTATTACATTTGCTTTAATCAGGTTGAGGGGAAAGTTACTGGAATATATTTTCACGCGAAGAGCGAGAAGTAAGTCCTGGAAGGCCATTGTAAATTATCAACTTTGAATCGGGACATTGATGCTAATACGATTTTTAGATTTCAACAACTAGATTTGAAACATGTTGAGGATAGGGGGTGTTTCCAGGCAGTGGAGTTTAGATGAATCACGAAACCCCGACTATTTAGCTAGCATTTCATGAATCTTCCAGCGCATTTGAATATATCAGGAAGATCTACTTTCCTACGACGGAAAGAGAGCAGGTATACGGAGCACGGTGTTAAGGATTGAGGATATGATTTGGGATACAAGGGTGCGTGCATACAAGTGGAAGGATATTTTGAAGGCTCGATTTACGATTGTCACGGGCAGCATTGGATTATGATAATTACCGATGTCATAAGCGATATATGAAATGGATCGCATACTCGCATGATAATTTGAAGAAGTTATTCTGCAGTACCAACGCGAAAGTCGGACTCGACTGACTATCAAAATGATGATGATGAGTCGGGGCCAACTGTTGGGCTTGGTAGTCTTGAACATTTGAAAATTACCCATCATATGATCCGTCAAGCCAATTGTTGGACTAAACGTGTACATTGACCCTTGGTATTAATTAACCTTCTAACCCGGAAACTTATCATGATGAATTTCAGTCGCCTAGTCCAAGATGGATACATGATCAAATAGTCTCTCGAGCTTCTGTTGTAGTATACAGATTCGGCTCTTCGTTTATCGTGTGATGTGACTTGTGAAATTCTTAACAGAGTAATAGACGATGATGCTCAATTGTAAGAGTCTTATTACCATTCCGATTTCCAATAATAATTCCGGGCGGGGCTCGTAAATTCTCCGCTCTTCCAAGGTTATTACTGAATTACTGGACCCGCTGGCGTGATACTTTGACTCCGCCATTGAAAGCCACTGCGAGAGATATGCATAGATGCCTCAGGCTCGGAACTGATAACAGCTGATGATCCACTATCGAATAATAATAATATCGTAAAGCGTTTATCGCGATAAAACAAACATCTCATTGGGATTCTTCAACAAACCCTTATGAAAAAGAAAACGGAGAGTTTTTCGTTTCAACAAACGAATTCCTCATTATTCTATGACCTGACCTGTTAACAATAAGTCCCTTCGAAGAGATTTCTGCTATTATAACATCTTCTTTCGCATATCTGATATTCAAAACTTACCTATCACCTACTAATATTCTCACATCTACTCGTCGCATTCCAGCAATAAAAGAAGACTTTAAGATGGATTTTGCACCCTACCAAGCTTCCCCAGAAGAAACTCGCGCTCTCTCTCCACCACCACGGACTTCTACCTCTTCTCCTCGTCAAAGTATTTCGCCCATTCGTAGATCCTTCAGTCCCGGAGTTCGCAGTCCAGCATTTCTGCAAAGTACTAGTAATGCTGCGGCGAAAAATGGAAATTTCGCTCCAAGCACTACTCCAAATCCATGGGCGCAGAGAGAACGAGAGAGAGATGGATATTTTCCGACGGTGAATACTGGAGATGGGTATCAGGATGTGGAGAGCGGGAGGGTTGGAGGGGGTTATAATGTTGGGGGGAGTGTCAGTGGAGGTGCGGGGTATGGTGGGGGAAGTAGAGACGGTTTACATGAGTTTGAAACGAGTCTCCCGTTGCGGTTGGATTATGAAGCTTGTTTGGCTTATTTACTTTTGCCGCCTGCTGGGGGTGTATTGCTCTTGGTTCTGGAGAGGAAGAGTGATTACGTGAGGTTAGTTATGGGAAATGGCTTTTCAATAGGAAGGGAAGGTCTTTATGTCGAGAGGCAGTGTGATGATGGTATGAGACAGTGCTGAACAATGGTGATAGGTTTCACGCTTGGCAGTCCGCGTTGCTGTTTACGGCCATGTTTGTCGTACATTTGATGTTTTCCTGGAGTAAGTTCTTTCTTACCCGTCCTCAAACATGCAGGAATTTCTCGAGAGAAGAATAAAATCCTATGGTTTGAGCATTGGTATTGATGTTAGACTTAGGCCCATCCATGTCATGGTTATTGCTCCTAGGAGACATCAGTTTGATAGTGTGGCTAACCAGGAGAGCATATCTAGATGGTAAGTCTTCTATCTTCCTCTCTCACTCCCTAACTCTATCTTCGTTTTATTCACATTGGTAAACATACTCCATTTCCAACTTAACACATCTAATCCCCCAAAACAGCGGACACTCTAGACCGATGCGAAGTCCCAATCTTTGGAAGACTAGCTAGTAGTATACTAGACGACGAGTAAGAACGATGAGTGAAGACGATAATCGAGGACGACGAATTTATGCGCGAGGTTACGATACCATTTTTCTCTGGGGGCCATTTTTGCTTCATATTCCATAGTTAGCACGAGATACCCTTTGCCCTTGTTGTACAACTCTATTTTTGTGTCATCTTCGGAGCGCATACGAGATGGAAATACTTAAGGATATCTATGTACATCCTTACTTAATATCTAATTCACAAGCTTGATGATCTGATTTGGATTCTTTTTGGTGAGGTCGAATGTGTGTTACCAGGCTACATGTGAAGTTAAGCTATGGAATAGAATGATGGAAATGATTTCAGGAAGTGTGTGTTGGAAGAGAACGTGTGTAAGATAGGGGATGTGCTAGAGTTACAGAGGATATCATTTCAGAGTAGGATATATGCCAGAGTAAAAAATGTGCCAAAGAGGATGATGTGCAAGAGCAGGATACTAGGTATAGGTATGCTGTGATACGATATGTCCAAGGGAGATAATAAGTGATCAATGATTAACGTATGATCTTTCATCTCATCACAACATTACCTACCTAGACAGATATTGATTGTGCGCCTCAAGCACCTAGAAGACTCTGCAGAAATCAGAGAGGCACCAGGGATGCGCGTCTACCGGGGAATGAGGAAAAGATTAAGGTGGAGAGTGCATAGATGATCGTAATTGTAATATTGCAATAAGATCTCCATTCATACATATCTTTGAGCTAGGTAAGATCTTACATGATAGAATATGGTGAATAGGTGTTGAGTGTCGTAATGAAGAGGATGTAATGTATACGAATACTTTCTGGAATGAGAGTGAGAGGTGAAGAATGTGAACTGTGTGGTTGATGAGCAGGATACTCCTGCATTTAGATATATATATCATGTAGTGATAATAGTTTAATAAAAGGATAAGGATATGAAGGAATACAGAAACATGATGTAGAATTTGTAGGATAGATGTGAATGCTTGTGTAGGTTTGAGTAGGTGTTTCGTTTTATAATTATATGGGGTGGTTTGGGTAAGATTGGAAATGATTGGATATGTTTGTAATAATCTGGATGAGAAGGAAAGAGGAAAAGAGGAAAAGAGGTAGGGAGTGAAGAGAAGAGGAGGAGAGGAGAGGAGAGGAAGGATATAAAAGAGGGAGATGAGGATATGGAGGTAGATAATACTATTTAGTATAGTATAAGAATGAAGTTGAATGATAATAGAAGCTTGAATACAAATGAGCGGTTGTATTAATAACCTTGAAAGTCCACTCGAGACTCAAAGGTATGTCTTACTATGAGGTAGAATATATTACAAGGTGGAATATATCGTTGATGTAGGTAGTTTTAGTAAAGAAATCGAAAAACAAAGGGGTACCCCTTAACATTAGCGAAAATTCTCTTCTGAAGATAGATCTTGTCCAATTCACCATACAAAACATAGGATATTTTGAACACAGACAATCTTGAGTTGAGATTAGCATCTTCATAGGTTATTCCATACTTCGAATATTGGGGAGGTTGATCTAGATCTTTCATTGTTTATTTGATGTCTGGCGTGTTTTGTAATTACGAAAATGAGATATGCGATATGTAATAAGCGTTTGATTGCTGTTAATTTTATTAATATAGATGTGTAATAAAAGAATACTATCCCGATACCGGCATAGATTTATTGTATATGTTATTTACTTTGAAAGATGAATATTAAGGAAGTGATATAGAGATATATGATTATATAGAGTATATAAAAACTTGATTTGCTTTTACGAATTTATTATTTCATTAGTTCCCTCTAAGATAGTTCTTGTCTTCTAGTTTGATACATATACTAGCTTATATACTTTCTATTTCTTATTAAAGTATTCAATTGATCGATTGATTTGTCTCTTGTATGTATTTTCGACTCTGGTATATACAACTTTCCCACTCCAGTATATACCTACATTGTCACGGCGCCAACTACGTTGCCTTCATGCCTCAGGCATACACCATTAGCGTACCCTACTTCCTATAAGAGGGCCTTATCCTTCTATAGCTCTTCTCCCTTTATAATACAATATAAATCTTTATTTATATTTTGATAATTTATATTATCTTTTTAAAAGCTATTCTAACTTCATTTTTATTTCAAATTCATTGAAGTTCCGATTTAATTGAATCGATCAGATTCATTACTACTTTATTATATACTCTAATTACTACTATTTTGAACCTTAATCACAACTATAACTGATTAAACACCTATACCTAATTTATTCCCTCAATTTCTATTCTTAAACCATATCCTCAATTCTATCAAAACCGATATCTCTTTGTTTATAGATTTATTTAATAATTCAAGTACTATATATTTTATAATTATTTAAATTATATTTGAATCAATTGAATTATACACAAACACATTCCAAATTTAAATTATTAATATTTAAACCAAAATTAACAAATTAAATAATACAATTAACATATTGAAAATCGCTATTCGAAACAACCTATAAACTTTACATTACTATAAATACCTTACTACTTCCAAAAAGTTTAATAATAATAAACAAAATATTACAAAACGCTAAAATCAATATATTGTATTTTGTAATACTATTAATCATTGTTTAATTATAAATTACAAAAATAAATTGAAATTTCAGAAAATCATATTCTTTACTAACCTGCTTTCTGATTCTATTTATACAAATAATTAAATATATTTCGATATAATTATTAATAATCTATATAATTCCGATCTTTAGTTTTCTAGATAATATATTATCACAAACATCTAAAGCAAATTGAACAAGTAATATCAAACTCTTAATCTTTCCTATAAGACTTTTATAAATTATAATAAATACAAAATAAAAAAGACTTTATTTAATAATTTCATTATCAAGTTTAAATAGTTTGTTATTAAATATAGAAAAATTACTAAACAACAGATACAAATCTCTAAGTGTAAGAGCTTATAAGAATGATTGATATATCTTATTAATACTCAAATAAATCCTTATATTAATATTGAAATATACATAATTGATAATAAAATATCTATAATAACTTAAAAAAAAAGCCTTATCTCGATAACTAATAAAAGAATCCAAGCTATCAACTTTAATTTAATATTTAATAATTAAAAAAAAATCACGATAATTAACTTCAATTATAATTAATCGAAATCCTTATAATAGAAAGCCGATTACTACTATACCTCCTTCTATATCTGATTTCTTCTCCTTCAATAATTCTATACATTAATTACTATTGATTAGATAGTACTTTTCAATTCAGTATATTCAAAATAATATATCAAATTTGGTCTTTATCTTTATACAAAAGTTAATTATATTAAAAGTAATTCAAAAAGAAATAAATCATAAATAAAAATATAATATTAATACTATACAAGATATACTTTTTTTATATTATTATTTCTCTATAATTAATTAATACAAAAACCTGGGACCCTATTACAATACTATTACTTCTTTATATTAGAATTCATTTTTATCTATTAACTATTCCTTAACTATATTATTATATTACACCTCCCTAATCTCCTCTAATCTCACTTAAATATTTGATTTAAAAGGTTATATCGAAAATTCTATTTATTTAAAGAAAAATAATAACTCGATTTTCTAACTAAATATATTAAAAGATTAATCTTGGCTTACAATTATAAATCGAGATTTTTTGTAGGAAATTTATTTTTATAGATTAAAAGATTGATTATATCTAGAAATCCTTTATATTTTAGATTAATAAATAGCAAATCTCTTAAAATCTTAATAAAAATCTCCCTTATGCCTAATATAATTATTCTGTTTGTTAGTTTTATAGATAATAGAACTATAGATTATAGCTTTATTAATAAAAAAATTATCTCCAAACTTCAAATACCTATACACTCTCTTTCCTATACTTATTACTTATTTCTAATTAATAACAAACCCTCCGATATTCTTTCTTAATATATACTTCTGAATATATAAATCAATAATTATAAAGAAATAGGTTGTTTTATATTATTATTTTATTAATTATAAACTTTATAATCCTTAATCTTCTATAACTTTAATGTTATAATTCTATTATTAATTGATTAATAATAATATTCAAATTTATATTTATATATTGCTCAAGATATTACTGTTTTGTTAATATTATAATAACCATTATTCTCGATATAGAAAATAATCAAAAGGTAATTTTGTTAAAAAGTAATAAAGTTATATTAAATACTTTTAAATCTTTTTTACAAAAGTTTATTCTAAAAACAGTCTTTATTTTTGATATAACAAATAATCAAAAAATAACTTTACTAAAAAATAGTAAAGTTATATTCAATATTCTTAAACCTTTTTTATAAAAGCTTATTCCAAAACTAATCTTTATAAAAGGAATTACTAACAAAAACTTCGAAATTATTTTGTTATCATTTTGAGACTAATCTATAATTCTTGAATCTATTATTGAAACCTCAGAAATGTTTAAATTAGAAATATTCAAATTGTCACGGTCAATCCGTATAAGGGCTGGCGAGGGCATATGAGTAGCCCCTACGGGATCACTTCAGACTAATGCTAATCTGTATATAATTATAAATTATAGAATTTTTATAGTTTAAAAGAATTAATAAAAAGTCTTTATATTATATTATATTTAATTAATTTATTATTATTATTTACTCTAACAATTCTTTTTATTCTATATATAAAGCAATCCATCAACTATTTCTTAATCAAGTAATTATTAATATTATTATGGTTTCAATAAGAAGAATATCTATCCTAAAGGAAAAGCAGGATACCTACAGTACAACTCAAGACTAATTTAATGAAACTATTAATCAATTTCTGTAAAATATTAATAATAATACTTATTCGATCTAATTACATTTCCCTGATAATAATGAGGATGTATTGTTGATCTAACAATTTAGAGAAATAAAAGAAGAAATGGTAGTTATGACAAAGACTTATAGGGTAGCTATAAATTGTATCTTATATGTAATTATTCTGATCGAGTATAATCGATTTGTAGTTGTACTGAATACAACCCATTAGGGTATTAACCTTAATTGGGGAAAATTATCGAAGTTGTAGAGATTGAAATAATATAAAGAAAAGAATATCAAGGAAATCAAAAACTTCTTTTTTTAAGCAGAAATTATATTTCAAAGTAATAATAAATATCATTTTCTTATTGATATTAAGAAAATAGAATATATTATTTAATGTTTTGAATAATAGTTCCTAGTGATTTGGTATTGATATATAAACAAATTAAATTATAAAGAAATAAATTGAAAATTTTTTAGAAAATATATATATAATACTATTATAAATAAAGGGATTAAATAATAATAAGTAATCCAAAAGATTGTATATATAAAGCAAAAAGAAAAAGAAACTATAAATATATTCGTAATCTATTTAAAAGGCCTCAAAAAGGATATTGAATAAAAGATAAAAAGTATTCGGATTGAAAAGCTCTTAATAAATCTATTATCTAATATAATCAGAAAAATATCAGAATCTTTATAATAATCTGAATCATATAATAAGCTTATAAAACAAATCTATAAACTAGAAAATATAGAGAAATTATTTCGAAAAAGAAATATAAAAAACTTATATCGATCCTACAAATATAATCAATCATTTTCTCGATATTGAAATATCCCTAAACACTTTTATTTAAAAAATAATCCAATCCTAACTATTAAAATAAAGATTCAAGAATCCAATTAATCCTTTCGAAAGAAATCCTTTAAGATATTAAGATATTCTATTAATATATTATATACAGAATATATATAGATTGCTATATACTATAAATATTAATAGAAAGAATATATTGCTATAAACTATCGGAACAATTTTATATATAAATATTATAAAAAAAGATATAAAAAATCTAAATATCAAAATAACTTTTTTAAAACTATTTATATAGAAAATGCTTAGATTTAATAATTATAATAAGTATTTTATTAATATTAGGTTTATATAAAGAAAAATGGATAATTTTTATAATTATAGTGATTTTTAATAATAATAGTAAGCTAATAGTATTTCAATACCTTATTGATTTAGAAATATAAGTCAATATTATATAGCAAAGCAAGTATATCAAATAGAATTAAATCTTTATTAAGAAAAGCATTTTCCTTATATTAGTAAATAATATTATAATTACATTATATAGAAACTATGAATTCCTTATTGAAATAAAAAATAAAAAAAGGGAAAAGAGAATTTATATCTATAGCTTTATATTAATAATACTAAATCTACTACAAATAAATACTATCCTAGATCTTTTGTAGTTATAAACAGTTAATTCTAATATCAATTAGAAATCGATATTATTTTGATATTACTCTATTTTAAATAATCTCAAGATTATTTTTGTAAAAGAATTCTATCAGGAAATAAAGGAAGGTAAAATAGTCTTTGTGATTTTTTTAAATAAAATAATTTTATAATTAAAAATAAAAGAGGATTATTTAATATTTGTATTGATTTTATATAAAATATTAAAAGAATTTTAGGAATATAAAAAGGCTTTTTCAAAAAACGAAAATAGCCTTTTACCCGAATACTATCCGATAAAGTATTATATTAACCTTGAATCCAATTCGATCCTTTTTGGGGATCCGATTTATTTTTTATCAGAAAAAGAATTAGTAATACTATAAGAATACTTAAATAAGTATTAAAAAAAAGAATAAATAAAAAGATTTATTAGTTCGATAGAGGCATCTATTATATTTGTTTCAAAAAAGAAGAAAGGCTATTAACTATATATCGATTATTGAGGGCTTAACCAGATCATTAGAAAGAATCAAATTCTTCTATTTTTTATTAATGAATCCCTAAACCAATTCTGATAAGGTATTATATTTACCAAGCTAGATTTATGAGATACTTATTATTAAATCCATATAAAAGTAGGGAATAAATGAAAAACTGTATTTTATATGTAATATAACTAGTATGAATATAAAGTAATGCCTTTCGATCTTATCAATACCCCTATAATATTTCAGATATATATTAATTAAGCCTTATTCGGCTTAACGAATAATATCTATATAATATATCTTAATAATATTCTAATCTATTCAAGAAATAGAGTTATATATATAACAAATATTCGAAAAGTTCTTATATAATTTATTAAATATAAACTTTATATAAAATTAAAGAAATATATCTTTTATATTAATAAAATAGAATTCCTAGGATATATCATTTCGCCTATAGATATTACTATAGAACCGAGCTATATTCAAATCATAATAGAATAGCTAATATCTAGTAATTTTAAAGATATATAGATATTTCTTGGTTTCGCAAACTTTTATTAATAATTTATTAGAGTTTATTTAGTAATAATTTATGATATAATTATATTAATAAAAAGAATAAAGAAAAAAAAGATAATAATCAAATTTAAATGAATTAATAAAATACAAAAGGTATTTGAAGTATTAAAGAAAGTCTTTATATTAGTATTTATTCTCTGATATTTCGATTTCTTATTTTATATAATAATCAAAACCAATATTTTAATCTTTACTTTAAGTTATATATTGTTATAACTCTTTTTGGAAGGAATTAAAGAGGTATTAGTTTAATAGTGATATCTTATTATATTTTATTCGAAGAAGCTGAATTCAGTAGAGTAATAATATTTCATTTATAATTAAGAATTATTAGTAATATATATTATTTTTATATAATAATATTATTATGTGATAAGGAATCGATATATTATTATAATTAAATCAGATTATAATAATCTCTAATATTTTATAATAAAGAAAAGCCTGAATAGCTGGTAAGTAAGGTGAACGGAGATTTTAGTTATATATAATTTCGAGATAGTATATAGGGCTGGAAGATTGAATTCCGTAAATAGGCTATTACATTATTCTGATTATATTGTTGATATAAATGGTATAAATGATATACTTTTGATTCTTTAGAATAAATTGAGAAATAGATTAATAATTATAAATCTATTTTAAAGTTTTTTTATTAAAAAGATGAAGCCTTTATATAATATTATAAGCCTCTTACAAAGAGAAGGGTATAGCCTATTATTCTATAAACTCAAGTATTTATTAATTGAAACTAATTGTAAATAATCGATATTATATCGAATAGCTTGTATTTTAATAAAAGATGAAATAATATTCGAATTAATATTAGAGATGATGAGAAATACTTTATTATATCTTTAAGTAGATAATGATTTTATAAAAAATAAAGAGTATCTAAATCAAAGATTATATTTTACTAGAATCGTCTTATCTTAATAGATAAGTACTAATAAGCTTTTTAAATATAATAGGAATATCTACATACCATCAAATTCTACTTTGAGAGTAGAGATTTTGGAAGTCTATTATAATAACCCTATAGATAAATATTAAAATATTTCTAAAATCTTAGAAATCTTGAGATCTAAATACTTCTAATCTTTAATAAGAAAAGATATAAGAATGTATATTAAAATATATATAATATATTAATATATTATTATTAAAAGATATAAGTCCTATAGCAAGTTATAGACTCTTTTTATTCCCTATAGATCTTAGAAAAAAATAATTATAGATTTTATTATAAATCTATTCTTATTTAAATTGAATAAGTATATATATAATATGGTTTTAGTAATTATCGATAGATTTATAAAGTTTGCCCGATATATAGTCATTAATAAAACAATTATTTCACTAGAATTTGTTTAAATATTAATATAAAGTATATTTAAGGATTTTAGGGCACCAAAGGATATCATATTAGATAGAGGATTACAGTTTACAAGTAAGTTCTGAAGTAGTTTTCTTTTTTATCTGCGAATATGATGTAAGTTGTTTATTGTATTTCATTTTCAAACTAATGAGTAAATAGAGTAATAAAATCAGAATTTGATTTATTATATTAATTATTATTTTAATTATTAACAAGATGATTAAGCTTTATTACTATTATTTATAAAATTTATTTATAATACTACATAACATAATACAATAAACACAAGCCTATTTCAAGTAATGTATAGATTCCTGTTAATATTCCATTACATTAACAAGAATGCCGATATTATAAGGAGAATATCAGCTATATATAAACAAATTACTTTTTTTAATAAAAAAAGAGAAAAATTGAGAGAATTATAATAAATAGTTATAAATCAAAAATTAAGGAATATAGAAAGTATAATATCCCAATAATATAACATCAAAAACAAAGTAATATTAAATATTTGAAATATTAAATAACTTTGATCTAAAAAGAAGTTTTTGGATAGATTTATAGACTCTTTTCAAGTAATAGATATAAAAACCAGTAGCCAAATATATAAATTTAAGCTACCATCTATCTATAAGATTTATAATATCTTTTATATTTCCTTACTAGAATTATAGTATAAATAATAGAATATCATTAACCTATTACTACTAAAAAAGATAAACAATCACTTAAAATACAAAATAGAGAAAATTATAGTATATAAAAAGAAAGATAGAGATATTCAATACCTAATTTGATAAAAAGACTACCAATCTATAGAAGATATATAAAAAGCCCCCTGTAATCTCAACAATACAAAAGAAGTACTAAAAGAATATAATAAAAGAAGGGAATTATTGATATATAACTCAAAAGAAAAAAGGAGAAAAGCTACAAGATAATAGGATTCTACTATATACCCACAAATAAACCACCAGCAATATAAAGTTATTCGCAATATTCCTTTATTCATTTCTTTTTATCCTAATAAAAACAAAAATATAATTCTTCACTTACCGATATACTACATACTATTATCAAGTATATTAACTCATCCTAATATTTCTGGAATATTTCAGGTTTCAATTTATAAATATTAGAATCGATATTATTTAAATCTTTATTAGTATTTAACTAATAAGATTATCATCATTTCTTTTATAAAATCTTATCTCTAATAAGAATACACCTTTGATTAATATAAAAACACTATTGTAAAGGTATTACTATATTAATATATTGAAAAAATTCTATAACAAGAATTAATTCTTTTACTCTATATATTAAAAAGATCTAATATAAAAAAAAGAATTCTAAAGATAGTATTACTTATATCACTATTATTTCACTCATTTTTATTTATTAAAAATATATCCACTTTATCCTCATCCATACTTTTCTTTTTCTTTATTTTTATAAAAGCCTTATTAAATATTTAAATTACTATTAATTAATTATTAATAATTTATAAATATTTATAAAATCAAATATTTTTAGGAGAATTTACAATAGTATTAGATTTTTTGATATAAATAAAATGATTTATACAAAGAACCTTAGTTTTTAATAAAGTATTAATATCTCGATATTGAAAATCAAAAGAAAAACCAGTAGCAATTGATACTACCTTTTGTTTTAAAGTTATATAAAAAACTTTATAAGAAAAAAGGATAACTTGAATAGCCAAAATCCTGATAGTAAATTAATAAATAGAAGTTATCGAATCTCTAATAATATGCTTTTTTGCTTAAGGAATGATAATATTGATATTACCTTTAGGAATACAGGGAATATTAGAATGTTGAGGAGTATTAATAATTTAGTAAAGAAAAGGGTTATTCTTTTTATTGCTATTAAGATTAGAAAGGGATTTATTGGGATATTTAAGGTAATCCTTTTTGAATATAGAGGAACAAATATAAAAATGAAAACAAAACAATAATTGAATATCAATATAAGAGGGTCTGCAGCCTTTTAAACCAGCTAATATATTTATAATGCCTAAAGCCTTACCTTTTGGGGAAGTAGAAAACAGAACAGGAATATTAACAGTACAGAAATAAACAATTAAAGCTATAAAATCACCCTTATTATCCGAATCTACTACAATTATTAGTCTTATAATAAAGCTCGGAATAACGATATTCAGTATAAACAAATTATTCTAAAATCCAAGAAATTAGTTAAATATTATTATAAGGAAATAAAGAATAACTAATAATAGTTTAATAAAAATCTACAAAATATTTTATAAGATTATCTATTCGATTTAATTTTTTTATAATAAATAAAAATAATATCTCGAATAACTCTAGCTTTTTAATATCATTCTACTTATCCTTTTTTTACAAAAAGATCTTTATACTCCTAATATAATACTTATTTCAATATACCATTACAATCTCAGCATTCTCTTTCTTTTGATTATTAATAAAAATAATCTATCAAAAAGCTTGAGTTTGATATAGCAAGTTGATATTAAGAATATATCGAGAAAATACTAATTAATAGATCTTTTTCTGGATATAACAATAGTTATATTTAGTATAAGGACTTTTATTATAATAATAGAAATCTTTAGAAATAGAGAATACAATATACTTAGAATAATAAAGATATATAAAGATAATCAATTTAGCAGAATCTATTATAAACCGAATTATAATTATTTGGAAATTAATAAATTGAGAAGTAGTTATAATAAAACAAGAATAAATAAAGAGATAGTAAAAAATGATTTATTAAAAAAAAAAAGAATTTGGGAAATTAAAAAAAACTTATAAAGCCCCTAATAATCTACTAATAAAAATAATAAATATATTGGAATATTATTTATTAATTATTTATAGCTTTATAATATTCTTGTTTTCTTTTAAAATATGATTTAGATATAATCATTTGATATTCTATTCTTTTGTATTATATCAATCAAATTCGGGAGGTAAATATATATATTTCGAAATACAATATGTAATATAGGGAGCTCTATTATAATTAATCTGTGTAAAGACTAATAAGAGCATATGAATAGCCCCTGCGGGATCATTTCAGGTTAATGCCAACTCGTATACAATTATAAATTATAGAATTTTTATAGTTTGGAAGAATTAATAAAAAGTCTTTGTACTATATTACACCTAATTGATTTATTACTATTATCTACTCTAATATAAATCTATTTCGAGGAATACTTTATTAACTTTAATATTTTTGAAAAAGTTTAGTGAAAAGTATAGTATTCAATAAGAGTTGAATAATATTAGATATCTTATTATTATTAATTTTATTTAATTTTATAAAGATTAAGATATATATATTATAAAATTAATCTAGAACAAATTGAATATTATTTACAAATTATATCAAATACTAATAAACAATTCTATCTAATTATACTATAATATTATAGAAAGCGATATTAAGAAATTTATAAAGAAAATCAATTACCTAATATTATTTATAGTTAATATTCAAAGTAGATTATTATTTTGGTTATATAATCTATATATAGAATTCTTATTTTTATTTATTAATAAGCTTTTTTCTAAATACTTTTAGAATTATAAAATCGAATTTATATTAAATAAGAAATTATTATATAATAAAGGATATTCAATATCCCTAGTCGAACTTTAGGTTAGATATAAATAATTTGATAATAATTTGAATAAAAAATTTATTTACAAATTTCATTTTAAATTAATTATTCTATTTTTATTAGTTATAAAACTTAATAAAGATATTTATATTTATTAAAATTATTATAAATTAAATAATATTATTATCAAGAATCGATATTTCTTATTATTAATCAAAGAGATTCTTAATGCCCTATATTATATGGAAGTCTATATTAAGTTGAATATTATTATTGTATTTAATAAATTAAGAATTGTAGAAGGTTATAAGTAAAAAATAGCTTTTATAATTTACTTTAGTTTTTTCGAATTTTTAGTAATATTTTTTAGTTTTTATAATACTTTTATATCATTTTAAAACTATATTAATTATATTCTTTTTAACCTTTTAAATAAAAAACTATATTATATATTTGAACAATATTCTAATTTAATCTATTAATATTACAAATTATCGAAAATAAGTTTATAAGGTTGTATAGAAATTGATTAATATTAATTTATAAATTGATATCAAGAAATACAAATTCGAAATTATATAAATCAAATATTTTAGATTAATTATTATATTTAATAGAATTGAAATAAATCCAAATAAAATCAAAACAATTCTTGATTAAAAGTTATTAATAAAATTAAAAGATCTTTAATCTTTTCTTAAATTTATTAACTTTTATTAATACTTTATTTATAACTTTTCTAAGATCACAAAACTACTTAATTATTTATTAAAAAAGAAGTCTATATAATATTAAATTATTAATTATAAAACAGCTTTTAATAATTTAAAACAAATATTTGCTTTTATTCTAATTCTTATAATATTTAATTACTATTATTGTATAATCATTGAAATAAACATTTTCGATTAAATTATAAAAAGGATTATCTTTTAATATAATAATGAAAGCCATTTACAACCAATTACTTATTTTTTGTCAAAATATAATATAACTAAATATAATTATAAAATCTATAATAAAAAACTACTAATAATTATTAAATCCTTAAAAAAATAGAAACCCGAATTATATAAAACTCAAAAACCATTCAAGATCATTACCAACTATAAAAACTTGAAATACTTTATATCAATAAAAATACTAAATCAGAAATAAATAAAATAAACAGAATTCCTTTCGGAATTCAATTTTCATATTATATATCGATTAGACTATAAGACAATCCACTTTAATATTCTTAATAAAAAAATAAAGAACTATCCAGTATATACTAATTCCAATAATAATTGAATTAAGAATCGTTTACAAATAATATTTTTAAAATAAATATTTAATACAACTATATATAAAAATCTTATTAAACAAATAAATAATACTATAAATCTTATTATAGCCTTTATAAATACTATTATTTTTAATATCAAAAAGTTAATTAATAATTTTATTAATAAAGTATACAACTTATCCATATTAATTATTAATATATACAAAATGCTTTAGAATCCTATTACTTGTTATTAACTACTAATAATCAGAAAAAATCTCCGAATAGCTCTTCAAGATTATAAACTAATTAATAAACAAATATTCTATCAGAATCGATTATTTATTCCTTTATTTACCAAACTCTATACACAAATCATTTATCAAATATACTCAATCAGACCTACTAAATATTCAGATTATATCAAAACTATTAATCTTGTCTTTTATATATACTAATAACTTAATATAATAAGAAAGATTGAAATTTGTATACAA
Organism: Botrytis deweyae; assembly: GCF_014898535.1. Classification (NCBI taxonomy): domain Eukaryota; kingdom Fungi; phylum Ascomycota; class Leotiomycetes; order Helotiales; family Sclerotiniaceae; genus Botrytis; species Botrytis deweyae. Next base: position 1,554,771 of record NW_024066211.1, read on the forward strand.
ATCTATCAATTATATTTTCATACAAAATCTTTTCATCTTACAGTTCTCAAATTCCTTAAATCCTTATTAATTTCATTTTAATTCTAATTTGATATCTTTATTAATTACATTATGTTATTATTAATTTATAAATATTATAGCCATAAATACAATCATATAGTTATTATTATCTGCCATCTAACAAAGATGTATTATTTTATATTAATAATAGGATTATCTATAAAGAAACTTATTAACTACTTTATTAAGAAAGTCTATTGCTTATATAGTATACTCGATAATATTATATCTAATAGAAGCTTATAGTTTGTATCAGTATTTTGAATATATCTTTTCAAATATTTATTGATTATCTTAAAATAATTTTCCTCGTTTTATTTTGAGTTGAATAGTTAAATAAAGAGATTCAATATTATGATAGAATAATATTTATAAGCTTTTATAAACTTTTATTAAAATAATTAATATAACTGGTTATTATTAATAGAGTTTATATTCAATAATATTATTTTAAAAACTATTAGTATATCTCTATTCTTTATTAACTATAATTTCTATCTATAACTCGAAATTGAACCCTTTTTATTTATTCTATTAAATCTTTTATATTAACAAAAATACGAATTCCTGAAAGTTAATGAAATTGCAAATCGATTTGATGTTATTTTGATAAAGCTGAAAGCCTTAATTGTTTAAGTTATTTAGAAATATAAAGATTACACAAACAAGATATATATTAATATTTTTTTATATAAAAAGAGAAATATGGTATAGATTAGTATTAAGAATATAAAGATTAATTGACCTATAAAAAAAAAAAATAAATAGATTGAATTCTATAAAATTCTAAAAGTTTATAAATATACCTACCTATTCCAATTATTTATTACTTTTAAAATCTTTTCAGTATTCTACAATTCATTATTTAAACCACTTTATAGCTCAATTAAATTAGCCAATCAAACTATAATCAATAAAACAGAATCCCATTATAATCAAAATCAAATCCTGAAAAGAAATAACAATACAAATAAAGAAACCAAATAATAGGAATTCAATAAATTACTTGATTATTATAATAAAAACGGATTTTACTATCAAATCAAATAAAAACATTATTCATTATTATAACAATTAACCAAGGATCTTAAAGACTAAAAGAAAATAATTGTTATATTTTATTTAGTAAATCCAAATAAACTAAATCCTTTTATATAAATAGAATTCAAAAAATCTATTATTTCAAATAATCTTATTGTGGGCGAAACTTGGTACTGGTCACGTGACCTCTTTCTATAGCTAGTATTTATAGATCTTTTTTATATAAATTTAGAAAAAAGCAATCAGTTTCTACCTATCTTCTTGTATGTTTTGTGATATACTATATAAAGTCTACTCCTCCTTTCCTCCGCCGGAGGTGTTATGTTTTAGTAATTTATTTATAATATTTATAAAAGATTATTTTATAATTTTATTATTTTTTATTCTTTTATATTGATGATTTATATAAAAAAAGAATATTAAAAAAATCAAAAAGCTATATGTAAATCTGAGTTTTTGAATTACTTTAAAAAGTAAAAAGTTATTGGTTTGGAAAAGTCAATAGGAAATAAAGAAATAAGAAATTATCCAATATTATGGAAGATTCGAATAATATTAGTCTAATAATGAATAGAGAGGAGAATATATTCTTTTTTCTTAAAAATTAAATTATGGTTTTGTATGAATCTAAAATAGAATAGAGTTGTTTGTAAATAAATTATATTTTATTATTATAGGAAGGTTATAAGAATAATTTATAGAAATTTTTTTGATGGTATTTATGGAAATCTAAATAAATAATTAATTGTGAAAAGAAAAGTTTTTTTTTATAAAATAAATTTGAAAAAGATTGAATAATATTTATTCTTTATATTTCAATATAAAAAGTTTTAAGTTTTTTGAAAAATCTTTATATTTTCTAGTACTGCTTATATTTAAATAAGATTTAATTATTTTAAGAAATTCAAAATTATCTATAATAAAATTAAAGAAAAGTTATTATCAAATTTAAATAAAAAATTGCTTATGAGAACAATCTATTTAGCTCAAGCTCTAAATATCCAAAAGTATTTTCAAAAGAAATCTATAATTAAAGCTTCCTATAATAAAATACTAATCCATAATTTTACCTTTTTTCTTTTTTTATAAGATTTGAGAAAATAAAAGTTTTAGAGAATATAATTTTATTAAATTTTGATAAAGTTGTTAAAAAAGGAAATAAAAGAATCCATATTTATATTACATAAAGAAATACTATTTATTTAATTATTTAATCACTTCTTATACCATATCAATATAATTATATATAAAATAACAATTAATTAATAATATATCTATTCCCGATTTTGAAACTAAATTTCGGGAAAATGAATTATTCATTACAAACTCTAAGTCTTTGATCTCCTCGCTTGTTACCAATACTCCCAATATTAATAATCAAGAAAAGAATTTTTTAAAACCAATTGTAATTCTAATTAATCGAAAAATAAATAATAGTAAGAAATCCAAAAAAGATTTTGATTTAAAATAAATAAAAGGAAATTTCAATACTGAACAATTTACTACCTACTTAAACTATTTCTTCAAGGTTTTTATATCTTTAGTTTTTTCATTTAAAACAATTAGAATATTATAATTCAAAGATTCTAATATTACTAAATAATATAAGGAAATAAAACATTTTCTTTGGAATTATTAAATATAAGCTGAAAACTTTTGAATGTATATATCTTTTCAAATGAATTACTTATTTCAAAAAGAGATTAAAGCTATAAAGAAATAATAAATAGAAAAATGAAATTAGAAAAAATATTTCAAATCTACCTTTCTTAAAGAATATCTTAATAATAATCTTATTTAAAAAATATACTCCTACAATTATTTATAAAAGCTTGTTAAAAAGTATAAAAAGAAAGGAGGAATAGGAGTTGATAATCTTAATTACTATATTCAATAATTTAATTAGATTGCACAATAATTTATTAAGGATAAAGTCTTAATAAAAAGCAAAGTCATCGAATTCTTTTTTAAAAGTATATTATTCAAAGTCTTTTGAAGGTATATTATTATAGTTAAATATAATATAAAACGGCTCAGTATAATAAATTAGAATAAAGTATATTACTAAATAATATAATATATAGAATCTGAATCTTGATATACTCTTTTTAATAATAATAATAGTAAGGATTCTGATTTTAATAAAATACTGAAATCTGTTATTCCAATTAAAAAGATATAGGAAAAGAAAAATATTCTAGTAGTTTAAAGGGTAAACAAGCTTAAGAAAGTAATTAAACTCCTAAATGATTTTACTTTTTTTATAAAGAAATAAGTTATAATAGGATTTAGAGTTGAAAGAAAGATTGAAATAAAAAGGATTCTTTTTAATTCTAATACTATAAAAATACCTTAGATTATAATTCAAAAATCAATTTAAGTTTTTCCTTCTATTATTATTAATATCATTACTAATCTTGAAATAATGGAAGCTATATATTCAGCCTATAAAAAAGTATATTATATTTATAATAATAAATAACCTGGAGATAAGAATCATTTTCTTAAAAAAGATTATTTAATTTTTTAAGAATATATTAAAAAGGAATTTGTATGTTATAATAATATAGATTAATTGAATTAAGAACCTAGAGATAAATTAGATAATTTTGTTTTAATTTTATATAACTTCAGAACTAACCAAAATCTAATTAAGAAAATCAGATTTTAAGCTCTTTAAAATAATTAAATTAAGCCTAAGAAAAATAAGGAGATTATGTAATTTATAAATATAAAAAATAAATTAATTAATATTCTAATAAATAATAAGATATATATAATCCAAAAATATATTAATATCACTAAAGATATACAAAAAAAGTGAGGCAGATTGTTATATAATAATTCAGATAGGGTAATAAAAGTATATTCAAATGTTTTTTTAAAATCTTTTACCTCACTTATAAATAAAATTCTTAGATTCAATTATTAACAATCTATCATCAATACAATATTGTAGAATATTGTATAAAAAAGTTTTATAAATATTTAATTTTATAATATAAAAGATTCTATTATAGAGATTATAATCAAAAAAGTATTAGATAAGATTAAGAAATTAAAATAAAAAATGATTTTTTATATAATAAACAATGATTATAGTATAATAAAAACCATTAATTAAGAAATATTTTCAACTGAGATCCTAGTTATTACAGATTTTATTATTAAGAAATACTTTAATATATAAAAGAAATAAATTATAAAAATAGATAATTTAATAAAATCTTTAGTATTTGATAGTTTTATAATAAAAATAATTAATAAACTTCCTATTTCTTTTAAATTAATAAAATATATTGAAGTTTTAGATATAATTTATTTAAAAGTTATTTATAATATAATGAATATATCCTTTTAAGATAACAAAAAAGACCTTCTTTATATCAAAGTATCTCTTAATAGTTATTGATCTATTAAGGTAATTCTGAATTCTGGATTAATAATTAATTTTATTAATACAAATCTAGTAATAAAGCTCAATTTTCTAATAAGTCTAATACAAGTAATTGTTATCAGCATCAGTCCTACAGAAATAAACATTAAAAGACTTTACAAGGATATATAAATATCTCTTAAAAATATATTAAATATTATTAATCTATTTATAATAGAAAATATATACAATGATTTATTTTTGGGAATGTTATAAATTATTACAAAAAAAGTTATTTTTATTTATAAAAACAGCTCTCAATATATCACAATTATAGATAATAATAAAAAAAATTAAGCAAATATATAATATATTAATTAAAAAATTATAGTTTCTTTTTATATAATAGAAAATTAGAATTTGATACTTTAAAAAAATAGAATGTTAGAATAAATATAAATTTCTTATTAAAATATAATTTTGTTAAAATTTAGCAAAGTTATGTTAGATTATATTTTAATATCCTATACAAGAATAAAGTAATTAAAATGTTTTCTTTAAGTTAATCTGGGAATTTAATAGATAAAGGATTGGGAGGAAAAAGCAATTAGCTAAAAAAATATAGGGAACGGAATCCTTTCCTATATTTATTAGAAAAATGGAAAGATTATCTTATCCCTTGATTCAATAAAAAATTGAAAGGCTATCGATTAACTGCTGAAAGATGAAAGGAGATTGACTTTAAAGAAATATTTTCTGTTTAAAAATAAAACCTGCTATTCATATATTTGCTAAATCAAAAAGGAGCTTTTATTTTTAATTGGATTTATATAGAATATATATAGAAAAAAGTAGCCTTTTTATAGAAAATCCGAATTATTTTTTATAAAATATAGCAAATACCTGGTTTTCTAATTCCAAAAGTTTTGATTAAAATTATTTCGAAAATATTTTGTAAGAAAATAGATTAAGAAGTTTTTGAATATATAAATAATCCTTATAAAAATCTGTAATTCTTAATAAAAAAAAAGATTTCTAATACTTATCAACTCATAAATATAATAGTAAAACTCAATAAACATTTAATTAAAAATATGAATTTATCTTTAAACACTAATATTTTTATAGAAAACTTTATAGAATATTATATTATATTTTTAATTAACTTTTTTTCAAATTATAATTAGATTTTATTAGATATAGAAAGTTATAATATAACCATATTTCAAATATTTTTTGAATTGTTATATTATATCACATTATTTTAAGATACTATAAATTCTATTACTTAATTTTGTAAAATTATTATAAAGATTCTGGATAATCTAATATTCGAAATAGTAATATTATTTCTGAATAATATAGGAATAAAGAAATCTAAAATTAATTTTGATAATAAGGAAATAGCTTTTGAAATATAAAAATTAATTTTTAAATATATTTAAGGAATCGATAAAACTTTAAAGTATATAAAGAGAGTAGAATATTTAATTGGGGCAAAATCTAAATAATATTATAATAATATAAAAATCATTAGATATATAATTGGTTCTAAAGACTGGACTTTATAATAATTAAAGATTATCTGGATTATAAATTAGTTTAAATCTAAAGATATTATTAAATTATAAATATTTCTAGGAATATATATATATTATTATATATGAATTAAGAAATTTATTTAGAAAGTAGAATTGTTATATTACTTATTAAAAAAAGATTAGAAGTTTATTTAAATAAAAGAATAAGTAAGAGTTATAAAGTTATTGAAAACTGAGTTAATTAAACTCTTTATTTTAATACTATTAAATTATGGAGATATCTTAATTATTGAAATAATTATTTTAGGTATAAATATTAATTTTAATAATTGAAGTGCAATTTTAGATTAAAAATTCAATAATAAGTATATTGTAATAAGATTTGAAAGCGATTTATGAAATAATACCAAAAAGAATTATAATACTATAAAAAGAAAGTATAGAGGGATATTCAAAGCTCTTCGAAAATATAAATATAATTTGTATAAAATCCATTTTATTTTCAAAACTGATATTAAAGTTCTTATTATTCAATTAAATAAGATTATAATAAATCTTTTAGAAGTATTAATAATAAGATAAATTATATAGATTAGGTTTTTTAATTTTGAAATTCGATATATAAAAGGAATAATTCATATTGTAGTGAATGGATTTTTCTATAAACTAAATATATTATTTGAACTTTAATAAAAAAAAGCTTAAAATAATAATATTAATAAATGAATTATTAATAAACTCAATAATATTCAAGATATTCTTATTTCTTATAATTTTGTTAAAAACTAGTAAAGTTATATATTAGAATTGATTTATAATAAGAATAATTAAGAAATAATTAAATATCTAATAATACTATAAAGATTTAAAGAAATAATAAAAGAAGTTTTTAGAAATTTTAAAAAAAAAGCTTTTGATTTTTATATTTAAAATAATTGTTTTTTTAAGATTGATATTAAATAATTATTTTTAAGAAAAATGATTAATAATTAAAAAGAATAAAATATATTTATTAAAAACCTATATAAGATATATAAGTATAAAGATATAAAAAGCACTTTTAATAAGGTATTCTATTTGTATTATTGAATAGGAATATATAAAACTATTAAGAAATTCGTTAATTTCTATTTAAATTATTAATTTCAATAATTGAATCTTCAAGAGAAACCCTTATATCCCATATAGATAAATATGTATTAACAAAAATATAATTTAAATATTATATGTATATCTCCTAATAATAATTATAAATATCTTATATTATTGAGAAATAATTTATTAGAATAGGTAGAAAATAAAGCATTTCGAAATATTATCTCACAAACTATAACTGTTTTTATTTAAAATATTATTTATTGATATTTTATTTTTAATAAGATTTTAATAAACAGAAAACCGGAAAATAAAGCATATATAATATATTTTCTAAAAAAATATAATATTCAATAAATACAAATTTCTGTATATAACTTTAAAGTAAATAACCAAATTAAAAGGGGTTATCAATCTATTATTAATAGATTATTTAAAGTTATAAATAAAAAAGAAGGTTAGTTAAAGTATTTTAATATAATATTGTTTATTAATAGGATTACAATATATTAACCAATTAATTTCACCCCATTCTATATGATTTATGGCCGCTATTCAATACTATCTATTGAAATAAGATTTTGTATTTAAAGGATTTTTAATTGGAAATCTATAATAATCTGAATAGAACTATTAATATTATATCTTCAACAACTAAAAATACAAAATATCGATATAAAAGAAACTGTATTCCGGAAAAAATATTATTATTTGAATGGAAAAGTATATTTTAATAAAAATAATAATATAATAAACAAAAATATTAAAAAAAGAAATATTATATTTTAATATAATTTACAATCAAAAATTAATTTGTTATATAAAAGAAAGCTTGTATATTAATGGCTTAAATTATACCGGATAGTAACTATCAATCTGAATAAAGTATTTATACCTTAAAAGAAATAAATAATACCCTAATTAATGGAATCTATATAAATTCCCATTTTAAGAAATTTATTAAAAAAAAAAGAATATTTATTTATTTTGAAAGGAAGAAATAAGAAAAAAGATAATTAATTGGAATATAAAAACTTATTAAAAGTTTTATTAAAATGATATTAATCAGATTATATAAATTAGTACTTTAATAATATAAAAATAATAATGGATTATATATAAATAAGTAAAACTTCTCAAGTTATAATATTTACCTTAAGAGGATTTAATCATATATTTATGAAAATTCTAGTTATCAACTCATTAATAAAAATAGTGTTTTTCTTTACACAATAGAAAGAATAAATACTTATTAAAAATTTAAATAGGAAAAAGTGTTTATCTTTATTTCTATCGAAAATTTCAAATCCTTTTTTTTTTCCAAATTTCTTCTTTAATTACATTTTTTATTTCTTTCCATAAAAAAATAAGAAAAACTAAATAAAAACATCTTTTATAAAAAAATAAATATTTCACCTTTCTTTTTAAGTTTAATTATTTATATTTACTTTATTTTTCCTATATTATATTAATCCTTTTTTTTTTAATAATTTCTTCTCCTTTCTATTATAATTCTTTATTTCATTTGAGGGAAAACACTTATTATTTATTTTAAAGTAACTTTCTTTCTTAGTTATTTCAAGAGCCTTTATAACTTTATTACTTTTGGTAAAGTTACTTTTTATATAGAAATCCTTCACAATAATAAACCAATCTTAAGAAGGCAGTGTTTCAGAGCAGCCCGAAAATCTGAATCTAATTATTCAATATTTGAATATCTAATTATAGTATATATAATATAATATAATAATAATAATTAATAATATTTAATTAATTAATATATTAAATACTTTTAAAACTATTCAAAGATTCTTTGAGGAACTTTAATATAAAAAGTTTACAGAATTTAATGTTTGAATAGAAGTACAAAAGGCAAAAGCTGATATTCTAATGGAAATAGTTATAATACTTATTCTAAAAGATGATCTATATATTAAAGTATATATAATAATAAAGTAAATAAAAATCAATAATTAGAATATTCTTATATAAATAAAAAAAACCTGTAAGTTGAGGTAGAAGATTATTAGTAAAATCAGTTTATATTAGAATACTTTTCAAAAAGATATTATATTTATTATAATTCTTATTATAACTTATAAAACCAAATTCTAGAATAAACTTACTAAATTAATTAGAATAACTATTTCTAAAATAATATTAGAATTGGTTAATAAAAAACTTATATATAAATTAATAATAAAATTAAAAGCAGATATTTGAATTAATAGATATTTAATATTCTCTAAATTTAAGAATTGTCACGGTCAATCCGTGTAAGGGCTGGCGAGGGCACGTGAGTAGCCCCTGCGGGGCTACTTCGGGACGACGCCAACCCGCGCACAATTATAAATTGTAGAATTTTCATAGTTTAAAAGAATTAATGAAAAGTCTTTGTGCTACATTACACCTAGTTGATTCATTGCTATTATCTACTCTAACAAGAATATCCTTAAAATCCTTAATTAGAATCTTTCTAATATTGTTTTTTAATAAAATAATGAATAATGATATAATCTTAATTTTCGATATAATATAATTAATATACTAAAAAAGATTAATATGAATTACTTTAAGAATATTTTATCTACTAGAAATTCAATTATTAAATTCCTAAATATTCTAATTCTGTTATTCTTTAAAGATATTATTATTAATTTAAAAAAATAAAAGAGATTTAATATACTAATCGTTAATAAGAATATTGAGTTTTTTTAAAAGTATCTAATAGATAAAATTATACCTTAATAAAATAATCTTTTAGAAAAAAAGATAATAATTTGAAAAATAAGAAAAACAAGGAGGAGGTAGATATTATTTAATTCAAAGTTTATAAGTATAATCTAGAGGTACTAAAGTCCCAGAACTAATTTCATATATTCAAAGAAAAATATATTGTAAAGCAAATTGATTAATAAATAATAATAATATTAATTAATCAAATATTTCCTAATCTTTATAGATATTATATCCATTAATTTACTAGTATTCTTAGCCTTAAGGCAGCTTATATTAACAAAAAGATATTACTCAAATATCTTTGATATGTGTATAAGAATTAGAATTGAATTAATAATATCCGTATTTATAAATTGTATTTTTATTAATTTAAAAAAAGCTCTATAATTAATAAAGAGCAAAGAGATAAGCTTCTTAACATCCTCAAATTTAAATTTATTAAATAAAATATTATTATACTAATATTAATATAGATTTCTTTAAATAGGTTAACTAATGTTTACAAGATTAATACTTATATTTTAATAAATCAATATTTCCACTTTTATAAAAAAATTCTTACACTATTAATTCAGAAATCTATAAAGATATATTATTATTATAATTATTATAAAAAAATAAATTTTGGTTTATTTATTATTATTATTATTCCCTTTAATAACAAGCTTTTTAATAAAATTTAAAAATCTAATAAAATATTATATTATAATATATAGATTAAAAGTTTCATTTGATTTTTTTTTTTTTTATAATTATTATATAATTTAATAAAGCTTTTAATTATATTTTTATATACAATAATATAAAAAAACTATATATAAAAAATAATATAATATATATTAATAATCTTATTATATATATTATTCATTTAATTAATATTAATATTAATAAATCTATATATAGAGTTTTTTATAATAAAATGAAAATAAAACTAAATAAAATATAATATAATATAATCTTACTAAAAAAACTTTTAGAAAGTTTAGTAGGTTTTTTGAAAAGGGATACTTTCAAGATATAATCTCGAAAAAGAAGTATACAGACTATATTAAGCTAATTAAATCGGGGCAATTCAATGAAGTAAACATTATACCTTAAGCTCTCATTACTAATGATAACCCGGTGAGCTTTAATTGAAATATAAATAGTTAAGGAAACAAATTATTTATTATATCCATTATTTTATATATAATAATAAAACTGAATTCTAATAATAATATAAATTCAGTTTTCAGAAATAAAATAAGGTATAAAGATATTATAAAGGTTTATTGTAATCTGAAATCTATCTTCAATAAATATATTATTAATAATAAATAATATGAAATTTCCGGATTTCTAATTAAATATCATTTAGCTTTATAAAACCTTATTAAATAAGTTTTTATTAATAAATTTTTTTAAAATAATATAATTATTTTTAATAAGATAATAAATCTTTTTATTATAAATAATTAAGATTTCAAAGAATAATATAAAAAATATAAAGTAATTCTCAAATTTTTTCTTGTACAAACATTTAATAATACTAAGCTTATTAAAAGAAATTATAGAAATAAGTTTTACTTTAAATCTGTTAATAATATCCCAAAGGATGAATATAAATATATATATATTAAATTAGATAATGAAGAAAAAATTGGATTTATCCCATTTAATAATAATAAAAACTCTAATTCTGATAAAAATCTTGAAAAGGATTTAGATAATGTTTTGAATAAAAATTCTAATTCGGATTATAATCTAAATTTAGATTCAGATTAAAGCAAAACTAAATTTTTAGATATTTCAAGATATAAAAGGTTTAGATGTAATAAAACTCTAAAGACAAATAAAAAATTAGAATTTGGGATATATAAAAAGACTTTCAAATAGTATAAAATCAATAAAAGTGTTGAAATTCTAAATTAATAGAATAATTAGATTTGATAATAGATTTTAAAAATAACTTTGAATTATTAAATTATTGATTTATTATAATTTTATTAAAATTCAATAAAATTATAATAAATAATATTAAAAATAAATAAACAAATTACTATATTTAAAAGTATTAACACCTATATCTTTTCTTATTTTGTTTTTCTTATTTTTCTTTTTTTTAGAATATACTTTTTTTCTTTTAATTTAATCAGAATAATTAATCTTTTTATATAAAAAAGAATATAGGCAAAACTTAATACTAGTTATATAACCTTTTTTTATAACTAATATTTATAAATCTTTTTTATATAAGTTTAGAAAAAAATAGTTAGTTTCTATTCACCTTCTTGTATATTTTGTGATATACTATATAAAACCTATTCCTCCTCTCCTCCGCTAGAGGTGTTATGTCTTAATAACTTATCTGTAGTATTTACAAAGAACTACTTTATAATCCTACCACCTTCTATTCTTTTATATTATACTAAATATAATCCCAAAACGAGAATAGAATAAACCGAAAAAGAATCACTAGTCAATTATAGATCTTAGAAAAGTTTACTTTAATTTTATAATAGAAATCAGAGTTTTTTAATATTATTCTATAAGATTTTAGGTTTTTATTTGATTAAATTCATTATTTATTTAATTTAAATATAATGGTAAGCTAGTCTTATGGATTAGTTCTTTATTACAATTTTATTGAAAATTAATAAAATTAGCTAAATCATATTTTAGCTTACTTGAGATAAGCAAGCTCTAAAGGAGGAGTACTATTATAGCACCAATTATATTACCTTTATACCTCAGGCATATACCATTAGCATACCCTATTTTTTATAAAAGGGCCTTACCCTTCCATAGCTCTTCCACCTTTATAGTACAATATAAGTCTTTACCCGTACCTTGACATACATATACCTTTTCTCTTCCAGCATATTCTCCATTCTCCCTTACTCCAATCCATATACCATTCCCACTACAGTTTATTATCTATTCCTCTTCCATAATATACTCCTTTCTCCCTTATTCTAGCATATTCTTCACTCTACCTCTAGCGCAGACTCCTGCATATTTTTCATTTTACCTCTAGCACATACTCCCTTCTCTCCTTAAAGTATTCTCTATTCCTCTTCCAATACATTCTCTTTTCCCCTCCAGCAAATTCTTTATTTCTCCTTCAATGTATACTCCATTCTATCTTTATAATTGGCCATACCGTATCATCCTACCATGATCAGAAAACGTTCAATGCCTCAGAACCTCTCTCGTATCGAGGATGAATCCGATTCTCTCGCTCCCCCGTGCGGAGAACCCGACAGTATTATCAATGACAATTGTCTTCTCACTGAAGCCGTTGTTATGTTAGTCAAACCAGACCCAGACTCAACTTACCTTCAAGACTGTAGTTGCTCCCAATTCACACTTCGTTGTTGAACCTGAACCTTCCATTGATTTCAACAGAGCCTCCAGTGTTCCAAATATCAGCGTCCCTTTGATGAGCATGATCAATCCAATCACCATCAAGCTGAAATCCACATACCTCAGAAGCCGACCTACCACACACCCATTCCCAAGTCCATCTTTGCTCTGACTCCAAGCCCATGCATTCTTGTCGAGTCAGATCTAACTTTAGTCGAGGATTCCGATCTTGAGCCTCTCGCTCCCCCAGGCGGAGGTTTCAAGACACTCGACCACCAACAACTTCTCCACCCCGTCAATCACCAAGCCTCCTCCAGATGTAAGTAGAATAAACCATTCCAATTATATACATACCGTGAAAGAGTGGAAAGAAATAGGATCATAGGCTAACTAAGCTTTTGCATATACAGTGACCTACAAAAAATAAGAGCCGTAACTCAAAAACACACCAAAAATAGCCATTTTTCAGTGTTTTTAAAGTACTCTAATTCTGTATCGATTGAATATTTAGATTTCAAACTTTCAAATATAATAAATATTTAATAGAAGTTTAATTAAAAATGAATGAAATGTTTTTGAAAATTTATTTAATCTTGATATTTCGATTCAAAATCGAAAAAATCAAAAAATCAAAAAGTACAATAAATTTACTAATAAAAATGTTACAAAATCGAAAATTTCAATTCAATTAATTTTAATTAATTATATCAAAACGAAATAATTTAGAAAAAAAAATTCAACTTTTTTTTATTAAAATTTATATAATTTTCTATATTCAAATAAAATTTCATTATAATAAATCTAAAGACTTTCTAAATATATAAAAATACAAAGGTTGAATAATGGCTATTTTTGATGTGTTTTTGAGCTACGGCCCTTATTTTTTGTCTAGTACTGTACTGTGAAATACATTTTCCTCTTTATTTTCCCTACCTAAACATATATAATACCTTTTCACGATTGTCTGAATCCAGATCAAACATCAACCTGTTCTCATTATTTCTAATTGCATGGGACATTGTAAACCAATTTCACCTCAGAAGCTTTCTATTGTTTCAAATGGAATAGAACATTTAGAGTGAAATTTTTCTGACAATACTCTTCAATATCTCAATTGAAACTTGACAATCAAATTCCCTCTCAGTCTCAGATAAGCCAGATATTATGAGTGTATGATATAGGTAACTCATAGGTGATTGACAAATAGTAAATCGGGGAGGTGATTAATCTCATTTGTACAAACTTCTTGAACACAAAGCACAATTTTAACAACGAAGCATAAAATAAATATCCGAATCCAAACACCCTTTGAATATATATATATCTATCTATCCCATCCTGCTAGATGATTATCTATCATCTATTCCGAGAATGCGTTTCCGAATACAAAAAGACAACTATGACATATCGTACAAAGTAGATATACCCATCCATACCCATACCCATATATATCACCATTCAATCCACAATCATCTTCATCCCCATTCACATTCCCACATCCATCTCTTCTCGATCCCTCCATCCCCCCTCCCCTATCCCCTCCACTCTCTCACCTTGCAGATACAACACCCTTTCAAAAACTCTAAACCAAATCGCTCGTATTCTCATCTCATCTCATCTCATCTCATCATCTCATCCCACCCCATCTCATCCCACCCCATCTCATCCCCACCCATCCCATCCCACCACAATAAATCCCACCCATTCAGAATTCTATTTTTCGCTCCCCTCCCTCCTTCATCATAACTCACTCACTCACTGCTAGATTAACACTTTTCATTTCTTTCACTGTGTATATATATCATATTACATGAATTTCCATTCAACCCTCCAGCTGAATGGATATATTCAAATGCCGAAGTTGAAGCTGAACCTCTTTCGGTCTCAATTTCGATCCGAGATGAGTAGCCAGTCTTATAAATTTAAATTTAACACTTAAGTCAAAGACGGATGCTTAAACTGTGTAACCTTAGGACTTTAGACGAAAACTTTTGGGACAAACTTCTCATTTAATTATTCGCAATAGTTCAGATAAACATGACTGAATATCCACATTGTGATCAGAGATTCAACACTTGCATTCTCCTGATCAACCTCTCATCCTCAAGTGAAAAGCCACTGGGGAAACAAACCATTTCTTTTCAAAAGTATCTTGCGATCACATCGTTTACAATCCATAGCCGATCAGCTTCAAAGCTTTATTATTGTGTCATCCCTTCGTTGACTATATCCAAAGTTGACAGGAATCTCAATTCCATAGCAATCTGCAAACATGCTAATGATTCCTAATTCTTTTTCAAAAGAAGCTCCAACCAAAAATTATAATTTTCGAACAGCCAACCAATCGCCTTGAAGAATATCAACCTAATGTCTTCCATTTCCAAAACTCCCCTGTGATAAAGAAAAGCTGGATATGATTTTCCCACCCCATCCCGTGTTGCTCAAGAGCTCAGTAGATCCTTAACACTCATTCCTCGAACCCCACTAAAGCTCGTACCTCTACGATCTGAATTAAGCATCAATAACGCCGCACTTGCTTCCTCATCTATATCCCTTTGATCTCTTTGCGGTATGAGAGCAGGACTCGTGAGTGCAGATCCTACCGACGCAATACTTCGAGCATAATCATAGACTGAAGCGCCTAAAGCGGGAGATGTGGTTGATGAGGTACTGAGACTATAATGACGAGAATCCGTTGAGTACGAGGAATATGAATCCTGTCTTTGACGAGAATCTTGTGGGAGCATGGCGGGCGATGTTTGTTGGGATGGGGGTGTAGGTGTGGTGTAATTGGTAGATGGATTTTCGGAACCAGCCATTTCAATATCTTCTTCTGATTCACGTGTGGAATATTCATGTCGCGATGGATCATAGCTCCCACGATGTGCTGATGGCGGCAACGTAAATTCTCCAGTGCTTGCAGAGAAGTTGCCCCGAGCATTCTCGGCCTTCAGCTTGGAAACACAATCTTCGAGATATCTCACATAATCGATAGACGCCTTTCAGATATTAGCATGTGAAAATTGATAGGATATCTATTTTATGACTCACTTGTAGAATTGCTAACTTGTGCATTTCTCCTGTGCAAGCTGGTATCATGTCTTTCAATACACCAAATTCCTCATTCATTTTAGACCTCCTCCTCCGCTCAATCAAGCTATGTGCAGTTTTCCTCGCAATCTTTCGTCCAGCCACACTCGTTGAGGAGGGTTGCTTCTTCTTGGGCGTATTTGAGGTAGGTTTCCCACCGGACTTCGTATTCTCTGCGGGTGTATTCATTATCTCATCACTTTGCCCTCGAGGTTTCATTTGTATAATCTTTCGGGATCGTGTAGGCGGAGGCGGTAGTGCGAAGGAATCTTTCGCAGTGGTTTGTGCAACCGTTCTTCGACGAAGCTTGACAGCTTCACTTGCGGGAATGGCTGGAGAGATTGGGGAAGCGGGTTGATATGAGGAGGCAGATGATGCTTGGGTAGAGGAACTGGTTGGTCGAATTTCCACTCCTGCTACAGCAGGAGGAGGAAGTTCAAATGACATCTGTAGCGAAGAATAATTCGAACCATCTTTTCCCTTGATTTCTGTTGATGAAGCTGGGGTGGGAGGATGAGTTGGGCGAGGCATTATAAAATGAGGTATTTAGGTAACTTGACTTGGTCTTGTGCTCAATATAGAAGGTCCTACCGCGTATTACGACAAAATTGACCCTCTTGACTCAAATTGAGGTAAATAATTTCAAGATATGGATAAGAAATGACTGAAATATGGCAAAATGTCAACTTTTGAGAAAGAGGCGCTTTGTAAAGAGCTTGAGGGTGGTCAAATGTTAGGAAACATAAGATAATCTCATTCAACTTTGGAGAATTCAAGAGAATTGGAGAATAATGAACGAAGGAGAGAAGAACCAAAAGGATTTGATCTTGCTGTAACACGACCTACATTATATCTTCGAATGATTTCAAAGACTAGCACTTCCGGCAGCTAGAAATGATATCGGAAACAATCTCATATCTTTGCGCAACTTTATCGAAGATCAATTGCGAGTTTCACGCCCCTCAAGGACGATATAAATGTCGCGTGCTTCATTCGATTGGTTATGAGGCTTTTATTGATGTTGCTCAGATTATGCTGACCACTGATATTGCGAGTTGACAAAACGTGGTGGGTTTGGTGAGATGAGTAAAAAGACTCAAGGTTAAGATTTAGGTAAATTGGCACGTGCTTGATAACGATTGCTGGTTTGTGCGTAAAGCTGGAGTAGAGTAACCTAAGCTCACCGGGAGTGAAAAAACCTAAAATATGAGATTACGCAAGATCATGCATGCAATACTGGGTTTAATGCCATAGAGACCACACACATATTGACAGAAACCACAATCTCTGCGATTCCCAAACCCATCAAATTCCGCTCCATTGTCCAGAGTTTGATTCTGTACAGAATAGTGGTTACGGCAATTTCATCTACTGGCACGCGTTAAATTTTCACGAGCTTGGAATTGTTGTCCGGCATTGATTGTACTACCCTACAGTCTGATCAAAACGACTCTGCAGCAATTCTAGCAGCTCTTCGTTTACGCTTCAGGAGTGTTCTTCTTGAACGACAGAATCTAATCTCTCCGAGAACTTAGACATTCATTGAGTCGTTGGAGTCCCTCTGATAATACGGAACCTTCTACAGCATAGCATATGCGAAACCAGCCTGGCTCTGTATAGTGGTAGCTTGTCCCTGCACTGAGCGAGAGACCAACTACTTTTAATCTTTTTTGGAATTCGTTCTCTGTTTGAGCATCGGCATTTGGACAAAGCTGCGCGAATACAAACATGCCTGCTGTGGCAGGAATGAATGCGATCCCGTTAGCCAAAAGAAAGTTCTTCACCCTCAAATATGCTTTTTCCAAGATTGCACCGTTATGAACCACCACAAAGTCTACGTTTTCCGGTCGCAAAATGCTTCTAGTTGCGAAGAGACTAGCGGCAGAAGAAACCTGGCCGTGAACTGTGAGAGCAGCACCAAGACGAACAGCCACATTGTTTTGACTAATAATTGCACCCTATGTCTCCATATTTGGGATTAGTGGTATGCTTTGGGGGATCAACAAGGAGATAATAAACTCACGAGACGTATTCCACTGCAGCCAAAGTCCTTGCTAAGACTATAGAGAACGTGGACAGAACTTTCATTGTAGTCTATTGACAAATCCGAGATAAAGTCCTTTTTCTTCTGGAGTAATGCATGGTTATTATGGACTGATAGCCCATACACTTCATCGGAGATGTAATGCAAGCCACGGCGATCACACATGGCTAGCAATGCTTGCAATACTTCCTTGGGATAACAACATCCCAATGGGTTATGCGGGTTACAGATAAGCATGGCTTTGACGGGAACTAAACTTTCATCCATGGCTTGCTCATAGAATTCAATGCTCTCGACTGTGAACAATTTCTCCAGAGGAATATGCACAGGTAGGACAACAGCATCTTTGTGTACAGATATAGCAAGATCAAGCCCGGACCAATATGGTGTGGAAATCATTACTGCATCCCCTGGATCGCATAATTGTTCTATCAGGGCACTCAGTGCGCCGCTGGCTCCTGGGGCAAGTACAATTTGGGAATCTTGTACTGAGCTCCTAGGGTTAAATACCCCAGTTGTGTTGATAAGCCCAGCAATAGCTTTTCGAGCTTCTAAATTGCCTCCTATACCTTGATCGTATGAAAGGTCCTATCTATTCAGCATCATAGCATGTACAACTCAATTCGAAGTGGTTATGTGAATGGCACTTACACATCCTCTGATCCCCTGTTCTGATTTCTCGCAATTCAAAATACGATCTCTGATCAGATAATTTTCTGTAGTCCCAAGATCGATCAAAAAAGGATCATTTTTCATATGCCGATCTAACAAATGCGGAATCAGGGCTTGGTTTCTTGTCTGACACCTTTGAGATGGTAACATGATGGTGTGCAAAATGACAGATTCAAGTGTTGAATTTTTTTGGGGGGGGAGGGGGGGGGTTGAATCCATTGATGAAAGTTCTAATTCGGACGAGTAAGCGTGTTTGTTTCGGCTAATATATGGCATTCAGTCGCCGATGAGGAAATAGCCAGAACAATCAGTGCCAGGCTAGCTAAGATAATCCAAAGTACTATTTCCGGTATCTACTTCGCTGAGTCAAGATAAGCGTCTTCCGACCTCGACCATCTCTCGCATTGACAATCACCCGCAATTTGCAGTACCAGCCTCTGCAAACATCGAGGAAGCTGTATGAACTGCGTTTACTTTACATTTGTTCATTGTCGATGGCACTCCCGTTATACAAGTCTGTTCGCAGGCTACTTTCGGAATATGTTGCAAGATTACTAGTAAGTAGATCTTGAAGTACAATATGATTGAATAGATTGTTGATTGCATTGCAGGATCAGCAAGCCTACCAGGCTAAAGCGAAGAACCTCGTCGACTCAAGCAAAGAGAGCTCGTCTATTGAATATGAGGATACGAGCCCTTCACTTTGGGATGACGACATCGGCGCTATGCTTTCCTCAATGCTACAAATGGCAGGGTACACCCCCCGTATGAATACCTGCCATCGCGAAGTTTTTGCAAGTTATATAGCGCCATCGCTCGGAGTGCACCCCAAGTTACTAGGCTCAAGCGAAGGCTGGAGGAGCTTCATGACAGATGACTTCACTCCGGTCGAGTTGAGCTGGCGTTGGTCGCCCTCTTCAGAATTACCTTCTGTTCGTTATTCAATAGAGCCTATTGGTTTATGTGCTGGGTCAACCCGCGATCCTTTGAACACTCAAGCAAGTGTTGACCTCATCGCCGAGTTAGAGAAGCGCAGCTCAAATCTATCGCTTGATTGGCATCGTCATTTCAGCAAAACTCTTCTTGTATCGGGACAGGAGTCCAAGCCTTGGGAAATCGGGACTTCCGAAGTTCCTCACAGTCACCTATCTCAAATATTCCTTGCATTCGATTTAGATGAGAGCTCGCAGTTGAAAACTTATTACCTACCCATGTGGAGAGCTGCATCATTACAGAAAAGTACTTTGATGGTGGTTGGGGAATCCATCAAAAGTCTCGCAATCTCATCACCCAATCTTGGTATTGCTTTTGATCTTATTGCGCAATATATTGACTCGTGTGCTGTTGGCAAGAAACCTCGGATCGAAATAGTGAGCACGAATTGCACTACTTCATCTGATCCCTCCATCAAAATATACTTGAGGTCACATGAGACATCTTTAAACAGTGTCATTGATACTATGAATTTGGGAGAACGGCTTGTAAACTTAGACTCTTCTTTCTTATCTTCCCTGCAAGAGCTATGGTGTCTTGTGTTAGGGATCTCTCCCTCAGACGTATCCTCTTCCCTTCCGGAAAGGACTCATGAGACTTCGGGTATACTATACTATTTCGAAATCAAATCCAGCTCTGCGTTTCCAACTCCTAAAGTCTACATTCCTGCGAAACATTACGGTAAAAGCGACCACGAGGTTGCTAAGGGTCTATCTACATTCCTGGAGCGGAGGGGCAAGAGACTGGCGAATGAGTCCTATTTCGAGGGTGTGGCAAGTCTGTGGTAAAGTGATCTCAGTTATTGTTTAAATTTTGGTCTCGCTAACTTTCTCAAATAGTTCTCATCGTTCACTGTCAGATGGATTGGGAATACATACTTACATAAGTTGCGCACCTAAAGGGCCTGATTGCACTATTACATCATATATCAACCCCGAGATTTATCATACCTCGCGGAGCTTACGAAAAGAGAATTAAGTGAAGATCGCAGATCGGATTAAACATATCATTTCGTAAACTATCACGAGTAATTTTACATATCACATGCCATTATTTGTGGTCCATTCTAACTGATGAGGGCCTTCGGCCTTTATTTTTCGACGACCGCCGAAGTAATGTGAGATTAAGATACATTAAATTCGAATTGGCAGAAAAAAACTGTTTGCCCAATACATGCCTTCCAACAACGCCTGTAATTTTAATTGTTCACAATGGGCTTCATTTTGATTTGCATCTTCATATTGGTTTTGATACTGGGGTTCACCACTAAATGGCGTTACTCAGTTTCAACATTTTTCGGGGTGAGTTTTGCCCCCTTAATTAGCCAACAGACTGTTGATAACCCAGGCTATTCTCGCCATAGTATACAAGATAGTAGATTCTCAAGGTCAGAAGATACCTGGGCCATCATGGGAATGGCCGCATGGCCAATTTGTGGATAAATTCATTGATGGAAAATCCAAAAGCTCACTTTGGTATGGGTATGGGCCTGTGTATCGAATATGGTGTCGTACCATACCGGAAGTGTATGAAAAGTCTCATTCCTTGATAGCTTATCTGACTGGGTCTTAGTGTCTTGACGAGCTCAATAGACATGAAAGAGTTTTATTCCGATGCACGCGTACACGAGAAGTCTCGTTCCAGCAATGGGGGCTGGTATTTTCATCAGATCTTAGGAGATTGCCTAGGTCTCATCAACGGCTCGAGACATAGAAGACTCAGGAACATTTTTGAGTCCCACTTCACTCGCCGAGCAGTTGCTCATCGATACTCTGATATGAATGACTACTCCCTATCTTTCCTTCAATCAATATCTCCAACCGAAGGCAACGAAAGCTCTGTCCTTCATGCATCTAGTGCATTTATGAAATATCCCCTATTGTGTACGGCCGAAATCATCTACGGTCCCATGGAAGGAGGCGAAAAAAACGAACTCTGCGAGATTGGACCTGGGAGATTGAACTTGATGCGATATGTCTTGAGCTATACGTCATTCTGCACTGGTATAACAGCGATATATGAGCTTTCAAATTTCAAACGCCGATGGAAAGATTTCAATGCTAAAATGGCAGGCACGCGAGGGATCTCATCTCCTTCAACGCCTATAGTCACCGCGTGGCGATCTATTGAGCGGAAGGAAGTCACAGAAAATGAAGTCACACTTCTCACCCAGAGTTTTAACAAATTAATGGTTGACTGACTGAGCCTCTAGGTTCTTCAAACACTAGATGAGATGCTCTTCACTAATTTGGACGTCACGACCAATGCGTTAACATGGCTAATAATTCTTCTCGGCGAGATTACTGAATGTCAATCTAAACTACGAAATGAAATCCATGACTCGATTGATATTGAGGCCTATTGCAATCGACGAGACACATTTTTGCATTTTTGTTTTCTGGAAACTCTACGCGTTCGTCCCATAGCAGGTAAGATTCTATGTGCATCAAGAAATAAACTTACAGATAGATAACTATATAATTCTAGCCTTCACAATGCCTGAATCATCGCCAATGGACAAGGTTTTGGGCGGATTTCTGGTCCGACCGGGCGTAAGAAGCTGCGATCAAAAGTTTTGATGCAATTGGCTGATTGTGCTCTTTATAGACCTCAGTCACCATCGACACCCTACAGATAAATAATGGCAAAGAATTTTGGGGTTCCGATAGCGCAGATTTTCGACCAGAGCGATTTGCAGATATCGATCGAAGCGCTGTGAGTAGCCTTCCTGATGGTCTTGTCATTTGAGGTGCCATGATTTGTTAATTCGGGCGATGTAGTTAAAATACAATTTTTTCACATGGGGATTTGGAAATCGTGATTGCCTTGGGCAGCATTTGGCTGAACTTTCAATCAAAATCATGGTTGCCAATCTTGTCAAGGGATATGAAGTCACGATTTGCGAAGCACAAAAGTCAGATGGAGAATTCAGATTAGCGAAGAATAGTTGGGTTCCACTTTCTGATGTGCATATTCGGATATCTAAGTTATGATAAGACAAATTCACATTTAAAATATTCTGCTATCTCAATGATTGAGCCATCAACGACCAAAAGTTGTCACCAGTTCGAAGGAGGCAATGATCTGTGGGAGACCGAGAAGTTTCCGGCTCCATGCTTGCAGTGAGGGATATTCACTGAAGTCAATGCCTGCCGATGCCGCAATATTTTCATTTGCAAACGGTAGGATCGCAATGTCAGCGATAGTAAGGCGGTCGGAAAGAGCGATGTAGTTCTGCTCAGTAATTTGAAGCCGATTTTCGAGAATGGAGTATTCTTTTTTGATAGCATCAGCGAAAATTTCAATCGCTTCCCGCATAGAATCTCCGTGTTTTCGCTTCAACACCAGCCACCAATTTCCTGTTGCGCTGCAATCATCAGTAAACGCCTACGTAAATTTGCTAGTAGTATCTAGAACATACCCCAGACCAGCAGTGTACGACATTAACCAGCTAGAGACCTGTGTTCGTTCAACCAGATTTCTCCCCCCCATAGAGCCCATCATGATCATATTTATCTACTAAGAAGGCAAGACATGAGCAACTCTCAAAGACATTCAAAAGCTTTGGTTTTTTTTCTGGCTGCTCAACGAGATCTTCACTTTCAATGGCTGGAACCATTCTGTAGGGATTGATTTCCCAAAACCATTCATCGTCGCTTGGAGATAGTACCACTTTTACCACATGTGGAATGCTAAGGAGCTCCATCAGGATCAAAATTTTGACAACATGCGCGCCAGAAGTCGGAGTTGCTTCACATTCCGTATCAGATTAGAACACTAGGACTTGGGTAATAACATACCCGGAACGACATAGAGGGTAACTTTTCCCGGGGAGATGCTTGACTTAACATGCGTGGGTGTCTCTTCCTCCGCCATTCTATTGATTTTTATTCGAAGAGGTGCTCTGTGAAATTCAAGCTTATGTTGAAGCTTTGATAGGTGGGTGAAATCACTGGGCATTTAAATTGAAACCTTTTACATCGGCATGTATTTCATCAAAAATAGTCCGTAGTGCCAATCTGAGCCCGAAAGTTCGGTCATATATGCGTGTAATATGTGGAAACTCGGTCTATATTATAGCGCGTCATGCGGAAATTTTTGCTCAGAACTATTTCTTTCATCTAATATACTATTATTGAATATTGAACAGTTGATAATGTCGCCCAATATTCATACATAAGAACATCGTCACAACAATTAAAACCCCCAGAGAAAAGTTCTTACTGCGATTTGATAACTCATTCAACCCCTTTCAACACCGGCTGATACTTATTTTAGACTTACATTCCACCTCTAGTGCGAGATGGATACTGGTCCATAGATATATCAGATGTGCGATCATTGCTTCTCGCGCTTTCACTGCTCACGGCAATGTGGCTAGTAATGGCAATATGACTATCGCTTTTGAGATTCATGGAATGTTTTCCCGAAGACGAATTATTTGAAGCTTTTCCAAAATAACCCTCCTGACTGGGATGAGGATCGCTCCCCAGCGTTTGGCTCTGGGATTTGAACAATAGCGAACTAAGTAGACGCTTCGTATAGGAACCGAAAGGCGAAGAGACGGCCTTGGTGTACACCGCAGGAAGTGATGGCAGGCATACACATATGATGCCAGTCGCGACCTCGAGCATCTCGAAAAGGAAGCTCATCCATGACGACAGTGTGAAATCGGCATGGTTAATCTTGACGAGTCCCACAATGCAACTTATGCGCAGAATAGAGCATACCGTCGCGCTATAATACGTTAGCATGCTTTCACATATTTTTTGAAGGAATACAAACAATAGACCCAAGGCGAAAATGAAGCTTATCTGTAGCTTGCGTGCTTTTGCCATTCTCAACTGCCATATCACAGGCATTGGAAGACTTAAAATTATCAAATCAATGATGATATGAGCTATTCCAGTCGAACCGCAAGCTTTGTTTTGGTCGACGCACTTCCCAGCAAGCATCGGGTTCCACAGCTTGTCAAGTGGAACACAGTCACCCATGGTGCCTCCGAAGAAAGCTATCCACCATGCCACGCATATTCCCATCACGATATGACAACATATATTATGCCATCTCGAGACTTTGAATAAGCGAAGGTAAAAACTCAGGATCGAGAGTTGAAGTAAAGTTACTGCTGTTCCGTAAATTGCACCACTGGTTATCAGAACCTGTGGGAATATAGGGTCAGCGGGTATTCAATGGAACATCTCGTCAGTGTAGAAAAACATGCCTTTAGGTAAATCACCATATTTGACGGCTGTAAGTACTGCGCAGAGACGCCTAAACCACCATAAGCTACACCAATGCATAGAGCAATGTGGAGCCCATATGCAAACGGCTATATCTATCAGTAAAGTTCATAACTATTTTCAAGAAGCGTACCAAAGATGCTAACGCCAACCAATCATCTAATCCATACTTGACTCTAGACAATGTACGTGAATAGAAACGCAAGGCAACCGCTATTGTGGTAAAGGTGAGAGCGATAGTTGGAACAATAATTAGAACAAGTTGAGGAGCTGTGTTAATGTCGACAGAAGGCGCCATGATGCTAGATTCGTCAATACCGGAAAATCTGAGCGTTCAGCACCAGAATCTCGAATCGTGTGACTATTAAACATGTTAGACCTCTCCTTTACAATCCTCCGGCGTTCTATTCAAGAATCCTACGCCGAATCGGTGAATATCGTGTCAGCTTCAACAAATTTATCACTGCCTAAGGCAGGGGAAACGGCTTCGGCCAACAAAATTATGTCATGTCATCTGCGGCATATTGTTCGTCAAATTTGGCAATGCACCAATCAGCCTAGTACCTCTTGAATGTTGAATTCCTTCGAATTCAAATGAAATTTCACGCTACTCTTCCTATTTGAAACATCTTGAAGTTATTTTCAACAACTTGTTTGAGACCAATTCTGGCAAGATGAGTTCCTCAGTTGCAGCTGATCAAGCTGATCCCCAGCGCATCGCTCTCTACAAGGGAATGGAAGTTAGACAGGAGAATGAGTACGAGCGTTTGCGCAAGCAGCATGAGCTTCATATGACAGCAATGAACAGAGTTCTCATTAGAGTACCTCTTCCAAAAACAAAGCCAATTCGTATCCTCGATTCCGCAACCGGCGATGGTCTTTGGATGGTCGATGCCTTGAAGCAGTTTCCGGAGGCTTCTTTTGTGGGAACCGATATTTTCCAGAAGCATTTTGAGCAAATCCAAGACTTGCCAAGTGCGATCACATTCAAGGTCCAATCAGTGATGGACGAATGGCCTGTGGAAGACCAAAATGCCTATGATCTTGTCCATCAGCGTTACTGTCTCGCCATGTTCAGCCCGGAAAAAGAAGCGGCCATAGTGAAACGGCTTTTTGGTTTAGTCAAATCGGGTGGTTTTATCCAATTGGTAGATGCAGATCTTGTATCTTACGATGGCGGAGAGGAACATCCTGGTATGACAAGAATGATGAACTACATGCAGCGAGGATTCACCGAAGCTGGTATGAATCCTTCTCCAGGGCCATCTATTGCGGGCTGGCTACGTGATTCGGGCGCCGTCAATATACAAGAGAGAGTCTTATCTTTCCCAATGGGGTGCCAAGCCGCCACGCTTGAAGATCAGATAAGCACGACGAATAATCTTACCAACATGATTGATAACTTTGCCATGATTGGATCAAGTAAGATAAACAATTCCGGCATAGGTGATTCTCAATGCTGACATCTTACAGAAACCCCAAACTATTGGTACACACCTAAAGAGTTTGAGTCCCTCAAAGAGGCTGTAGTTAAGGAGATGACGGAGATTGGCAATACCTGGAGGTTCTGGGTGGTGACAGGTCAGAAACCAATCTAAAGTAACCGAAGCTTTAAAAACAATGTTGCCCGCGCGCTAGTGTAATCGAGATGCATCATGCACGTCAGATAGTACAACATAAATCAGTCATGATTTTTGAAGTATTCTTTTATACGGTTCTACTCCTCGACAGGCATGCGGCTCCATCGTTGACTTCTGGCACATTTCTCTGGACATACTAAAATATGGCTTGATGTCTTCAAGGAATTATGCGAGATTATTCAAACTGAAAAAATAGATCCTCGACTACTATACCAATAATTTTGAAACCATATTTTTTTGCGAACTTGACACCTAAAGTATCCGGCTTTCTTGTTGGTCATATCGTCTATTGGTGGAATCTTGATGATATTATCCACAGTACGAGAGGTGCTCCCGTATATTACTCGCTCAGGTCATCCATTTTCAACATGAATAATAGCCGATGAGCTTACTATTGCCTATCTTTGTCAAATCAGGTTATGATAACTATCCCTGCAAGGATTATGAGGGTGGCAATTGCGACAGTAGTATTCTGTAGCGTGGGAGTCACAAGTAGTCGTGACTGGATAACCTTTCTGAATTTTTACGTTAGGCAATACCCGTATCTCATTCCCCGCATTGCGCTCGGCAAATGCTACGGGGTTGATTCTTCAAAACGTTACTATGACCGATCGTGTAATTCTACTTCTGCCTCTGCTGCAACATCAAAATTTCGTATCAAAGCAGCCCTGCGGCGTGAAAATTAGTTCTAGTGCCGTAGTACTGTGATGGCATGGCATTAAGATATGAGATTTAGTAATTAATTAATACTGTGTGATGTTCTCTCTTCTCACGTTTCAATCATCATTCTGCACAACCTCACAACCGATCATCGCTTTAAACTCGCCTGGAGATGCCGGAACAACCACAGCCACAGCCAGAAATGACTGAACAGAGCGCTAAGAGATATAGAGCCGCTTGCGACAGATGCCATAGTGCCAAAATTCGATGCTCGGGTGGAAATCCTTGTATAAAGTGCCAAAAAGAGTGAGTATACTTGATCTCACCCTGTCAATGAATTGAGATTCGAGAGAATAACAAATCTTTAATAGTAAGTCGGTTACCCTACTTTCGGGCCACCCCTGTTTTGGGCCACTCTTTCACACCAAAAATCACTTTTTAGGCCTATTAATATCTCTATCAATATTCAATATAATTCCATGAAAATTTATATATATATATAATTTAGATCGATTTAAGTTTATTCTGAAATTTTTAGATTTTTAGGATTTTTCTATATTGAGATCTAGAATTTCAAAATATCGATTTTCAAATTTATATAGGAATCCCATATAAATTTAAAAATCGATGTTTTGAAACTCTAATTCTTAATACAGAAAAATCCTAAAAATCTAAAAATTTCAGAATAAGCTTAAATCGATCTAAATTATAGATATACAAATTTTTATTAAATTCTATCCATAAATAAGAAAGTTATAAATTCCATTTTTGGTGTATTTTTGGTATAAAAAGTGGCCCAAAAGGGGGGTGGCCCGAAAGTGGGGTACCCGACTTAGTGTTTCCTGCCGCTTCAGCGTGCGTGCCAATCTAGGTAAACCAAAAGGTAGTTTGAATGCGAAAACAATAGAAAAGTTGAGAAGGCTTGTCGATGGATCTACGACAGAGACCGAGGAAGTTCAGCACGCAAGAAGTATTCTTGCTTTGAGCAGAAATGGGCGTTTAAGAAGCGAACGCTCATGCAGTATCGGCTCTACAATTGTCTTAGCTCAGTCTCCCGAGTCCAATGGGTCTGAGACATTGAACGAAATCACGGAAACAGCAGAGAAATCCCCAGATCCGTGCAATTCTAGAAGCTTCGAAGATCAATCCCAACGGGCGCTCGACACGTCTTTGCATCAGCAGTACCCAATGCTTGACATGGACTTTTCAATCACGTCAGATATCAGCATGTCCGATATCATGGAACAGTCTGTATGGTTAATCTCGAAATTCTTAGACTTGTACACTGACCACTTTGTAGCTTGATGATTTCTTGGATCCCTCTCTGAGACATCTGCTATCCCCACCAGCTACACATTCACCAATTCACAATGGCATAAATTCCGATTCCTTGCCACTCGGGCATAAAAATAATCAAGATCGACTAGAAGCATTTAACTCCCTCGCAGCCGCGTGTATACGGGGCCCTTTAACACCCACTTCTTCGACACTTGTAAGCTTTGAGAACGCTGGAGGATCAATAAGTCTATCACAGAGAAATAATGATTATCCGATACATTCTTCAAGACCTCCAACGAAATCGTGCAGGTGTATGCAGAATCTCATAGATTGCATGGGTCAGCTTCGGGCTATAGAGCAACGAGAGTCGCCAGTGGGAATAGAGGCAAAACTTCACCATAGTCAAAATGTTCTCACAACTTCTTTGGCCACCCTACAATGTCTCTCATGTTCTTCCGATCCCCAAACTCTTCTTTTGTCCTCAATTATTATGACCACCATGGTTCACTGGGCGGATTCGCTGGTTTCTCAGCGAGAGTTTGCTCAATTCACGGTGAAGTACGGGGAGTATACTGCGTCGGACGAAAATTCCACAATAGTAAAGACAGTCTTAACGGCCGGTGTGTTGGCGAAAAATACCGCAATAATTGATAGTTTTCGAGAAAGAATGGAAAGTTTCAAAGGAGAGGGTCATCAAGCACAGTACATAAAATTGCAGCTAGATAGTCTGGCAAGCTTACTGAGCGAGGCGAGGATGAGATTCAATGCCTCGAATTTATAATTTACACCAGAGGACATATTGAAATTGCCTGACGATTCGTTTCTTACCATTGTTCTATAGGTTGAGATAATCTCACAAGCGGGCACTCTCTCGGTATAATAAATGTCGGTGAGTTTTTTTTTCGCCAGGAAAGCAATAATCACCGAAGGAGACAGGACAATAATCGCATTGGTGTTATGCTAAGTTTGCGATTCGATACTGGAAAGTACCTATAAATATGTTACACATAAAATGGTTTCGGCATTGCGATAAAGAATCAGAAAACAATCATGGACACTACATCCACGACTGGAAATGGCCCCCTCAATGAAAAGGATACCTACAAAGGTCCACGGCACACGGGAGAATACGAACGCCTTAGAATTCAGCATGAGCTAGTCAAAATCAACATGGGCAATAAACTTGTGCTCGCGCCTATTGATTTCTCCAATCCTCATCTTAGGGTCCTCGATTCAGCCACTGCCGATGGATATTGGTTGGCAGATTTGGCACAGTCACTATCCTCAACTTCAAGACTGATAGGGGCCGATATCTCTCCGCAGCATTTTCTTGGAGAAAAACCAGCTAACGTCGAGCTTGTTGTTCACAACATCTTCGATTCTTGGCCCGAAGACTATCAAAACTATTTCGATTTAGTGCATCAACGATTCGTACTACCAGTTTGCAATGATGAAAAGAGTGTTGATGCAATCGGTAAGCTCTTGGCCTGTGTCAAGGCTGGCGGATATATACAACTTCACGATGGAGATATGGAGACAATTCTCGAAGGCCCTGAGTACCAAGCCATGCAATCATTCCGCGATACGATGGCAAAAGCTTGGAGAATGATGGGGCACAATCTCAGTCCCGGTCCAAAACTTGTGGATTGGTTAAAGCAAGCCGGCGCTGCTGAAGCGCACGAAACTATCATTGTAAATAAATGTGGACCGCTTGAGGAGGATGAAGCACAAAGCGAGAGAGCTATTTCGGTACTTCTCGCTCTACTTGATGGTGCCCAAGTCCTTCTTGGTAGTGAGTTATTCTACTATTCTAGGTTCATTCTATTCCAGCGTAGACTAATATATCAAATAGCATTACCAGGCTTCCCATCAGCGCAGGAGCTCAGCCAATTAAGAGTAGACTTAGAGAAGGAGTTGAGAACAGTAGGCAATTGCTGGCGTACTCATGTTGTTGTTGCGCGAAAGGATCCCCAGACTGAAGTTCATGCATCATTGTAAGAATCGCGCATCAACTAGTGGAGATTTTAAACCAATTAATTGTTTCTGATATTCACATTTGGAACGAATGATAAAAGAAGTCGAACTCTCGGGGTTAAAGCCTAATTGACTGCCGTGCATGGCCGTGCTGGTTGTCTGTGATATTTTCGCGAGCTGTGCAAATTCTTTCGGTGCTTAAATTGTTTTTTTTTCTCGCATAGAATAGTGAAAAAACATTGTGTAAGTATAGGCGCCGAGTCGGATTTCAATACGAAACCAAGCTAACTGTAAGACTTTCCCATTGTGCCCAGAATTTTTCCTGTTATTCAACTCAATCCTTTCAAAGAATATCATTCGCCATGGCCTGTTTTAGTATCGAGAACCTCAACGAGGCACTTGATATCTTGGATTCCGTACCACTTATCGGTAAGAGCGGTCTCTTATTGCCACATTGAAAGAACCTAACGCATACTGGTATTTTTAGATGGCCATAACGATTGGCCTCATCTTATTCGAGCATATTATCAAAATTCTCTGGATGCAAGATTTGAGCCACTTAAAAATCTGGCAGGTCATGTAGATATTAAACGACTTATGCAGGGAAAATCAGGTGGCGCATTTTGGAGTGCTTTTATGCCCTGGTAAATTGTCCATTTTTTCCCTTGAGATGCTGTGTTCGCTAATAAGCTGATGCATTAATTAGTCCACGAACAGACGACGATACCGATGAAAGCAGCTCCTTCGAGGTTGTCAAAGACACATTACAGCAGATTGACTTGATCTATCGATTAGTTGAGCTTTACAAAGAGAAGTGGGAGATTGCTAATGAGGCAGATGATATTTTGAGAATATTTAAACAGCGCAAATTCGTCTGTCTCATCGGCGTGGAAGGTTTGCACCAAGTGGGAAATAGCAGCAGTGTCTTGCGTATGTATCATAAACTAGGAGTGAGATATGTAACCGTTGTTCATAGCCAAAACAACATGTTTGCAGACAGTGCAGTAGGATTGAATCTAGATCATTTGACAAGCACTTGCTAACGAAAGCGAAGACGGCGAAAGCGCCTGCCCATGGAGGATTATCTGAAGCAGGGAAAGCAATGATTCGAGAGATGAACCGGATAGGAATGTAAGTAAATTGCTCAACGCAAAAATCGAAAGAAACATTAAAACCAGGCTTTAGGCTAGTCGACTTATCACATGCGAGTAATGATACAGTATTAGACACGTTAAAGATTTCTACCGGACCCGTTGCCTTTACCCATTCTTCATGGTAAGCATCATAACTGAATTCAAATGTTGCGTAATATATTGGACGGTAACTGACAGTGATACAGTCAAGGAGTCGTGGCAAGCGGCCGAAACATTAGTGACGAGGCTTTAGATAGAACTAAAGTCAATGGAGGAATTGTCATGATCAGCTTCATTCCTCCTCTCAATAATGTCGAACCCGAAGCTGCTAGCATTTATGATGTCATCAAGAACATAATGTACGTTGCTGAGAAGATAGGATTTGAGCACATTGGTTTAGGATCAGACTATGATGGAATGTTTAAAGCCGTGAAAGGCTTGGAAGATGTTTCGAAATATCCACATCTTGTGGCTTCGATGCTGAATAGAGGTATTTCCAGAGAGAACGTGGAGAAAATCATCGGATATAATCTCATTCGCGTTTTGAAAGGGGTGGAAAAAGCAGCTTCATGCTATGGAAACAAAATAATCCCGCTGGAAGATGAGGTCAAACTACTGTGGGATAAAGAGCTTTGTGCTTTAGTTAAATCAGTATATCCAGAAGCAGAATCATAGCTTCAAGAGCATGTAACTGAAATGAATTTTACTTTGAGCACTGGAGACCATTATTAACGCCCATCGCCACGGCCCCATAAAACCCCGTGAATATAGTCGTGATGTGCCCACATGAGCGTAAGTAAACAGTCAAAGCCTATCAGAAACCACTCTGGTACATGGCCCGAATCGCTGCGGTATTTACGTACTCCTTTTTGAATGAAACGACTAACTGGATGCCACACTACACCGAACAGCCATCGACCAAAAAGCCACCTCTTTGTTTGTATAGGTGTAAAAGTTGGGTGCTGAAGAAGCATATCTTGGTAGTGTTGGGGAAGATGATGCTCACTTGCGCCATTAATCAACAAGGTCTATAGGTAAAGTCAACCCATGAACCAGAGATCAAGATCATAAGAAAGTAAAAGCCAATGATAGAATGGTTTTAGCTATACACCTTACCAGATATCGCGGAGAAGGAAGGGCTTGAGCCCCATACGCCACAGGCCGCCGAGGAGCTAAAGTATATACAGAAAGATTGGATCCATCGCTGAGAAGGCTTACATCAATCTGAATTGATCGATAGGCGATACCTCCACTTGCCATATTTAGTCAAGCGCGCATTAGGAATGGAAACATTTTACTTACCCCTCGCTCGCTATTAGTCGACTGAACTCTTTCTCAGTGAGCAAGTACGAAACGCCGTACACAGGCTCTTGGTCCACGTCAACTCGTTCACATATACCACCCATCGCTGGCTCCGTATATGGAATTCCAGACACATTGAAGCATAGAGAGTAGTTCTCCGAATAAGCAACCTCCACGCGGCGCGGGTTTAGATCGCCGCGTTTCATCATGACCGAAAGTGACATGTTGGATCCATAGGAAAAGTACCATTTGTCTGTACTTGACTCAAAGAGATCTACACCGGCCATTTTTAACGTGATAATTTCCGGTGCGAATGAATTTTTGTGCGTGTTTGTGATTTATGGCTGAATGGGGTTTTAGCCAAAAAAGTACTCGCCGATCGGTGTTCTATTTTGGCAACCCCTGGACATTGCGTGCGGCGTGAAAAAATCCCCATGTTCACTTGCATTCGTCTTGTAACTCTTGTTGTCAATCTAACAAAAAATCAAGCTCGATTTCTATCGGAAAGTCTAAACAGGAAGAATCAAGGATTTCTCTAGAGCATTCACATCAAAAAATGACACCTGATCAAAGTGAACAGAAAGACGCCACGGCAACTACATCGCAAAGACCAGTCACTGCTTCTCGTCACGATGATGAAACCAACCAACAGCATCAGCCGCATCAATACCCTGACCCACTAAGGTTGTCTGCTATTGTATTTTCACAATGCATGGCAGTGTTTCTCTGCGGTTTGGTACATATAACTTCCTACAACCTTTCAAGTCTCTCATCTGACTAGTCTAAATACAGGATCAAACCATTATTGCGACAGCCGTACCAAAAATATCCGATGATTTTCATGCACTTGGCGATGTCGGGTGGTGGACATCCGCCTACCTGCTTACCACTGCAACATTTCAACTCTTTTACGGGAAGATGTATAGTCTTGCACCAGTGAAATATGTATACCTCGGCGCTTTGTTAGTGTTCAATATTGGCTCGCTCATATGTGCAACGGCACCTAATTCTATTGCTCTCATTCTTGGGAGAGCTATCGCAGGAGTCGGCGCCGCTGGACTTATGTCAGGAGCAGTTTTGATTCTGGCACAATCTGCACCATTAGAAAAGCGAGCAGGTCTTCTCGGCCTTGTTACTGGGATGTTTGGGTTGGCCAGTGTCGCTGGACCCTTTATTGGTGGAGCGCTTGCTGATAAAAGTACCTGGCGATGGTGTTTCGCGATCAATCTTCCCCTCGGGGTTCTTACTATGGTTGCCGTGGCGTTTTTTGTGGCCAAGATTTCCAGTCCAAGTACAGCAGGCTTTTCTGCTAAAGAAAAATTGAAACGATTTAACCTTCCTGGGATGATCATGGTTCTTGCGTGCTTGGTATGCCTCATTCTAGCACTGCAACTGGGAGGCTCGAAGGACCCTTGGAACAGTGCTCGCGTTATTGCGCTCCTTGTTGTGTTTGGGGTTCTTTTCCTAGTTTTTCTCTGCATGGAGAGATGGCTGAAGGGATCCCAGACTGTATCAACCGCAATCGTTAAGAGTAGAAGTCTGTGGTTTGCAGGATTATTCGCTGCATGTTCATCTGCAGCAATGTTCGTCGCCGTTACATATCTCCCAATATACTTTCAAGCTATCCGGCACGCATCCGCGCTCAGATCAGGTGTGATGCTCACTCCACTTATTCTTGCCTTCATTGTTATGTCTGCTCTTGCGGGAGCTCTCACGAACATGATCGGCTATACAAACCCAGCGATGATCACAGGAGCTGTACTGACATCAATTGGTTCCGGCCTCCTCACCACATTTGATGTTAATACAAGTTCATCACAATGGATTGGATATCAAGTCCTCTTCGGGTTTGGCATAGGATGTAGCCTACAGCAACCTATGTTGGTCGTCCAGGCGGTGTTACCCGGTGAAGATGTCCCATTTGGTGTGGCCTTGATAAGTCTCTTTCAAATGGTTGGTGGTGCAATATTCGTGGCGGTATCGCAAAGTGTCTTCCAAAATGGGTTGGTGGATATACACACAGTGTTTCCGAATGTCGAGACGAGTACTCTACTGCAGACTGGTGCAACTAATATTCCGATGTTGTTTGATCAAAGCCAACTCCCACGTGTGTTAGAGATATATAGCAATGCTGTTGTTAACACATTCTATGTCGCCCTGGCATTAAGTTGTACATCTATCATCGGGGCTCTAGGAACAGAATGGAAATCGATGAAAGAAGCTCCCGCGGATGATGGATTGGGGAAGAACTCTGAATCATTGGAAAAGCCATCGGAATGAGTTGTAGAGAGCGAATTGCGATTAGTTCGAATGACAAATGAATCCTTTTATCCTTTCTCAGCTATTTATGTACTTATAATCATTAATGCCAATATCCCAATTGATGGATGTAATAAAACAGGAGTTTACGATGCAGAAAGTCTTTCGATAGTTTAACTGTGCTGTGCTGTCGTATATTTCCTGTCACGTGCCTGTGTAGTCGTTTTGGCTGCCGTAGAAATATGTCGGAGTAGCCGAGGTTCCTAAATTAGAGCGATAAGTCGGGTACCCCACTTTCGGGCCACCCCCCTTTTAGGCCACTTTTTATACCAAAAATGGAATTTATAACTTTTTTATTTATAAATAGAATTCAATAAAAATTTGTATATATATAATTTAGATCGATTTAAGCTTATTCTGAAATTTTCAGATTTTTAGGATTTTTCTGTATTGAAAACTAGAGCTTTAAAATATCGATTTTTAAATTTATATAAGAATCCTATACAAATTTAAATTTTTTATAAAATCTTTAATAACTTTTTAACAAAAATTGCTAAAAATAAATTATAAAATTTTATTATAAATTTATAATATATTTAATATAAGAAATTCAGAAAAAACGGAAAATTTCTTATAAATAAATATTTATAAAGGTATTCTTAAAATGATAGGGATTATTTATATTACTTTAAATCCATTATATATTATATTTTTATATCTATTAATTTTTTCGAATTTTTTTTTTAATTTCTATATAGATTCAAGCTTAAATATTTCAAAAATATATTTAGTTTTCTTTTAATGATTATTATTAAAAAATTATTAAAGGTTTTATAAAAATTCTAAATTTGTATATGATTTCTATATAAATTTGAAAATCGATATTTTGAAGTTTTAGTTTTCAATATAGAAAAATCCTAAAAATCTAAAAATTTCAGAATAGGCTTAAATCGATTTAAATATTATATATATACAAATTTTCATCGAATTATATTGAATATTAATAGAGATATCAATAGGCCTAAAAAGTGATTTTTAGTATGAAAGGGTGGCACAAAATAGGGGTGGCTTGAAAGTAGGGTAACCGATTTAGCTAGTCTTTGCAACTCCCGAGTCTACAGACATCCTTCACTATTAGCTTATTCTCCCTCGAACGTATAAGAATCCATAAAGATATTCAATAGCTATTCATTCCATACGCTATACAATATGTGTGTACCTATCAACTATGATTCAGGAAATTTCCCTTCCAACCAAAGATTCCAACGTCTCTAGCAAAATACCAGAAAGAGCAGTGATCTCTGCGGAAGTGACCATATCTATGGCATAACTTATCAAACACACCATTCCCATACTCTCTTCGAAGAACTCTATCATCAAAGGAAACTGTACTCCATCTGACTTTTTAATCACATTGGAAGCTTCGATCTCAGGTATGACAAGATTGCTTTCATGCGAATCTTCCTTCTTGTGAAATATGACCATGACATCGAATAAGTTCTCTGCATCCATTAGAGAGGCAAGTTCGCAGTAAGGCACAACATGAGCTAACGCAGATTTATAACTAGTATGGACAGAGTCAGCGAAGCTCCTAATATTATGAATGTTTGTGCTGCTGCAATCGATCTTAATTGGAACGCGATCTAGGAAGGTCCCCAAGATATTATGCGTCTCTGCTTCCATTCGATTGCTGTATGGGATACCGAGAACGACGTTATCTACACAAAACAGCTTTGAAATGGCAACTGCACATGCGGCGAGATAATTGCCGGATACGTTATGCGGCGAATGCCTCTCACTTATGTCCAGATACCGCGACGCCCCAGTGGCGATACCAGATGAAAATTGCCAACGTGGAAACAGCTGCGGGAGTGGTTGTAGAAATTCCTCCCAGAATTGTTTCGTTTGGCTATTTGATAGCATCGGAGGGCTTTGGGAGAACCAGCTGATCCAAGAGTTATACGATGGATCTGACTTGCCCAGATCTGATCGAGGCTGTCGGTATTTCATATCGATGTAATTCCGAGATATCTGGGTCAACATGATATTTATAGATCTTTTGTCTGCGATAATACGATGTGATACGATTATCAGAATGGTCTGATCGCATTCCTCCGCTACGACTGATCGAATGAGTTGATCGTTAGACAAGTCGAAAGGCGCATTGATTAAGTTTTCAATGGACAATTCATTGGCCGACTTCAAAATCTTGGTTGGGAGTATATCTTCGGAAACAAGTCGTTGTAAGTTGCCATTGATAGTTTGATAGCGAGTTCTCAACATGTAATTAGTGGAGATGAGAGTATTTACAGCTTTAGCGAGAAGCGTGAGGTCCAGATTTCCCCGCAGCGCAAGTTTGCACACTATGTTGAAGCTCGAAGAAGATGGTGAATTGGCCTGGAGGCTGTGTATCTCCTGTTCCAAATAAGAGACAGCTCTATGTGGAGCTAAAAGCTTCCCATTAAAGGCACGAAATGCGCGCCTCCGATCATGTGTGCAATACTGCTCAAGCGTCGCAGCCAGACTTGAGAGTGTCGTGTTACAGATCAGAAGCTGTAACGGTATATTGCAGGCCAATATATCCGACAGCTTCTGTAATGCTTTGATTTGCATTAAAGAATTGCCGCCAAGCATTGAAAAATCGTCATCTGTCCCAATCTCAACGAAATCGCTCAGATTGAGAATTTCTTTCCAAATCCTCTCGATCAACTTTTCCATTATAGTACTAGCCCTTTCTCCACTTAATTGGTGTCCATTCGATACAACCAGGTCCCGGAGAACTTTTCTGTTGATTTTTAGATTCGGACTAAGTGGTAAGCGGTCCATCGCAAATATTCTAGTAGGTAGAGAGTAATACGGTAGAATGTTTTGCAGCTCACGTTGTATGGAACCAACATCCACAGTCGCAGGAGTAGCAAATGCATAAATGCTATCATTCTGGACTACTGCTGCTGCATTTGTTACCGATCCGGAAACTGACATAATTGCTTGCTCAACCTCTTCAAGCTCGATACGGAATCCCCGAACTTTGACTTGATTGTCTTCTCTGCCCAAATACCGTACCTCTTTTGATTCTGTCCATACCCCAATGTCTCCGGTGCAGTACATCATCTGTCCAGGACAGAATGGATCGCGAACAAACCGAAGGCGAGTTTCCTCCTCATTGTCAAGGTATCCCTGCGAAACCGACAGTCCGCTGATACAAATCTTTCCTGGTAGCCCTATCGGTACTGGTCGTCTCTGAGCATCCAGTATATAGCAAGCAGTTCCTGGAACAGGTTTGCCGACTGTTGGCTCTTGATGTCTTCGAAGAGTAGCAATGAGAACGACGATCGTGCACTCACAAGGCCCATAACCATTGTACAATTTACGGCCATTTACAGCCCACCGATCTACAAGCCCTTGGGTAACTGCCTCTCCGGCAAGAAATATAGTATCAAGATTATTGAGTTCCTCACTTACAAGGCTGGAAAGCAATGATGGTGTTGCCATAACAGCATCAACTGTGGTGAGATGTGAGAATGGATGGGCCGGATTTTTCAAAACTAGGGTGGCGCCATAGCAGAGTGTGCCGAATATCTCAGCGATGCTGACATCGAATCCAACCGAAAGCATTTGAGCATTTCTTCTCCCAGGTTTAGAATGCAGCCTCGACTCCGGGGATGCAAGATAAGATAAAATCGGTCCATGGCTTGCTTTGATTCCCTTAGGATGGCCAGTCGAACCGGAGGTGAAGATCAAATAAGCAGCATCACTAGGCTTGTTTTTTGTTTTCAATCTTGTAGTATTAAGAAGTGGCTCTTTGATAACACTTCTCAAGAACAATGTGCGGGTTCCAGCGATTCGCAGGCTTTCGCCGTAGTCTTCGTAAGGGATTATATATATCATTGCCTTTGCCTGTCGAATAATTTTTTCTCTTCGCTTTGCCGGAAGCTTGGAGTCAACAGGTGCGTAAATACCGCCGGCTTTCATGATAGATAAGACGGTTACAATCCATGACAAAGACCCGTCACTCAAAGTTGCCACAACATCATTCGGTCTGACGAATTTAGCAGGATATGTTGCAACATGATTAGCCCTGTTTTCCAATTCCAGATAGGTGAGTGACCCATCATGCGACTCAAGTGCGGAGAATTCTGGCCATTGATCTACTGCCTGCTCGAATGAGTCTTTTAGGGTTTTCGTATCATCCAAATGAGGTCCGATCTGTGGTGGATACACCAAGCTATCAACTTCTGCTTGATTCATCATTTTGTCGCGGACTTGCAATAAAGTATCTGTCGACTGGTCGATAATGCCATGGATTATATTATGAAAATGCCGTTGCAACCGTTCTATCATTGCCGGTTCGTATTCTTTGGTGCTATACTGAAATCGTGTGAACATTTCACCTTGATCTTTTCCAACCGAGATGGTCAACCCAGATTCCATAAAGGATTTATACTGGAACTTCCATGTTCCAGAATTGATCGGACAGGGGATCTCAGGTAAATCGTATTCTATGGCTACAATCGGATTCAACAGCCAGGAGTTATCACCTGGAATAGATTCAAGATAATCTGCTGCAGACCATTGTTGGTCTATGATTTTCAGCAATCTTTCCTGCACATGATTAAGCAAATCCATCTTGTTCATTGAACCACCTAAATCCACGGGAAAGGGGCATGTATTGATGAGTGGACCGACTGTTTTGTGAATAAGAGGCACGGCTAAGCTGCGTCCTGATATAACGACTCCAAAATTCACCTTGTCGTCAGCCAAATAATTTCGAAGAAGTAACGATAAACACGCATAAATGATAACAGGAACTGACACTTTCAGTCTTCGAGAACTTGCTTCTAGGTTTACACAAGAGAGCCTGAGTTTCAGGACCTTATCGGGAAACGAAATCATTTTATCTTCCGGTCTAGTCATATCAGGATTTGGCCGTTTTAGACGGTAGGAAGGGGAGTGGCCATGGAAAATGGTTTTCCAAAAGTCCGCTGATCCTTGACGCGTTTTCTCAACGTATTGACTTCGCTCATGAACGAACTCGGAGAATTTTCCTGGGCAGGAGAGTGCCTTTCCATCGAGTACTGCTTTCAGATCTTCCATCAATATACTCATAGACCAGCCATCTATCTGGCTATGATGTACAAGCCACAACAAATTGAAACTTTGTTTGTGATCTCGAATAACTCGAAATGCATTGATAGGTCTAAAGGTCTGCCCGGTGCACGGAGTCTTAGGTAGAGACAACAGCTCATCCAATACGTTACGGACAGGAGATTCAATATCTTTGCTATGGCTCGAAATCTCGCTCCAGTCAATCTCGCTTACTTCAGAGGTCGCTTGTGTGCCTTTGAGAAGATTGAAGGTAGCTGAAAATATAAGGTGCCGCTTCATTATTATGTCCCATGCTCTCTTCAAGCGACCAGCTTCTAAGATTTCGCAGTCATCGCATGATATAGAAATAAGAAGATAATTAGCAAGTGGCTCGCGAAGACATGCTTTGATCATGCTTGATTGAACTACCGTCATTGGAAATTCAACTAATTGATGTGAAGAACTACCAATTTTGCTTTCATCTTGCCGTGTAATAATTTGACTGGTATCAGTGTCAATAGCTTGGGCCAACGAGGCCGTGAGGCGGAGGCTTTGTGAGGAGAATAAATCCACAACAGATAGAGTCAAGTTGTGTTTGTGTAAGTATGATAAAAGCTTCATTGCAGACAGAGAATTGCCTCCCAGGTCCCAGAAAGAACTTTTAGGACATATTTTACTCTCAGGAATACCAAGGGCCAGCGCGACTCCTGATATCAATATTTGCGTTGTTGTTCCTCTTTTGTTATCTATCTTTTGGGGTTCTGGGACATGTTGCAACTGGCTTCTTAGGTATGGTATATCTACTTTTCCATTATGTGATAGAGGGAGAGAATATAACGAGTGGATGACGTCAGGGACAAGGAACGCATCGTAATGTCGTGCTAACCAATTGCGCACCAGTAATGGCTCAATTTTAGGCGCAATAAAAGCCACCAATCGCCCTTCATGTAATAAGGCAATAGCTGCGGTAACACCTTCAAATGCCCGCAGTGCAGGTACCACTTCAGTCTCCAGATTTATCAGAAATCCTCGATTCTTGACCAGGCTATCTTGTCGTCCTAGAAAAACAATTCCATCTCCAGCATTTCGACGGCCAAAGTCGCCGGTACGGTATATTCTTGTTCCTTTCCAATTGATGAATTTTTGTTCTGTCATGTCCTCGTCCTTGAAGTAGCCAATCGCGAGTCCTGGGCCGCTGATGCAGATTTCACCCTCAGCGCTTTCATCGAGATTCTTATCGAGAAGCAGAATCATGCTTTCTTCCATGGGGCTTCCCAATAGTATTGGCTGATCCTGTAAGACCTCAAAGATGCTAGATGAGATTGTTGTCTCGGTTGGGCCATAGGCATTAAAGATCTTCCGATCTGGTCTCCACCATTTCTTTATTAGAGTATGATTAGGTGATTCTCCTCCTAGAAAGATAGACTTGATGTTGGTGAAATTTTCTGGATACTGGATTGTCGCTAAGACTGATGGTGTAATGGGCAGTATATCACATGTCTTCAGGTCGTCTATAAATCGAGTTTGACTAGAAAGTACCAGCTGACCACCATTGCATAGAGTGCTAAAGAGAACTCCAGTGCATGCTCCAACATGTTAGCGCTGCATGTATGGACTCAATTGATTGGTGGCACAACATACCGTCAAATCCAATTGAAAATAATAACACCACCTTATCCCCTGACTTTACGTTCATATTGAAAGGCTTGGACACACCACCTTGCTGCACATAGTTCAAGAGGCTTGCGTTAGAGATCACTACCCCTTTTGGCGCTCCTGTCGTCCCAGAGGTAAAAATGATGTACGCGGGGTCCTCGAGATTCTCATAACCCACGTGGTGAAACAATTGACTTACTCCGTTCCTTTGGCCTAGGACTGCTTCAATCTCACTCTTCAGAACCATATTATCATTCAGTATTGTCCCCGTCTCAGACTCTGTGCTTATCATTATATCCGCGTTGATAGTACTAAGAACTATACTAATCCTCTCAGAGCTCCAGGTGATGTCCATAGGAATGTAGCAAGCGCCGATTTTGGAGATCGCTAAAAGACACACCACCATTAGTGAGCACCTCGATGTAAGAATTGGCACCTTGTCTCTGGGTCGAACGCCTCTGTCGTAGAGAAGGGTCGCAATTCGTGTAGATCGCGTCTCCAGTTCATCATATGATAAAGTGTCGCCGTTATAAGATAGGG
Organism: Botrytis deweyae; assembly: GCF_014898535.1. Taxonomy (NCBI): domain Eukaryota; kingdom Fungi; phylum Ascomycota; class Leotiomycetes; order Helotiales; family Sclerotiniaceae; genus Botrytis; species Botrytis deweyae. The sequence continues at coordinate 1,597,537 of NW_024066211.1, forward strand.
CAATACTGTCAGGATGAAGATTGGCATGTTGAGAGACCAGGTTGCAGAAGGACTTGCGGTCTCCATAACATCCGGGATCTACTTGCATGATCATTTGGTACAGTTTTCGAACAATGTTCGACAGCAGGGTACGTGAAGTTGAACGAGAAATAAATGAGGCGAGCTTCGTCTCTGGATGTACTGAATTGCAACTCCACGAGAAGGATCACTTTCAGTCTTACATGGATGATTTGTAATAGATGGGCACAATGAATCTGAATTCCATCATCCGATCATGATTTCTCCATGGCAAATGGAATCCCACCACCCAAATCGTTTCCGGCGTTCGTAGATGTTTCGGAGTTTCAATTCGAATTAAACGCCGAGAGGTACTAAACTAATTGACTGTCTGACAGTAATTTTGAATGTGGCTCATTTCATCTTCAGTAATTCATAGCAATCTTTCAAACCACTCAGTCTCTGTCGGCCATGATGCAAATTAATCCATGGCTCTCTTTTGTCATCTGTGTTGCCATCGTCGCCTTCATTGCGGTCCGGGTAGGAAATGGTCACCCCACATACCCCAATGTTCCAAAAATTACAAGGGGATTTCTGAAATCTTTGATTGACTGGGAACCGACTGCTTTTTTGCGACTTCAGGATTATGAAGCTGAGGGATACAAGAAGGTAAAGTTTCCGTATGGAAAAATGCCAGGCGAGCTGGAAGCTGACCCTTGCTAAAGTTCAATAAACATGGGCTTCCATTTGTTGTAAAACTGTTTGGAGTTGATGCTATGATTATGCCCCCGAAATATTTACCTTCACTGAAGAAATTCGATCGTCATGCTTTAAATTTCGCTCAGCATCTCAATGACGTAAGTGCTTTCTATGCTCTCGGAACGAAACATACGAGGAGCTAATTTTTGAAACTTAGAATATGCAGATGGAGGCTACTGTGGGCGATACTGCAATTGCCAATGATATGGAAATCGATTTAGTCGCAAGACATATGAATCTTAAAAGTGGTAAGTATCTTGGATGAGACTCCATGTTTGGTCAATCGTTGACTTCTCAGGCCCCATAATTGCGCTTCTGGCAGACGAAGCAGAATATAAGTTTAAGGATCAGTTAGGGGAATTGCATGGTTCGTGTTGACCTTATTGAATGTGTTCAAGAACGTCGACTTCTTGCTAACTTCTCAAGAGATTACCAAACTTTTAATACTTATAGTCTCTGTACAAATCTGGTGCACCACATCTCTAGCAGGGTACTTGTAGGAAAGGAATTCTGCAGAGATGCAGAATATAATAAGGTGTGCCAGAAATATACCATGACTGTATTTATCAGCGGTGTGCTGTGGAACTTTCTACCACTTGGTCCGTTCCGAAAGCCCTTTTACTGGCTAGCCTCTGTGAAGTTCCGCTGGGATCTTCGGAGAGCCACAGAGTATATCGTTCCTGCTATCCAGAAAAGAATGGAACAGCGTACAGCACAAGTGATGGATAAACCCATAGATGTCATACAATTTGCAGTGGATCAAACGATACCATCACACCGAGAAAATGACGCCAGACAACACGCAAAGCGCATTATTCATTTGAGTTTCGCTGGGACAGGGACATCTATAAGTCTGGTTTATAATCTCATCTGGAAGATTTTAATGTATCCTGAACATCTAGAACCTCTGCGGAACGAGATTGACCTGTCTCTTCAGCAACACGAAGGATGGAATGACAAGAAGATGCTGAGTTCCCTGAGACTTTTGGATAGTTTCATTAGGGAGACACTCAGACACAACCCTGCAGCCTGTTTCTCAGGACAACGCACGGCAATGGAAACACTTACGTTTCCGGATGGCTTTACCTTAAAGCCGTTTAGTCGGATAGCATTCCCGACCCTCTCCACTAACATGGATCCCGATAATTATAAAGATGCATCTACTTTCGACGGCTTCAGATTTGCTGGGCCGGAGTTCTCGTCACGGAGCAAAGGAAGGATTCATGCTTCTGCAGTAGACGAAAAGTTTCTTTCGTAAGTTTGTAACTTCCTTCGAAATCCGATACCATGTATGGATTAACATCTAACTCTTGGTTTCTAGGTGGGGATATGGAAAACAATCATGTCCAGGAAGGTTCTTCGCAGTTCGTCTTGTGAAGCTCGTTTTTGGTCGGCTGATCTACGAGTATGATATTGAATGGGCATCGGAAATTAGACAGTCGCCCAAAGGGATGGCAATTGAAGGTACATTTTTGGCAAACATGGATGCAAACATTAAAGTGCGAAGTCGTCGCGCAAAGTCATTGTGACCGTAAGAGCTGAGAATTTTAGAATACTGCGATCAATAGAAGGTTCAAATCGTTGTCTAAGATACCATGGCTAATTTGGGACCCCCCCCCCCCCCCCCCCAAGAAAATTGGGAACATAAGTTGGCGATTGGCGAGATCAAGCAAAATGGAATTCTAAAGGAAATATTATACCGGTGGTCTAAAGGTTTTTTTTGGGGAAGACACGCAGCATAAGTCCCCATTCCCTATAAGCTTCAGCTTAGCAATCTTTCTGCTTCCCACTTGAAGCTCAAGCCATCTCAACACAATTCTCGAACTCTCTGACACCCCATCTAAGCCCTTGTTCCAATTCCCACAAGAACTCCCCTCGCTCTCCAGACTCTATCAGTCGCTTTTTGATCCAAATTTCCAAAGATCCAAGTCTATCTGCTCCGCCATTTTCTCCCCTCCATTCAAAAAATGTCGCTGCGTCCTCCCACCCGACTTTCCACCCCTTTTCATACAAGTCATGCCGAAACTCCTTTCCAGGATCTTCATGCGTCCAATAATCTATATGGTCCTTCACCATCTTTTGCATAATCTCATCCTTCTGCATTTCTGCCTTCATCAATTTCTCTTTGACTTCTTCCACAGACCAGCTCATATAAGCCGGAGCAATTATATTCCCCTTCTTAACCTGTTCCACAAACCCCCAACCACCTCCATCCATCCACTCCATTTTCCATGTCCAGAAATAACTTCCCGCACTACACCCCTCCGTCCATTTGTTGCATTGGTGCCGTCCGAATTCCCGAGTTAATTCTTCCTTCATAGCAGGTGGAGATTTTGCCCAGCTTTTCTCGTCAAGAACGCAACTGTATTCGCCAATTACAATTTGTGTTTCCCCGCCAGATGAGAGATGCGTGGCGCTTGGGCTGCAATTAGGCAGTTCGCCAAGTTCAGTAGGGATTCGATGGATTAGCTCTTGGGCGCTTTGTGAGCGATGCTTTTCCGCGAACGTGTAGTATTTGTGTGTGTCAATGACGACGGGATTGCTGGGAACATTTCCAGATTTCCAGTCTCGTTCTTTGGTCCATTTCAATGCAGAAGAAAGATCCCATGCATCGCTTATGTAGATGGGCACTTCGGAGTCGATCTCGGAAATAGATTGAATGACGGAGGTGTAGAAATCATACATTCCCTTCTTTCCGGCATCCCAGCATGCTTCGTTACAGAGCTGAATACCGATTAGCCCATCCAACTCCTTACATTCTTTTGCGATGAACAAAAGCGCCCTTTTCGCAAGCTCAAGATTCTTCTTAGAACTCCAAAGTTCTGCTTTTCCTGTACTAGATCCCGAATGCATGTCTGTATTTGCGCCTCCAGGCAGAGCGTGGAGATCTACGAGGACCCCCACTCCAAGAGCACGAGCCCGAGTGATGAATTCTTTGACTATCGTCCAGGAATTTTGATAGACGTCTTTGGCACTCTCAAAGGGTGTTCCGACACAGAATTCTGGTCCGAGCGTGAAATACCCGACTGGTAATCGGATACTGGTTCCTTTTGCCGATTTGGCCAACCATCCGAAAGCTTGATCGGTAACTGCGTTTTTCCAATGTCCCTCCCATTTTTGCCGGGTAGCTTCCACACCATTACTCTTAACAGAAGAAGTTACAGCATCGAGCTCCGAAGATGCACCTCCCACAAATTTAGGGAAGAGCCATGGTTCGAGAACAAAAATTGAACCAAGATTGACACCAAAGTGATAACGATAACGGAGAATATCACGGACAGTGGGCTGAGAGATAGTCGATGGGCGAGATTGATGAATATTATTAACGGGGCGGGTAGAATCCGAAGGAGAAGTCTGAGAAGAGGATGAACCAGAGCGTATATGATCCTTGGCTCTTTGAACGAGTTTCTTCATCTTCAATCGAATTTTTTTTGCACGACTGCTAAGTTCGGTCATCTTCGCAAGCTGAAGAGACCATCATCTTTTATCGTCAAGAGCATATATACCTACATCATCGAAAAAGCAAGTTTTGTTGAGATCTACGAGACGATCGACATTGCTTTCATTAGGTATGCAAATTTGAGTCTTTTGCGGCAGTTGTGTCTGTTGGTGAAGTGGAAGCCAATCATTTCGATGATCTGAGACAGGGAGGCTCTACGTGGCCGAAAAAAACTGGCGGCATTTGACGGCTTTCAATGTCCCTGAATCATAAATCCATTTCAGATAAGGTGTTAAGGCCTGAAACAACCAAACAAAGATTCAGATATTCCATATTTCGAAAACAACATTTGGTTATCTTTATCATATGGCGAATCCACAAAATATAAATATAAATTCCTTCTAGAGGCTGGTCAATCCCGGCCTATCATTTCGGCTATGTGAAGCAGTCGGAAGTGGGGGTCCAAGCACAGCATCGCTTATGTAACATTAGTCTCTTCTGTCTCGTTTGTCCTAGTCTCATGAGGTCGCACAAAGTTCTCCCTTCTCAAACCTCTGGATACCCCAATGCACAAATACAAATTCGAGTGATGTTATTGACAAGATCTCCAGCATCAAGGACGCCGTCGTCTCTAAAATTAATGGTAATGCCTGAAGTCAGGTTTTCGAAAGCTAGTGCTTGCTTAGCACCTACATCACGTGTGAGGTACCGAAAACCACGAAGATTAACTCAGGGGTACATGGGTTAGAATGCAAGGTACACACGACTTCCTGGCTCCTTATGTTTAGCGATTTCAAGACTTATAGAATTGCCCAAACCTTTCCAAACTTTGTACCATAAAGTATGAATCGAATTGACACCAATACCACTGTCGTGATGGCTACATCTCTTGAAGAAAAATCAAATCAGGATCCAAAAACAGTGGCAGAAGTGACGGAAGTCACAACCAATCATGCTGATGGTGCACAGAAACGAATCTTGAAAATATCGACGAAGCTATTATCGAAGGAAGACCCAAAAAGTCACTTTCTTTTAAGCTTGCTTTTATAGGTCTTGCTGCCAGTATGTTTGTTTTCCAAATGGATGCAACGTCTCTTGGAATTGCCCTCCCAGTGAGCCCCTCTAGATTCCTCACCTCCATATACTGCAACTATCTCAAGCTTCTATCTTCCTGCAAAAGATTATAAGACTATGCTGATGCTCATTCTTCATTTAGACTGTAGCGGAAGAATTACATGGCGAAAGTTTGCAGAGCTTCTGGGCTAACATGTCCTATACTCTGTGTAGTCTCGTCATGCAACCACTTTGGGCCAGTATATCAGATGTCTTCGGCCGAAAGCCATCTTTCTATATATGCATGGCATTCTTTTTCATCGGCTCAATCGTTTTTGCGCTTGCAAAGGACATGAATACCATTATCGTCGGTCGAGTGCTTCAAGGATTTGGCGGAGGAGGTATCGACGTGCTTGTGGAAATTATACTTTCGGATATTACAACATTGAAGGAACGTCCATTCTATCTTGGATTAATGGCAATCCCCAATGCCGTAGGGAATATTCTCGGACCGTCAATTGGAGCCATTTTTAGCAATTATGCAAGCTGGAGATGGATTGGATGGGTGAACTTGCCAATATTAGGAATCAGCGCGCCTCTTGTTGTTTTTTTTCTCCGTCTAAGACCAGTTGAGCTTGATGAAAAATTATCTGCCAACCTAAAGAAACTCGATTGGATTGGTATGATGCTGGTTGTAACTGGTATCACCATTTTTGTCCTACCACTCAGTTGGGCTGGCTCACTTCTCCCATGGAAGTCGTGGCAAACCCTCCTCCCAATACTTCTAGGGGCCGCTTTGCTTGTTATATTTGTGGTATATGAAGCTAAGCCCAAAGTTCCTATCCTGCCTCATCGTCTTTTCCACTCGAGAACTGCAAACATGACCTTGGCGGCGGCCTTCGTACATGGCATGATCCTGATCTCGCTGTTACAGTATCTGCCTTTATTTTATCAGGCCGTAGAGCTCGAGACAGCGATCCGATCTGCGGTCTCCTTACTTCCCACCGTCATCATTAGTGTAGTATTCGCAGCTATCTCGATGATGATGATGGTCTCGGTCGTTGGTGGATATGTATGGATCATACGATTTGGCTGGATTATCATAATCCTGGGAACTGGATTGCTAGCACTTTTTGACGTTGGATCTTCGTCATCGCTACTTTTTGGCCTTCCAATTCTTTGGGGAATGGGCGTGTCCTTACTGCGTCTTCTTCTGCTCCCTATTCAGGCAAGCGTGAAAAATGTCGATGATACCGGCTTGGCAATCGGACTTTTGCTGACAATTCGAATGTTCGGAGGTCTTATCGGACTTACAGTTGCGTCAACGATATTCAACTCTGTCTTTTCTGCTTCCATTGCTTCTATTGAATTGACAGGAACTCTTTCTCAGCTCCACAACCCAAGTAAAGCTGTTTCCTTCATTCCAGAGCTGAGATCTCTGGAAATATCCCCAAAGGTCCTGGATGCCGTTTTGAGAGTTTATCTTGGGTGCTTTAAGACTATTTTCTATACGATGGCAGGGTTTGGAGGTCTGGGTCTTCTCACTTCTCTTCTTACTGAAGACCTGGACTTGAACAAGAAGGATGTCGGCCAACAGCGGTTCGAAGAATGATGCACAAAATTTGTCTTAATAATCGTGAATTTAAGGGCTGGATGCGGTAATTTTGACATAAGAATAATTAGATCTTAATTAATACGATTTCATTCAAAGAGGCTCGATACTCAGAGAGATAGCGCATGGTAGGCGCAATAAGACAATGTATCACGTGTGCGAGCTTGGCAGATGCGGTTCAATGCTACCTTCCCAGAGCAGCATTTTTATTGTGCGGACATTTTACTCCCAATTCCCTTCGCAGGTCCACAGAATTTCTGTCGATAACGATAAGGGAATTACGCAGTGCGATAGGTAGGTAGGTAGAAATATGGAGTTCGTATCTTTTCATTCGTCTCAGCAGTAAATTGGCGAACGATGGTTGCATTGAGGCTGACACCCACGTGATGCTGACAAGGTGGTGTCACGCACAAAACATTTCGAGCATCGCATCATGATGACAACAGCGACAAGTGTTTTTGATTGTCCAACTCAAGAATAGTCTGTAAGTTCTCTAAATCTCACGTATTGTTTGAGAACTTCAACAAATAGAGCCGCGATAATGGCGTCCGTGCAAGAAGCATCAGCAACCTCAATAGCTTTGACAAATCAGAATGACAATTTATGGAAAGAAGCATATGAAAAGTTTAAGCACGAAGATTCAGATCTATACGAAAGATTGCAGTCGATCATAGAAAAGGATTCCAATGTCAAAAACAATGTGGGACAAGAACAAGAGCTTGGCGACTTACTTTTTAGAAAGCGTCGTATAATGGAGGACAAGCAATGGGTATTATATTGGCGCAAGAAAGCAATCAAAATTGGACCACAGTTTGATAAGATTGTCAAAGTTTTCAAGTTGATCAAGCCAATTGGAGACGCAGCCGCTGGACTTGACCCCGTTCATGCGGGAATTCCATGGGCCTGTGTGTCGGTTTTATTACCGGTAGGTGTGATATTACTCTTTCTTGACCGGAGCTGATTTTCATAGCTCATTTTGAATCATTCCGAAGAACAGGAGGCGGCATTAAATGGGCTACAAAAAGTTGTAGAGATCGTCCAACGATTTACGTCCTTCAACTGGGACTATCTCAATCTCTCACAAGACAAATCGGAGAAGCAATTGAAGGAATCAATCTTGACTCTGTACTGGAAGATACTTCGGTATGAGGCGACCGCAATCTATAATTTCAACAGACACACAATTGCAAGATACGCTGCATCGATTGTCAGGAAAGATGAGTGGAAAAAGTTGCTCAGCGAGGTCGAAGATTACAGGGACAGTTTTATGAGCAATCTACAACTAAATGACTCACAAAACCAAAAGCGATTCGAAAACGAACTAAGAGAGCTGATTTTGCAGCTAGACAGAACCGATGAAAAAAATCTTGAAGTCATTCAATGGGTATCTGATAAATCATACATTCCACAGCATTACACTGCTCGACAATTACTTTCGCAGTACCCACATGCTGGAGAATGGATTATCGAGAAATATACCAAATGGCTGCATCGAAATGAAGCGCCTGCTTTTTGGCTACGAGGGACTATTGGAACTGGAAAGACGTCAATCATGTCTACCATCATTGAATCGTTCTATTCTGATGTAGCCAGGCAAGATGATCAGCGCATGATTTATTTCTATTGCATCTCACCAACAACATCAGATGATGTTATTCGAAGTCTGGTGTCCCAGCTGGCGTGGACTTTAGATGGCAACGCAATAGAAGCTAGAATCGTTGCCATGTTTGATGATGCAAAACCACCTAACCCTACTATACCGACAACCGACGAATGGTCGGCCGCGCTTCTAAAATTGTGTCAACGAGTCAGTAAAGTCATCATCGTCATAGATGCCCTTGACGAATGCGTTGATTTCGGCAAGCTTCTAGCAATATTGAGAAAGCTTCAGGTCAAGCAGCTTGATGGTATCAAGTTTGTATTTTCAAGTCGATTGAATGTAGATGTGGACAAGGTTTTCACTGCATCAGAGGGTGTTATTTTGACCACCGAAGATACATTGAAGGATATGTCTGAGTACATTGAGAACGAAGTAAAATTTAAAGAGGAAGATATTGATTCTAATGACGAGGAAACCAAGCGACAACTCATGGATCGGATAGTGCGAGTTCTATCAAATTTTGCAGGTGGAATGTGGGTTGTATGCCTATCCGACGTATGCAGAGTGACTGACGTAATCTTAGGTTTAAATGGGTCACCTTGCAACTTGCAATAATGTTTCCGATCGAAACTCAAACATTTTTGCCCGAAAATATTGAGATCCAGCTGTTGGATATCGAAAATCGGAACAGTTCCTTGGAGCAATCCTTGAATGGTGCATATGAAACGGTGTATTTGATGAACACCAAGCCAGGAGCTTATAATACTAGTGTCTTCAAGTCAGTTTGTCAATGGCTATTGTGCTGCAAAACTGCACTGCCCGCAGAAGATGTCCTCAAAGTTATTGAACTGTCGCTTGATCATGATTCTAAACTTCAGAGAATAACGCGAAGTCCTTTGAGCACAAAAGTTGTCTTGCATGTAAGATAAATCTTGGATGATGGCGCAGCATTATAATAAACACTAACCCAGTTCCAACTAGTGCTGTAGTAACTTTGTTATTCAAAGTTCGGAAGGCAATTTTCGTTTCGCTCACTTATCGGTCGAGGAGTATCTTATCAATCATTGCGCTGTGAAATCCGAGTTCCTATATGAAGAATGTCATCTTTTCGTGATGAAGATCTGCCTAGCTTTCATGGAGCAAGAAAGGATTAATTCAGTTACAAAACTATGGCTCAAGCAAAGTTCAGAGGCTACCCTGAGAGACCAGATAGGGAGCCTGGGGCCGGAGATTCTTACCTTTCAAACATATTCCATCTCTTATTGGGCATATCACGCCAAAAAATCCATACCGGAAAGAAGATCCAGAGAAGCTCTCTACAAACGTTTTTGTCTTGGTGCCAAGCTGAGCCCCTCATTACAGTGGTGGTTCTCTCAAATCGACGCCGATAACTACTCAGGAAGCATGACGAACCAGATCGCAGAGATCGCAAACGAAGTGATGGCCAATCTTCCAAGACCAGATCAACGTCCATCCAAGAGTCGTCTTATAATGCTAGGAGTAGCCTTCAATCTTCCTGAGATTTTGGAGAACGGGCTCAACAATTATAAGAAAGAAGTCGATGCGCGATTACGTACTGGTCTTACCCCATTTCTTGTGGCGATTAGGAATGGCAGCCCTGATTCAGTGAAGTATCTCCTAGACCACGGAGCTAATCCTACTCAAATATCCGTCGCTCATAGACAATGGACAAAGTATGACATTATGGGCATGCCAGAGGCTGATGAAGATATGGTGTATTGGGTGACTGGCATGGGTGGCAGCCCACAACAACTTGAAGGCCGTTTGGAGGTAGAAAATGTCCTTCTAAATCACGAGAAGAGTCGAAATCATTTTCTTAATCAACTCGACAGACATTTGAGAACGGATACTCATCCTGATCCATCGCGAGCTTTGAATGTTCTTTATAGAGTTTCCAACGAGGTACCAGTATCTGCAAAGATTTTCAAGTACAGAATCAAAACCAGAGGTCTGGGTGAGCTGGGTCAAGTTCTTGACCTTATGGACGTAGAGACTTTTGACGAAGAAATGGTAGCGGAAGTTATTCGTCATGATTCTTGTGAAACCGTCAAGAACGTGTTTGAATTTAAAGAGATCAGCTCGATCACCGAGCAAATTGTCAGGAAGGCCATTGAGAACCTTGACTCTAGGACTCTCGCATATCTTATGAAGCAATTCGGTCATGATGCCCTAACACGAGAGATAGTGATTGGTGCAAAGCCTCATTCTCACGAGGTTTGGAAAGTAATACTTGATGTTAAGGGGATTCAGTTCATCAACCAGGAGGTTCTTGGCTCGCTGTTCGACACTTGGGCAGAGCCCGAAGCTGTCACCCTTGTTTTGGATTCTTGTGGCACTGATATGGTCGGAAGTTCCCATATTGAAACTATAGCCGGTTCATCATATTCCGATGCTCCTGAGATATTGAATATTATTCTTCGCATAAGAGGATCTTTGGATGGTTTGATCACAGAGAAAGCAGTTTTTGAAGCTCTTCAGGGAGGACGTCCCAAAATGGCAGCAGTTTTGCTAGAGAATTCAGAGGACCCTCCATCGTTGTTGACTGAACGGGTCAAAGAAATGGTTGCTAAGTATGGTGGAAATGCTGGGATGCTGGTTCTTGAAAAGTTTGCCAACACTCGTGATTAATGATTCCGGCTGGATGTTTTGCAAATTCTACAATTTGAAGCTGTGAAGAGAAATAAAACGGACTAATTTGTTGGGAAATTTATTTATGGAAGGGTTTTAGGTGAATTGAAGTTTCACACGACAACAGTCAATGTTCTAGCCCTCAAGCAGGAGGTCCAAAGAGTCTAGACTATAGTCCAACGGTCCAAAATTTTGGAACTCTTAAACCCTTTGAAATGCTGAGATTGTTCTAGACATTGAGTTAGCTTTGGTTATTGAATTCTCTTGAAACAATGAAATTACAGGATTGACAATGATATTCTTAAAATCTCAAAGTTAACCTCTTAGATTGAACTACCCTCCAGACTACTGGAAGCTCTTTTCACAAATTCCTGTGTATTAATGACTGAGTCCTTTCATCCCAATGATCATCAAAAACTAGCCTACCTGCCACGCTTCTATTTCTTTAATACCACTCCATTAACCAACTTCAAACACTCCCGACGCTAGCCGTAAAGAAGACTTTCGAAAAAGATTGTCTTACCAAACTTTTGAACGAGCTAGCATTTGGAACTGATACTCTGATCGACGCTGCGCTGAATGGAGCTGAATAAAGTCTGGTTTGTGGTGGTATCACGCAAGATCGCCGTTCTAGCCGAGGCGCGAGAGCTGGATGCCGTTGTGGGATATGACTGACTCCCAGTACCAAATGAAAGGCCAGCGTGTCGTATCTCATTGCAGTTGTCGAGGATATCTTCCGTTGGCAACCCTTCGATTTAGAGCGAAAATGCACTATTTGTAGGATATTGGTATCTCATAATTTTGTATGTGGGCAATATCCATGGAGGGGGAATTGAATTTCTAATTCTGTCTTGAATTTTTGAGCTTGACGTTAATCATTCATAACTCCACCCACCAAATGAGCCAGCAGCAAATAGTAGAACCTTTATCGTCAAGATCACCCACTCCCGTATCAAACATGCCCCTCAAATCACTCTCCCGCCAGCAATATCTATCAGAGATATAATCTCTACTATAAATATCACCATATTTTGCGATAACTTCGTGTACCCAAGAATCACATGGGTGAAATGAACCCTTGAAACGAAGAGCTCACTTGACTAAGCTGTAAATATATACAAGGAATGAATTGGGACAAGCTCGCCTATCTCATCAGAAAAGCCAGAGTTGATATCGAATCATAGTAGCTGCAAGGATGATCCGGCAATTCCATGATCAAAAGCAACAGGGGGTATGTCTTTTATCATCTTGCCATCCTCCTCGAATCAGTGATCTGGTACGAAATCATCGGGATCCGCGCTGAACAAAGCCTCTTTCCGAAAAAAATTCCATGTACTAGGTATAAGAATACATTTATTTAGGATGGCATATCTATTGTAAATGATCTCTGTCTTACTTAAATAATGAGCTCAGAAGCGCGGGCAAACTATTTCGACCAGAATTTCTCGTACAATTTTTCCTTTCTACGGTGTCAAGAACCCTTGAACATTTGTGCTCTATCGCATCAAATATCCATGCACAATGAAACCAATAGTATGAATTGCTTTCAAACATCTTGTTATTCTGTCACTCCACTTCAAGCAATGGATACTGTTGTGTAGATCGATTTTTAGTCTAGTTCATACATCGCGATCGATAGGTTCAAAAGATGCCCACTTCACTTGAAAGTTTGAAAATTTAGGTATCGCTAAACAAAACACAAAAAGTTGCTCAATCAAAATAGTTCATCATATAGTTGATTATTTTGTTGTAATTTATATCTACAACCGACTGACCTGGCCAACTTTTGAACCCAGCCATTACGCCAAACACCATACTGATAATCACATACTGATGATCATGCACAAGATATTCCTCACTGTTTCCATCCAGTAAAATCTATTCTTCCATAGCCTCATTCTTTGAAGAACTATCTCCCCATAATCCCTCCAACTTGAATTCTTCAGCCCACTCCTTAACAATCTCCTTTTGGTCACCCTTGACATCCTCGCCAACGGTGGCACCAGCAATCTTCTCTGGTGCGATGGCCAAGACAGGCGCATCCATCCATCCTTGAATTCTACCATCTCTCCAATCTGTGATGACTGTTGTAGCAGCACTGCTGATATTTGGCACACCACCCTTTCCAAGTCTTCCTCTCTTTCTCGCAACTTGAATGAGGAAGTCCGAAGTCGAGTCACCATTCACCGAAACCAATGGTGGTAACCCATAGACATCCATCAGTTTGTTGAGCATATCTTGGGAGGCGCTCAATCTCTTCAATAACAATGTTACAGCGGGCACTGGGTCCTCAATTTGCTTGGGGGGAATAGCGTTAAGGAGAACAAGTCTAGCTTGCTCTTCAATTTTCGATGCCTTAGATTTATCACCGGCGGTTGGGAAAACAATACCAGGAGAATCGAGTAAGGTCAATTTGCTATCGATCTTGACTGATCGGAGAGATGTAGTGACACCGGCTTCAGCACCAACTGGGCATGCTGCACCAGCACCACCAAGACGTGATGTAAGAGCATTGATGACCGAAGATTTTCCAACGTTAGGATATCCAATAACACCAACAGAAACCGAACGCTTGAGTTGTTTTGCTGCGGCAAATGATTTCAAAGCCTTGAAAAGTGTTTGCGAAGTACTCTTAACAGTCAATTGACTGTGATTGAAAGTATGTGCGTTTGCTGCTGGTCCAGAAGCTCGTAATGGTAACGTTGGGAAATATCTTCGGAGGTGAATGAGCCATGCTTTGAGCACCGGAGGAGGAATAAGATCGATTTTGTTGAGAATGAGAATCAATCTCTTTCCGCCACTTGCAGCAGCCATAACCATACGTTCGACTTCCTTCGATCGGGTACCTTCGGGATCGCGAGCATCGAGGACATATAGAACAACATCTGCCTGATCAACAACTTGCTTGAAAACTTTGTCGAAAGCTTTTCTTGATCCATCTTTTCGTGTAGGTAATCCGGAGAGCTTAACACCATCGAATGCATCATCTTCTTCTGATTCGGAATCATCATCCTCGTCCATCTCATCACCACTAACAAGGTCATCTTCGTATTGCGCCGCAGCAGCTTTGGCACTAGCAAGTAAAGCTGCCATAGGATTAGAATCGTCATCATCATCGTCCATATCCTCGTCCTCATCCATAAGTTCAATATCCTCCTCATCAACACCTTCCATTCTAGCCTCTACCTCTCTCTCGACTTGCTCTCCAGTCTTGGTAGCCTTCGCATCGGCTCGTCGTTTCGCAGCCTCTTCAGTCTTCCTCCTTCTTCCTTCCTCAATCTCTTGCAAGATCTTATCTTTATATGGGAACAAGTTTGGAATTCCAGGATCCTTCTTTAATCGCGATCGCCATTCTGGATTTTTCTTTCCCTCTTTACGAGCCTTCTTTTGTTTTGCGACTGATGCTTTCTCGATCTTGTGACGAAGACGCACTGGAACACGTTTACTCTTTGGCTCTGAATTGTAAATCAATTAGTAATTAAATCCTTTGAAAAATGATAACAGGTATCGTTCACTTACTTCCGACTTTAGGCATCTTGAGTACTGTTGTGCAATTCTCAAAAAGATGCTGTTGTTGATCTCAACTGTAGTATTTTCGATAATGGAATTTTTCGATTTTCCAAATCCTTATCGCACTAAAATTATTTTCTAATCCATCAACGCTAAGCCATTTTCTGTCTAGCTTCATCTCACTAATCCCAATCACGCAGCTCCGACAACATCGTCACATGATTCCGCCCGCTTCAATGGAGATGAGCACACTCCCTTATTAGACGCTTCTACTTATTGCTTGTGCTCCCCGCCCACGTCAACTTCCTTCATATTGAGTCAGAATCAAAAATTATTACTTTCCTTCATTCCTCATTCTCTATTTAATCTTGCCACTCCCCAAGAAACTGTTCAAAAAATTCACTCAACGCTTTAACAATCACGAGGTCTGAATCTATCAACAAAAAAAGTTTTGTTGCATATCTCATTTGAGGAGGAGAATTGCACAGTTTTAGTCGGATTTAGACGGGTCAAAGGGTCTCTCTCGCCAATTTCACATATCTCAACATCCACCCCACCAATTTACTTACGGTTACTTGTGTTTTGATCCTTGCGATCTTCTCTTTATATTCGATTCAATTATTTTTGTAAAAGGAGAAATCATGGGTTCTGTTCCGAGAGAGTTTTCTGCTCCTCCTCAAAAAGTGGTCTTTAAGGGGCTACTTTTCGATATGGATGGTACTATTATTGATAGTACCGATGCTATCGTTAAACATTGGCATCAGTAAGATTCTCCTTTCCAATAATGATAGTGAGAGATTTTGAATAACAAAAATTGCCAGGTTAGGTAACGAAATAGGAGTAGATCCTAATGTGATTTTACAGACAAGTCATGGAAGGAGAAGTATTGATGTCTTGAAGATTATTGCTCCAGAGAAAGCAAATTGGGACTGTAAGCTCTGTTTATTATCATCTGCTAGTCTTCAACTTTCAATTATATATCTATTGCTCTCACCATGTTTATATACCCTTAAATCGGCAAGAAGTCTTTTGCTTGGTTTATTCTCATACTACCTACTAGCGAGGCCTCGAGGGGATGCTTCAAAAACCAAGTTTGGTTCTTGAGTCTTATTCTATCCGAAGGCATGACAGGGTTAGAAAGGAATAGTCGATTCTCAATCCGAGTGGAATTTGTATTCCAGCTAGATCACAAATCGTGTTCACACTTATTGGGGAGTCAACCGTTATGTGACTCTTCCCATGCAGAATATATATATTCAAGCCCACGGCGGCATCTTGCTATAGTCCTACTTCTTCAACCTCATGTACCACCTAATCCATCCATCTATTCCACCACCCTCCTCCCCAATTTCCAACCCCCCACAACCTAACACTCCATCCAGACATAAAATACATGGAAGGACTCCTCCCCAAAAACTACGGTGACGACGCCGTCGAAATCCCCGGCGCCCGCTCCCTCCTCTCCTCTCTAACCAGCGCTTCCCACCCTTGGGCCATCGTAACATCCGGCACTTCCCCCCTCGTAACCGGCTGGCTCAACGTCCTCAAACTTCCCATCCCAGAGCATCTCGTCGTCGCTGAAGATGTTCCAAATGGAAAGCCTGATCCAGGTTTGTATTCCTCCCCAATCCTCTCTTCGAACCCCATCCCCCAAAAACACACTAACACTCCTCCCCAGCCTGCTACAACATGGGAAAAGCCAAACTCAACCTCTCCTCCGCCCCCGACGGCTCCCTCCTTGTCCTTGAAGACAGTCCCGCTGGTATCCGCGCCGGCAAAGCAGCCGGATGCAAAGTACTAGCCGTAGTAACCACACACACCATTGAACAAGTCGTCGAAGCCGGCGCCGACTGGGTTGTCAAAGATTTGGAAAGTTTGAAAGTTGTAGGAAAAACAGACGAGGGTGTTGAGTTGGAGATTTCGAATGCTTTGGTTTAGATTTGTGAGGATAGGAAGAGAATGAATATTAAGCGCGCATATAAATAGATAGATAGACACTCAATCGTTCGAGAGTCAGTCGCAAGAATATATAGAATACAAAGGTAAATTTGGGAGACTCGAATGAAACTTTATCAATGCTTTTACATTCAAGTCCATGAATCTCTCCTGCTTCCATTTGAACAATCCTCACTCCCCGTAACCTTCCACTCACGACCCCTAAATATCCCTTTCATACCACCCATCTCCCTTCCCTATATACCATCAAAACTCAATAAACAATCCATATTCAAATCATCAACCGACCTCCATTCAACAACCCTAAATCACCTCTCTAACAATTTCCACATCCAATCCCCCTATCCCATCCTATCTTATTCCCTCTCACCCTAAACTTTTCTACAGCATCCTAAACCTAGAATATCATCAAGCATACTACTACACACCCCATTCCTCATTACACCCGATTTTCTTATTTCACTCCCCCTTCTACTTCACAATCCCTCAATATCTCTTTTATACCACCTTTTCCCTTTTCTATGAATATTAACAAAATATTGATATTTACATTTCCAAATAGTTTTCTCTCTATCTCCAATTTATATCTCCTATGTCTCACTCATCCCAAAATCATATTTCAAATCCTAGGTTCAATTCAACTCTATCCTATCCTACCTCATATTATGCTACCTTATATTATCCAACAATCTCATATTATCTGAGAATCTCATATCATAGTATAATATACTATCCACCCATCCTATTCATTCCATCCATCTCACCATCTCACCACCACCTCACAACTTCAAGTCATATTCATCATTCCATCCATTCACCCATCCCATCCCATCCCCTTATTACAACCTCATAGTCTCACCCCATCCCCTCAACCTCATTACCTCATCATATCCCACCCCATCATCCCCTCACCCCTCACCCCTCACCCCAATCTCACCCCCAACCTCCAGCAACTCCCTCACCATCATTCTCCTTTCCCTCTCTCTTTCCAATTCTCTTTCCCTCTCTCCCCAATTCCAAGCAAAGAGAAATAAGTAAAAAGAAACCGAAAGTTTCAACTCTTATATCCTCTTACCAATCACCTATCTATTTAACATCAATACTACCACCACCATCATTGTTATTATTATCTTTATCATCATCATCAAGAATCTCCTCATCTCAATCCCTCTCAATATCCCCTCTCAATATTCCCTTTCAATATCCCCTCTCAATATCCCCTCTCAATATCCCCTCTCAATATCCCCTCGTCAATAGCCCCGCGCAAGAGCCACGCGAATATCCCCTCTCAACACACCCTCTTCAGTGGCATCCCAGCACAGCCCAACACACCCTCTTCATCCCCTCTCAAGTCCCTGTCAATAGCCCCTCGCAAGACCCCCCTCTGCATCGTCATCTCCTACCCACACACCCTCTCCATCTCATCTCATCTCCTACCCACACACCCTCTCCATTTTATCCCATCCCACCCTATCCCATCCCATCCCATCCCCTCTCCATCCCCTCTCATCTACCCACCCACTCACCTAAATAACTACCTAAACAACTACCAACTCTCAACCATCCCCTCCCAAATCGCAAAAAAAATTTGTATAAAATTCCAAGCGATCAATATACGTTTATGAATCAGGATAATTAATCTTAATAGTATAATTATGATTATGATTATAGTCAATACCATCACTATCACCATCACCTCACCATCACCTCACCTTACCTCTCCCCCCCCCCTCCCCATACCAGCCAGCACCAAGACCAAATACAGAATCTCCTCACAACATCACAACATCACAACATCACACATACACCGAAAATACAAATCACAAAATCACAAAAATCACAAAAATCACAAAAATCACAAAAATCACAAAAATCACAAAATCACAAAATCACAAAAACCACAAAAACCACATAAAAACCACACATCGAAACATCCAAACAACAACAGAATTATTACTAATATTTCCATATTCCATATTCCATATTCCATCTTCCACTTTCCCAGAGTATGCAAGGCCATTCCACATCTCTATTTCCCTTTCCATCCGTATCCATGCATATATATACCCATATCCCATCCCATTTCAGCCCATTACATTTCATTCCCCCGTATACCAGCTCCCTGATTCCACCTCTCAGATACCATTCCTCATGCATTATATCACCTCACCCCACGAATGAACATTCACATTCAACTCAGTATCCCCTTCGATCATCATCAATATCAATCGTCATCACGCAACACACAAAAACCACACCACCACCATCCATCCATCCACCCATTCATAATGCAACGACACGCACCACACAAGCAATTGGAATTCTCAACTCAAGATAAAGAACACAACACAGAACAGATGACAAATAGTCAGGACTCAATAAATATGTCCTTAGTAAAAAAACGAAAATGTTTACAAATTCTCAAAAAGCAAAACAGACAGAGGTATTCCCTTCCAAACTCCATCCCCCGATCCCACCCACACAATCATCCATTCGACCCTTACGTCCAATATGTGCTTCCATAACGGGTATAAACCAGTTAAATCAATCCCTATCCATCATATGCCAAAGCCTTGCACGCAATGCAAAAGTGTATATCCTGACCAGCCATAATACCCCATGCTCTTGAAATCGGCAAGAAGTAAACAAACAAATCCATCGATGCATGCCCTTGCTTGGAAAAAAAAATCAACGAAGCTAACCCTTAGCTCATATGCATTTCGTTGCCACCAAAGAATCCTCACACATTGAAAGTTGCGAGGTAAAAGAGAACAAGGAACAGACAAGGGTAGTTAACGCAACAATGAGAACGAAGTTGCCAAGGTACCTTTCATCTTCAAAGAAAAGGCACCCGGGAAGAAATTAAGTGCTGTGATGTTAAAAACAGATGAGGAAAAATACATCGAGAAAGAGAAGCAAAAGAAAAAGAAAAGATCAGGTGTAAAATTGTAAAAGTTATTGCATGAACAAGCAATAAAAAGTAAGAGCCTTAAAAGATGAAACATGCCATAGCCATGCAGAAAGACAGCCCATTTGGATGCATGACATATGATAATGCTTAGCATGGGAGAACCGGAATAGAACATTGCTGTGTTGTGATGCAACCCCATTCCACCATTGCTGGAGAATATTCGATGTAAGATATGTTGGAGGATGGACAGATCGAAATCGAGAAGAAGCATACACGATCATACTGATCTCGAGGTGTGTATCATATCTTCCTTCGTTTCATTCCCATTTTCTAGCATCCCCCCTACATTGTGATGCCATCATCTAATGTTGACTATGCAATATTCGTCTTTGTATCTCCATCTATTGCGGTTGACCTGTCCAACCCCAGCCAGCACTAGTTCCAGTAGGTTGTTGTGGAGCCCAGCCTTGAGAGCTAGGCTGGGGGCCGGAGGTTGTAGGTTGCATAAATTGATGATTGCTTGACTCAGGTTGATAAATATTTCGATTTGGTGCTGCATAATTTTGCCCCATCCCTTGCATACCAGAATATTGTAATGCGGGTTGCATTTGAGGATTGCTTCCTGATTGTCGAAGTGGTGGAGGGGGAGGTTGATGAGGAGATTGTTGTATATGTGGCGATTGCTGACTAGGATGGGATGGGTAGCTTGGGTTGAACGCATGTTGCTGTGGGGACTGCTGCTGTGGTTGACTTGATGGCCACATCTGATTCTGAGACGTGAATTGATAAGAATTCGTCCCTTGATTCATATTGCTCGCAGACGCAATTGGTATGCTGGGAGATCGTCCTGCTGCTTGCTCCTGTCTTGATGGTGCACTTCTGATCGGAGGCTGTGAAACAATACCAGGTTGATGAGAAGCCTGCGAGTAAGAAAGATTCTGTGGGTTCTGATGTGCCAAGATTGGTTGCTGCGCAATACTTTTTGATGCTCGTGGCGAGCGCAAATTTTGTGCAGATGGAAGACCGTCGTGATTACCAGTAGCTTGCACAATGTTACCTCCAGAGACCTCATGAGGTTGTCTCCATCTTCGTTCCAGATAGTCGTGACTACGGCTTCGTTGTTGATTGATCTGCTTACTATATTCAGCTGCTTGATTTACATGATTTGATAAATCGGCATGTGAACTAGGTTGGGTCCTATCTTGGTACGCAGTCCCGGCTAGTTCTTGTCTTGGACGTTGAATGCTGCTGTAGTCTCTCAAACGCATATCAGTTTGTTCTGGTGCAAGAGTGGTTATCATGGGGAGTGGGTTAGTGGCACTAGGAATACCCATCATAGCAGATGGAACCGCTGCTTGCGGGTACCCATAATGTCCCGGGCCATTGCTGTAAATATCGCCATGGTGGTGACTTGCAGCAAGAGCAGCAGAGGCTTCGGCAGCAGCGGCGGCATCTCGGGCTTTTGCTGCACCCGGTCTCTTTTCCCCAGCAAGATCATCCTCAGTAAACCCTTGCTTACGTGCTTTCGTTTCCCAATAATCATCTCTAACCCGACGCCCATTAACGATAACCCTGCTACCAAATTGCCGGAACATGGATTTTGCAGTAACGATCGCTATTTGGCGAGAGCGGTAAGAGAAAGGTAAGATTTCTTGATGGATCAAATCTTCCTTCTCTGCTTGGGTGGCGATGATCTTGTAGAGAGATCTATTCTTGTTAAACAGTAGATATGAGTCCCGGTATCCTAGTACTCTGGCACACTCTGTTGCCAACATGAATAGTTTATCCCCTCGATTTGGTACATAGAATGTTCGACACCTGTATTCGCGTCCATCTGTCAAATGGCCCATAGCTGAGACCTTCTTCTCACCCTGCTCATCATATTCTCGTGGAATATACTCATCTCCCTCTGCACCCAACTGGTCGGTGGTATGATCCCTCACAGTTGGTAAAGCTTTGATAACTGGCTTGGGAGTTTGTTTAGGAACGGGCGTTTGAGCCAAGTTTGAGCCTGGTGTACGGTTATGAGGTAAGACCGCATGCTGCGACTGAGGAGTCTGCGGCTGGCCACTTTGGCTTGAGGTTGAAGTTGAATGTGGCATTTGGCTTTGTTTGGAATTTTCTGAGGTATTGACGGCCGACTTCAACTTCATCGGTCTTCCTCTCTTTCGGGGCTTTGAGTCACCTAGAACAAGATATGAGTGTCAGCAATATTTCTTGAAAGGGTAAAGTAAGTGCGCATGTAACATGTTGTTAGGGCAAGTGCGAATAAAGCGAAACCCGAATAGATGAGGAGTGATAACATACCGTCATCTATGTGATTATCCACCTGTGGTATTTCATTATATGTATCCGGAGAGCGACTTCTTTTAATTCCTCGAGGAATTTCATTTGGTGAAATTGCTTGGGCGGGGTTGAGAGCTCCTATCGCATGGCAAGATTCAGTCAGTCAAACGTTCGTAGCTCCTCAAGATAAGAACATATAAGTATCCTAGGTAGATATATTCATATAGGAAGGGAAAGGAAACTGAAGCTTCAAAAGATATCTCCAGTCCCATCAGCATTTTCTAATAGAGATCATAGTTACCTTGATTCAGAGCTTGAGGATTAATAGTTGTGGGATGAAATGGAGCTTCGATACCACCCCCTCCAAGTCCATTTGTCACGGCCGAGTACATGACGAAATGCGCAACGGAACGGAACGCAACGCGACGAACGGGTCGATCAAAAGAAAAGTACAAAGGAATAAAAAATTCCAAAATACTTTTTAAGGACAGTCTTGGGCGATGGGATATATGATATTCAACCTGACCCCAACTCCTAACACTGTTCACGTTCGGCGCGCGTTTGCGCTATCGTCGCAAAAAAAAAAAAAAAAAAAAAAAAGATGTAGGAGGAGGTTTGAATGCACGCTCCAAGATTTGATGACTGCGGCGTAGAAGCCGTTCAGCTGCATTAACGAAGCGATTTGTTCTGCACCATGCATGCGGGCGACTGAAGAATCCTGTCGCTGGAGTTTTTGGTTGATCAAGGGATTTTAATTAAGTCGTAGTGTCGTAATGGTAGTGCAGCGGAAGGTGGTGTGAATAGTGGTATAGTAGTGGATAATGTGGATAATGTGGATAGATATATGTAGGGTGAAGGGTTGCTGATACCAGGCCGAGCGGATAAGGGAAAAGGACCCTTGAGCGAAGGGCCAAAATGCAGATGTCGATTAATTGGATCCCCGGAAAATGAACGATGTGTATGTAGGTATGTAGGTATGTGGGTATGTGTGTATGTATGTGTGTATATGTATGTGAAGGATCAAGGTCACAATGAAAACAATTCCCACTTCATATAAATATAAATGTATAATTTGGGGTCTTTCCTCTCTTTTGTGCTTGCGAGTAATTATTGAAGAGTTTTTGATCTGAAGGTACTAGTTGTATAGTAGATATGAAATTCCGATATTTCCTTTGTTGAATGGTGGCTGGTGACTGGTGACTGGTGACTGATGATTGGTGGTTGGTGATTGGAGGTTGGTGGTTCGTGAAGAGGAAGTGGAAGAGGAAGAGGAAGAGGGAGAGGGAGAGGGAGAGGAACAGAATGAAGAACAGTCAGTCTTATTAGGTATGCATATATCTAGCCATGTCCTTGGGGCCAAAATCCAGTAGTCTTCCTTGATACTTCTTGTCAACGTAGATGAGTATCATAGACCGGAATGGGTACTAGAATATAGATGATTAAATCGAAATGATTTTCCGATACAACCGAATAGGATATAAGATCAATGGCGCGACGGCTACTTTACACTTTCTCAGGTACAGTCTTATATTTATGTCCCTATGGCTTTTCTTAGTCGACTTGGTCTCGGTAGTTATATGGTATTCGTGGGCCTTTGTCGCTGTTCGTACGAGGGTCTTTGGGATTTATCTTGGGGTCTGGTCGATGAGAAATGAGATCAGGTAAGCATGTCATGGATCAACAGATGGTCTTTTATTCGCAACGAACTCGTGGGAAAGATGCCGTGTATGGAGTAGTGGTGGGTGGGAGATATAAAAAGATTATGGTCAATGTGTAGGTAGGCTCAGGTAGGTATGGACAGAGTAGTATGCACTATGGTATGTCCTCCAAAGCTAGGTAAGGTAAAGTAATGTAATGTTCAATGGGGGGGGATTATGAGAGGGAAGTCGAAGCTTGAATATTTGCTATACTAACATAACAATAATAATAATAATAATAATAATAACATGGGTAAAGAGGGTAAAAAGAGTAAAAAGAGACAGAAATCCTCCCCTCGAATACAATAGTGAAGAAGAGGTAATTAGTCAACTACTACCTATCTAGGTAATGAAACTAATGATGATAGAATGTCCGAATAAAGATTGATTGATTCAACTCACTATTTACCTACCTAGATAGGTATAGATGAAGGGGTTCAGTAGATTTCGAAGCGAGTCCGTCTTCCTGTTCGCCTTTGCTTTACTAGGTCCCGTCGTAGTCTCTCTCTTCTTTTCCAATACAATAATAAGGCATGGGAATGACAATAATGAAGAGAGGATACCCACCAGTAGGTAAAAATTCGGAGTTTAGCAAATACTCGAAATGATAGGTGGAAGGGGAGTTAACACTAAGAATCAAAGCCGAGTTAGTCCCGCACAAGTATCTAGACAGACACTCTAGAGGGAAAGAACTCAACCAGAAATCCAGAAAGCTAGACAAGAAGGCTTCTCTTTTCTCTTTCCGCTATGTCGTTATCAAACATGGGCCTGACTGCGGAAACGATAACCCTGGTAACTATTGCGACAAATACCACTCAAGGACTTGCTGCGCCAGACGCAAGGACGAGGTACGGTACGGGTAAAATGTATCTTTCGAAGCTGGGCGTTCCAAGGTATTTTTCCGCCCTGATGTTGTGATTGGAAGATCCAGCTGACGAGGGACAAGTTGATTTCGGGACCGCCAATTAAATCGAAGAGTTAACTTCTTTTCAATTGTCCGAAATGAGAAGTAAATAATTTACATTACAGGATTACTAGAAAACCCTAGGCAAACGAAGGAGAGGATTCTATCTGATTCGAAAGTGCTTGATTCTGAAGCTTGAGATATCCGTTTTTTATTCTGTTTTGTGGTTCAAGTCATCCTCTTGCAGGTGAATAGTTTGTTGCTTTCCTAAGTGTCCTTGTTTTGATTGATATTGGTAGGTATTCGCGATTGGCAAGGCAAAAGCCCAATGGATCTTAATAAGAGAGCTTCAAGGTTGAAGGGGTCCCAAGGTCGTATTTTTCATGTACTGTATCTTGATCCTGGTCATGTAATGTTGCTGTGCACGATTTCATCTGCGTCTTTGGTAACTTTTGGTACTTCTCGTGCTTCTCGTGACAACCTCTGAAAGACAGATACTGAAGATCTAAGTGGACTTTTTATCCGATTGGTACTTGATAGTTCTGACTGTCTTTTGCTATTTCATTGGACATGAGCTAATCTATTACCAAAGTATCCGATCTTCACAAGATACTGTACGGTACTGCACTGCACTGTGTCTATGTGTACTTTTATGTATTTATCCTCTGGCATAAATTCGTAGGATCTGTTCGCTTGATTGTGATCAACCAGGGTATTGAGAGGATGCAAGTTTGATAGGATCCTCCCTTCAAGCGAACGGGTATGACGGACAGCTCCCCACGAGCTTGATTGCTTGCATATGGATTGTTGAAGAATATGCAGTGATATGCTCTGAGGAACTGAGGAATGGAAAAGATCGCTTGTGAAGTTGTGGAATGGAAGTACTTGAAGCAAGACTTTTTTTGAAAAGCAAGCTGACGGCCGACCCACGTTACGGGATATCAAGACTAAAGGGCTTTTTGGAAGGATTAAGAGAGATCATAAAATTATGAGACCTGTAAGAGGTCAGAGACTCCAAAGTTATGTAGTATTGAAAGTAATAAGCGCCGCTTTGCCTTAGTTTCTATGCCACTTTTTGATCGGGTCAACCTTGGAAGGTTTCCTACTCATCTCATTTACCAACTGTTTCTTCGGAAGGAGTCAGCCGTTAACACCTTCTCGGTTGTATCTGCAGATGAGTATCGGAGATGAATAACCTGGAAGCTCTTATTCTCTATCTTGCTAAAAGATAGAAATGATTTTTAGGTATGTGCTCAATGTTTTGTCACGCGATACATTAAAGAGAATCGCGTACCAAACTCTACATTCTATGTTGATAAATGATCTGAACATTACATTCTTCTTCGATATCCCAATTTAGAACATCAAATGGTTTATGTGGCTTAGATATCGTTTGATACGTCGTTCACCTTGTAAACACGCGTGAGAGCATAAGTTACATCCATACACACAGTACACCCAGTACATACAGTACATGCAGTGTAGGAAGTTTCCTTTGATCTTCGGATACAACCTCAACCTCCAAAGTTCCAGATTATGCCGCGTCTCGAGCTACCAATCGTATTTCGGCCGCTGGGCTGGAAAGTTTTGGTCACTGGCACATATGTTTTATGGAGAAGCGATAAGATGTCTCAAATTGTACAATCAATGACGATGTTATATTATTGCTGTCCAGATTCTATTTTCTTGATATCTACGACCATTTTTGCAAAGAATTGCAGTAGCCAGGCTTACAAACCCAAAGATGTCAAGGATTCCCGCTTTTTCTTCAAGGGTGTGATTGCATATGAATGAGATCAGCCTGCAGTACCCCGGTACATTTATCACGATGTTAGTGGATCTCCAAATGTTGGTAATTGCCTAATGGGGTACTATCTGCAGCTTCAAACCTTTGAACGTGCCTCTCGCCCAATTTGGAGGAAACGACCGTCGTGTCAACGAGTTAGCCCAAACTTTCTCTTCTTCCAAGGATGGAGAACTCTAGCAAGTGTCAAGCAATCTCTTTGCATGCTTTCCGGCTGATTTGACACGTTGTCACGATGTATCCGGGCTTGAATATCACAACTTTGAAGCAAGCATGTAGCAGATTCATGTCCGACGCAGAATGTACGGAGGTACATATGAGGGGCCCCTTGAAACCATTTCTAGCGCTGACAGTGCAGATGAATCGAAACAAGATTCCTAAAATGTCTCTACAACCATTAGAATGCAGTTTCGTACGAAGTATCAATGTACCGAACAAACTCATATCATTACAGCAAGGTTGCTGGGCTGCTCAGCTACTGAGGTATTGACAGATATGTAATACGTTTTGAGAGACCTTAACAACAGATGACGAAGAACCATAGTTGAATTTAATTGGGATACTTGATATTCGTCCAAAGAATTAGAATGTTTTAATGTCAAAACTTCAGATGGATTCTAGCTCAAGAATATTGATGGATTCTAGCTCAAGAATATTGATGAGATTCACACCTCATTGGTCAGCAGGATTTACAGACATGATATCGACAATATTTCCAAAGCCCCCAATTGGCCAAGGTCTGAACGTGGGCTAATATTGATAAATTCGTAATTCTATTGAATCACAATCGCGAAAGGCAGTGTGGAACCCCTGTTCTTCTCAAGACACACAAGATACGTTACGGCGCGGCGTCTTCGGAAACTAAATTCTCCATATATTTTGGTCAGGGGAGGTTTCGGCACCTTTCTACAAGGGAGATCTCGGGGCCGTGTCTGCCCTATTGAGACCGGCTCAGGTCCAAGTTGTTTTCATCCTTGTTCTATCCTTATCACTGCTTGGCCTTCAATAATCAATTCACATGCTTCTCGTGCTACGCCGTGGAGATCACCAGAAGATATGACTAACTGGATGTTCAGGGCGTGATTAGTATGTGGGCAAGGTCTACGAGAGACTACGACCTTCCGTATCCCATCGTGGCTGAAAAGTATTACTGCCTTTGTGTGGACAGCGCCTATCATTTCTCGAAGAATATCCTCCAAGCCCGACCTTGTTTCTGTATCGATATCATCGATATTAAATCGGTAGTAGAAATGACTCTTTGCTGCATCTACCGCGCTAGACACTGTCAAAATTGTAGCATCGCTTCGCACTCTACGAGGCACATTACACAAACATATTTCTGAGAGATACGATTGGTCAAAATGCAAGTCTACAGCCAAAAATTGCGGTTACAGATGACTCGAGTAGTGATGAATCCACTTTTACCTAGAACGCGGCAGATCTACCCAGTTTCCCTCTTTTTTATCCTTTGCCAATGATATATTTACGATTCATGATTAACACGGGCAGAGCCGCGCTTGCATATTCTCTATATTCTGAATGTGTACGAGGAATGGTCATAGGATCATTTTAACCTGGTCCATTCAAGCTAAGACATTTTTTTAGCGGACCTTTCTGTGCTCCTCGCCCTAATTCTAAGCCACTAGCAAGTCTTCTTCCCCGGTCGACATCACATTTCGAAAGGGTCTGATTCTTCGGCAAGCAATGAGATGTCAAGAATTAGCCAGTCAGTGTATGCTAAGTGCATGAGAACGATTTTCTTTGGTTGGACTTAGCATGCACAACATCAGGCTGTGCGTGGAGGCTTACGGGCGCATGCCTCCCGATTTTTCATCCTGGATTACCCGTCGAGCCCACTACTGTAAGCAAAGAGATGTGTCTGAGCTTCTCCCGCAATTCGATTCGACTGTGGGTGAATCTGGTGGTTTAGTTTCTACGGAGTTTATAGTGGTGGGTGTGGAAGAGCACCTGCACAAGATTTCTGCAGCCAACCACCTTCATGATGTCGGTTCGCTAGGATTGTAGTTGCGATATTGAGTTTGGATGGACCCTTTTTAAATTTCTTAGTTTTTAAGCCCAAGGCCCCATGAAATATATTAATTCAAACCTTCTTCCATTTCATGCTTCAGCGGAAGCTTAAAACTTTTGAGACATATCCTTATCATAATGCATATTTGCTGCATTCTTCGCCATCTCTAGAGCTTTCCAAACTGGGTTTCTTGCCCACTTCGGATCTATTTCGCATGAAGATGGGCTGGAAGCAACTCTAAACAGCAGACAAGCTTAAAAGTAAGACAAAGTCTCAAATTCCAGGTTCATCAAAGTGACTCATTACAAATCGGAACGTTCCTTTGCCACGAGATACCTGCTTCCAGGATATCGGAAGTCAAGTGACACATATAGTCTGGCTGCTCGCTTGCCCGGCAATTCGTACATTCCTAGGTGGGGAGGTATCCTCTACAGGTGGACATCACGTGTACGAGATTGCAGATGAAACGGTCATTGTGCATTATCGGGAGCGATTTCTCTGTGTTTCTTGTTGTGTATCTTTCGAGGGGTGTAGCTCAAGCTTCGAAAATGGAATGTGTGCACGACATTTGGAAGGGAGGGGTATGAGCATTGGATTTAGATCACTTGAGCCCTCAAAAGGATTTGCTTGGATGTGAATGTACCGGTGATGTTATATTTTGAGGTTATGATCTCGCGAAATTTGTTGTGGTTATGTCTATTGCACTCGATGTGCTCTGAGGATCAAGAAAGAAACCCGTTGAATACAATATGACATTGTTTTTGTGTAAAGAATTTGATATTGTGAGATGGTTCAGCTTGTTTGAAATGTGATATATCAAGCTGCACTAGGTGGACGATAAGCTCTTATCGCTCATACCTAGTGTCTGATAAGATCTATCGTAGCCGCACACAAGCGCATATCGCGTCTAAATTTCCTCAATTTGCACACAAGCTGTCGCAAGCTGTTGAACAACCATTCCAAAACAATCCTATCATTCAGCCATTATGACGAGTCTCAAACGATCTATGGGATCGGATCCCTACTCCTCCAATATATCGAGTAAAGTCTATGTACGATCCACCAAAAGTGGCAAAGTTCAGAAGATTGTTCGTGAATTATATCTTCGACAAGATATTCCCTGCTCATCCAAACTTTGCGACAGCTGCCTCAAGACTGCGCCACCAGATGCGAGTGGTGTTGGTAAGTTTGATCTCGATAATGTATATGATACATGCGCATGATAGAAGACTTACTTTGATGCAGTACCACCATTCGTTCTATCGGAAACCCCTGCGGGAACAGCAGCATACCCTCAGGGACATTACCTAGTACCCGATACCAATGCGTTACTGAACGCCCTCGATCTTTTTGAACAGGCATCGGCCTTCTACGATGTCATCATCTTACAGACTGTCCTTGAAGAATTACGAAATAGATCACTGCCGCTTTACAATCGCTTGATTGGGCTTACAAAGAGCGAGGATAAACGATTTCACGTCTTCTTTAATGATTTTCGTCTGGAGACTTATGTGGTTCGGGAGACTGGAGAAAGTATAAATGATAGAAATGATAGAGCGGTTCGACGCGCGGTCAAATGGTACGATGAACATATCACACAAGCTGTAAAAGCTTCGGGAGGACGTTCGAAAAAGATACCTGCTGTTGTAATGCTCAGTGATGATAAGGAGAATCTCAGAAAAGCAAAGCGTGACGGTATTCAAGCATGCTCCCTTCGGGAATATGTTAGTGGATTGGAGGATGCAGATCGATTACTGGATATGATCAGTGCAGCACAAGAAGACAAAGAAGCCCGAGATGCTAGAACTTCTGGAAACCTATACCAGGAATATTATTCAGTATCGAAAATGATGACTGGTGTTAAGAACGGCACGTTACATCAGGGTATTTTTAATGTTTCGCCATACAACTATTTGGAGGGGTCTGTGAATGTCCCCGCTTTCGACAAATCATTACTTGTTCTTGGCAGAGATAATATAAATAGATCTGTTCAGGGTGATGTTGTTGTTATCGAAGTGTTACCAAAAGACCAATGGAAAGAGCCTTCTACAAAAATTATCGAGGAAGAAACCTTAAACAAGGATGAAAACGCCGATGCTGATGAGGGAGAAGCTGTTGTCACCGAGAAGGAGAGACGTGCGCTGCAGGAAGAAGTAAAGAAGACCCATAGCAAGGGTACGGAGAATCGTCCTCAGCCAACTGCTAGAGTAGTTGGTGTCGTAAAGCGTAATTGGAGACAATATGTCGGTCATGTGGACGAATCATCTGTTAGTCAGTCGGTGAAACAAGGTCGCAAGCAACAAACTGTTTTCCTCATTCCCATGGACAAGAGGATACCGAAAATTCGTGTTAGAACGCGACAAGCGGGTGAGATATTAGGAAAGCGGGTTTTAGTCACCATCGACTCGTGGGATAGAGATTCGAGATATCCGGTTGGTCATTTTGTTCGTTCTCTCGGCGAACTGGAAACAAAAGGTGCCGAGACAGAGGCTTTACTTTTGGAATACGACGTACAATATAGACCATTCCCGAAAACAGTCTTAGACTGTTTACCTGCTGAGGGTCATGATTGGATTGTACCTCCAAGTATGGATGATCCTGGATGGAAAAACAGACGCGACCTTCGAGGTCTTAACATTTGCAGTATTGATCCAATAGGTTGTCAGGATATTGATGACGCATTGCATGCAAGACCTTTGCCCAATGGCAATTACGAAGTGGGTGTGCATATTGCAGATGTCTCACATTTCGTCAAGCCAAATAATGCAATGGATGCAGAAGCGAGTATACGAGGGACCACCGTTTATTTAGTAGATAAGCGAATTGACATGTTACCGATGTTACTTGGGACGGATTTGTGTTCCCTTAAGCCATACGTCGAAAGATATGCATTCTCTTGCTTGTGGGAAATCACACCGGATGCCGAGATTGTTAATTCAGAGTACACAAAATCTGTCATTAAATCGCGAGAAGCATTCAGTTACGAAGATGCTCAAAAGCGTGTCGATGATGCGTCGGCTCAAGATGAACTTACTACCAACATTCGTACTCTTCTTATGTTGTCTAAGAAATTCAAGCAAAAGCGCATGGATGCTGGAGCTTTGAGTCTCTCGTCACCAGAAGTTAAAGTGGAGATGGAATCTGAGACTTCGGATCCAATAGATATCAAACAGAAAAAGCATCTTGACACTATGTCATTGGTAGAAGAATTCATGCTTCTCGCCAACACTAGTGTAGCTGCGAAAATTTATTCTGCCTTCCCTCAAACAGCCATGCTTCGTCGTCACGCCGCTCCTCCAAAGACAAACTTTGAAGAACTTGCCAATCAACTCAAGGTCAAGCGTGGCCTTGAGCTTAAGGTTGGCTCGTCGAGAGAACTTGCCGATACCCTCGATGGATGCGTTGACCCCGTCGAACCTTTCTTTAATACCCTTGTCCGTATTATGGCAACTCGTTGCATGATGTCTGCAGAATATTTCTGTTCAGGCACACAAGCATACCCTGAGTTCCGCCATTATGGTCTTGCATCTGAGATCTATACTCACTTTACATCTCCCATTCGTCGTTATGCAGATCTTGTTGCTCATCGTCAACTGGCTGCGGCAATCGATTATGAGCCTCTTGCTGCTAGTGTCCGCAGCAAGGGAAAACTCGAAGGTGTTTGCAAGAACATCAACGTTCGTCATCGTAATGCTCAACAAGCTGGTCGTGCTTCCATCGAATACTATGTTGGTCAAGCACTCAAGGGTCGTATCGTCGAGGAAGAAGGTTTCGTCATGAAAGTTTTCAGTAATGGATTTGTGGTCTTCGTACCGAGATTTGGTATCGAGTCACTTATTCGTCTGAGAGATTTGGCGGAACCAGAACCAGAGGGTGATTTTGATGCGGAGAATTACGTTTTGCAAACGAAGGGAAGTAGAGAGGTTAGAATAGAATTATTTGGGAAGGTGACGGTGAGGATTAGTGATGTTAAGGAGGAGAGTACGGGAAAGAGAAAGATTAAGGCGGAGTTGGTGGAGGTGATTGAGGGGAAGAAATAAATCTGTGGATGGATGGAGAGATTTGGGGGGTATTGAAATGAATTGAGAGGACTGGTATACTAGGGTTAGATACGTGTATGATTGAGTAGAGATATCAATTTGAAGAATTTTTTCACGCTGAGGATTTGGGGAACCGTGTGTTGTTGATGATGGGAATGGAATCATGGTAACTGTGACATGTTCTCTGTTGCTAGGTATCGAACTGTCAGGATTCAACC
This sequence comes from Botrytis deweyae, assembly GCF_014898535.1. Classification (NCBI taxonomy): domain Eukaryota; kingdom Fungi; phylum Ascomycota; class Leotiomycetes; order Helotiales; family Sclerotiniaceae; genus Botrytis; species Botrytis deweyae. The sequence continues at coordinate 1,630,001 of NW_024066211.1, forward strand.
GATACTCAGCACGTCTTTCATTGAACTTGTATAATTCGCCCTCATTATCACTATTCTCAAACATTCACTATCCTCATACATCAACATTTGATTCGGGTTGCGATATCTACTAGGCGGTAGATCGGGATTGCATCAATAGATTCCCAAGTCGAGTTTTGGCACTGTCCTGTCTGTCCTGTTAGTTCGTACGCCCACTCACGGGTGTGCGAAATTCGAATCGATCGGTTGGATTTATGGTGGAGTCGCTTTGGGGAAAGGGTTATTGTAACCTTGGAAGATTATATCTGTGTGGATGGTGGATGTGGAATTTTTGTATGGATGGGTAGGTGGGTGGGTAGGTGGGTAGGTGGACAGGTGGAGAGGTAGGTGGATAAGATGTTTGGAGATTGGATGGCAGGGGGAGGGAGGAGGAGGGAGGGAGGGGGTGAAGCTTGGGATGTGGATTTGGAGTGAGTGGTGAGGGGTTGTGAGGGGGGTTGTGTGTATGTGTATGTGTTTGTATATGTGTATGTGTGATATTTGAGTATTTTTTGTGATTTTGGAGGGAGTTGAGAGGGAGTTGGGTGGTGGATGTGGGAAAATTGTGTTGGATGGGGGGAAATGGAGTAGATGGGGGGAAATGGAGTAGATGGGGTAGATGGGGCGGGTCTTGAGGGATAGGAGGTTGTGTGTTTTGTGTTTATGGGAATTTGGTGAGTGAGTTATAGTTTGAGTTGTTTTTGGGTATAGCATTAGTGCTGGGTAGTGCAGTAATTTAGCGAAACTGGGTGAGATGTGAGCAAGCTATTGGAGAATTCTAGGTCGTTGAAGTCTGCAATCTACTAAGAAACTTTGACCAATTTTTTTTAGAACTCGTAGTTACGCTGCTGTCAGTGTAAGCTGCGTGACCTCGGCAGCGAATCAAAACCTGGGTCATTTTTTATCTCAACGACCGGCTATATGCTATTACTCCCGTTATTCACTCTTTTTGTAGTTTAATCTCGTTTGTGGCATCTTACATGCCCCGCTTTATTCGCTCATTGCAGGGGCTGTCAATAGGGGGACAAAGCGGGTTAAGTAGGTGTATTGGCATTGCTTGCGCCGCAAAGCGGCATGAAATGCCAACATGTACAACAACAACAGTTGTATCTTTCCCATAGTTAAATTGGTAGAACCATTCTTTTCTCTCCCCGAGTTTGTCAAGAACAAGAGTCACTCAAACTTTACTTCTTCTTTATTCCATTCTTACTTCTCATTTCCGATACAAAAATGGCATCTTTTGATATCAATACGACCGGCGATGATGTGCTCAAGCACTTCTCCAAGTACGCCGAGGGCAAAACATGTTTGTTATTCTCCTACGATCATTTTACTCTCTTACAAATTCATCTAACGAACATAACTAGTTGTCATAACCGGCCCAAGTGAAAACGGCATTGGCGCCGAGTCTGCAATCACTCTCGCATCTGCAAAGCCCTAGAAAATCATTCTTGTCGGTCGAACTGAAAGTAAAGTCATTTCAGTGATTGAAGCTATCAGAAAGATCAACTCAGACATTGAAGTCTCCTTTGTTGAAATCGATCTTCTCAACAACAAGAGCGTTCGACAAGCAGCAGAGAAGATAAAGATCTTGACAGATAAGATTGATGTTCTTATTAACAATGCTGGTGTGATGGCTGTAAAACACTATGCTACATCTGTCGATGGAGTTGAAAGCCAATTTGCGGCTAATTATCTTGGTCATTTTCTTCTTACCAATCTGCTAGTTAAGGAAATAGTCGCTGCGGCTAATATGGGGGGGGCAAGAATAGTGCAGGTTGGTAGTTTGGGATATCAGCTTGGAGAAACTAATATTGAGGACATAAATTTTAAGGTTCGTTGATGATTGCTACTTCGTGTTTGCAGATACGTGTGCTTAATGTGCAAACTGACTGTATTTTGCTAGGATGGGGAAACATACAATCCCTGGGTTGCTTACGGACAAGCGAAAACTGCTATGATACTGTTCAATCTCGCTCTTGACAAACGATTGAAGCAGAAAGGAGTTACGGCATTGATATGCCATCCTGGTGGTACGTCAATTATTACGCCGTGTTTGTGCCTTACCAACAAGTTGTCGAAGTAACACTCGAGAGCAAGTTATTGATTAATTCAAGTGTAGACAATGACTCGTTTGCCGATGCATATGTTTTGGCGATTAAACGCAATGATGGTAAGGTTTTCGCACTCGTCAATTCACGCATACGTTGGCATCGCTAACTGAATATCAGGAAATCCTCTTCCCCCGCAAAATATGGTGACTTTGAAACAAGCAGCGGGAGTGGTTCTTTTCACGGCTTTGAACCCATCTCTGACAGGTATGTAGATCCAGGTTCCCTATCCTGAGAGTGTACATCCCCTGACCTTAGATTTCACAGAGGCTGCACCAGCATTCATCGTCGAAAATGAAATTTACACAGAGACGAAGGATTATGCTCTCAATAAGGAGACAGCCGAGGGCTTGTGGAAGCTCAGTGAGAAGCTTGTGGGGGAGACATTTGTTTACTGAACTGGAGCGCTGGATGATGAGATTTGGATGTTGAATCTGCTTGAAGGTGTGAAGAATTGGTTTAGGATAGGTGCATTAGATTCACAATTGAAATGAATCGACTAATGAACTTGAGGATTCAGCACCTCGTTTGTCTCATCGTAACTTTTTGAATGATCATGTCTGAATTTTGATATCCTTACGATCTTAACAGATGTATCATCTCAGTTTGGAGTCTAGAGGTAGTTAAAAAGTATCATCGGCAGTCTACAAACCAGTAGGCCAACATTATTTTTATAACCACTCTCCCATTCATCTTGAAGAATGAAACAATCTTGAATAATAAAACCATTTTAAACATGGCAACTGTCTTCAACGATGACAACATCTTGAATAATGAAGCTATTTTAAAGAAAAAAACTATCTCACCTAATAGATTTATCTTTGCATAGGTAGTCATCTTTGAATCCAAAATTGTTCATTTGCCTCTGATTCTGTACTAAAACATCATAATCTAATCATTGAACTACGATGGTCTGGTATTTCCAGTTCAGCTAGATAAAGGCGTCTTTGAATAATCCTTCATTCATCTTGTTCATAAGTAATAGAAACTTATGTTTTTGTGCTTGTATTGAAAAGACTAATAATTCTTCATGAATACTGGGAAAAGCGATTTCATTATGATTTGACTCGTCTGAAGCTAACCTTTAAGGATATTAATCACGCCCAGATAGCGAACCTCAAGTAATGAGTGACGTTGATACCAAAAGTAGAAAGCCAACTTAGTAGAACTTGTTAAATACAGTCAGGACATTAACTTGTGAATCGACTTCTTTCCTGGATTGAACTTATGCTATGCGAAACAATTGTGAGCTCTCCTACTACCCACGAGTTTGATAGAAAAAATTCAACCATGGGAGATTTTCATATGTGAAAATTGGGTTTCTTCAAATTAAACAAAATTTTGCAAAGAGACTCAAGATCTAATGACTTAAATGCTATTGACAGCGTTCTTGTAGTCATATAATATAATGGCTATCCAAAATAGTACGACCATACTACAGCATAATTGTAATGCTATGCGAGCATCCAAGTCACTGAAGATCTAATCTCATAGTTGTAGCAACGCTACCAGCGAAGTTTTCCTATGACAGCTTCTCAACTTTCTTTCGAATCAGTGAAGAGTTGGAAAACAGTGAAGCTAAATATCTCCTATCCTGGGTGGGTATCTGCAACCTCGAGGACTACCACGAAGTCTCGCCTTAGTCTTGAAGAAATCACGATGAAGATACAAGGTGTAATTTGAGAATGACTACACGCGCTGTCAACGCGTATTAAGTGCTAGGGAAGATGGATAACGTTATTAAAGAGCGATACCCAAGTGATCAAACAATTCTTTGGTTTGGAATGTAAAAATAAGAGTAAGTATGAGCCAAAGGTTGTGGTGTACGTCGATTCTCAGTAGACTGCGTGGATCCTCAAGTGAAAAGTGAGGAGTAAAACTGGAAGTCTAGAGTTAACAAGTTTGATTGAGTAGGTATGCATTGCTGGCCATTGTTTTGTCAAGCAAGGAGATGTCATGTATCTCACTTGAGCATTTGATCAAACATAGTCCTGTTGGAAGACAACATGCGTTCAATACACATTGAACCGCAAGGAATTATATCTATGATCAAGGCAATTGTACTAATGCAGTAAGAACCTCTCTCGCTTACCCCGCAAAACCTAATTACTCGCTACCAAAAATAGGTACAACATCTCGAATATTTGTAAATAACCAAAATAAATTGTAAAAAATCAATCTACAACGTTTATGGAGCGGCAGAGGATCGAACTCTGGACTTCATCGATGTATAGTCCCCCGCAGGGAACAGATAATGCAAACGAGGCACTCTACCACTGAGTTACGGCCCCTATTCTGATTGATGACGATTTCAGCTTTTCTAGGTATATGATCGCACGTGAAGATAAGCGAAGCACAGACCTCCAGTGAGCCAGATTCCGCACATTCCGTACCGAAAATTAACCGGCACTGGCATCATTCAATATTATATCGATATGTCAAATTCCAATCTCATCTCAACAATAACCACATTGACGATATCATAATGATAATCAGGCATAGATTGACCGTTTTACTCTGCATCGCAGTACTTGGACTTTTGAGTGTTGCGAATGCGAGTACTGGTGATCGATTGCCTGAATTTAAACAATGTGTTGAGGTATGAATGTCCTTGGAGTTTGTTTACCTTTTGTTAAATACTAATAAACATTTAGGTCTGTCAACGAGAGAATTGCGACAATGAAGTTGGAGGCGGTACGAAGATTCGTATGTCAAATATTCCTCCCTACAATTCCTACTCTTTTTTTGTACATTAAAATTAACAAAACGACACAGCACTCCACCATCGACTTCTCCTCTGGACTTGCCCAGCCGAATGTGATTATACCTGTCAACATATAATTACCGACTCGCGCGTTAAATCCTCACAACCTATTGTTCAATTCCATGGAAAATGGCCGTTCTATCGTTTCCTCGGCATGCAAGAGCCTTTCTCCGTCCTCTTTTCACTCTTCAACTTCATGGCGCATCACAACGGACTTGCAAGAGTAACGACTCAGATTCCCGAGGATTATAGTATGCGGAAATACTATGTCATGCTATCATATGCGGGAATGATGAGTTGGGTAGCCAGTATGGTGTTTCATACAAGAGACTTCGCTTTCACGGAACAAATGGATTATTTCGCGGCAGGAGGAAGTGTTTTGTACGGCATGTACTATACTCCAATTCGAATCTTCCGTATGGATCGTGGTGGAAAACGCACAAAGTCTATATTACGTGCCTGGACTCTTCTATGCATACTCTGCTATATCGCACATGTTGTTTACCTGAAGTGGTGGGATTGGGATTATACATATAACATGGCTGCAAATGTTGTGGTTGGAGTAATACAAAATTCTCTATGGAGTTGGTTTTCGTTCGAAAAATACAGGAAGAGTAAGAGGGCATGGGCGACATGGCCAGGGTTAGTAGTTGCGTGGATTTTTATGGCAATGAGTTTGGAGTTGGTGGATTTCCCGCCTTGGTTGGGATGTTTGGATGCACATAGTTTGTGGCATTTGGGGACGGTGGCTCCAACTATGATTTTCTACAGGTATGTTTCCCATTGTTTCTTCATGGTTGTCATTTGGTGCGGTCAGTGAGAAATGCTAATTTAGGAATAGTTTCTTGATCAAGGATGCTCAAGACGATATAGCTGGACAAAGATTAAAGGCTTAGACTATACATGAAGTGAGGTGGGTAATCATGAAATGGCTGGGAGGGGTTTGTGAAAGAGGTTTAATGTCAAAATAACAATACTGGAACATATCTGAGATCTTTTCCCTACAGACGCGGGAGCTAAGATGGCGCTAGAAGCAGAGGAATAGGCGTCGGTGAGTCGTTACCCGTGTGGCGGTGAGGTTATGGTAGTAACATCGCGAATCTTCAAATCTCCGTGCTGTTCTGCATGAAAGACATCCTGAATCATGCTAGCTTGTTCGCAAAGGGTAGCATAGACTTGGGTTCATTCGGATGCCAAAATGTGAATGTTCAGAGCGGTATTTCCAAAATGATCGCCTGAAGTTAGGTGGAACAATAGGGGTTCAACGTTGAAGATTGAGTTGAAGATCGGAACTCGATGTCTCAGGCTGAACGGCAAAACGGAATCTTAACGTTCAAGACTGGATGGAACAATGAAGGGTGAATGTTCAAAATGAAATGGGCAGTCGGAGCCTTGATCCGTTTAGATCTGATCCCAACTTTCCGTCGCGCATCCAAAAACTAAATGCATCCTCAATATCCATATCGAAGTTGTGATTTTACATATATAACAGAGACGTCTAGAAGGTATTCTTTCGTCAGTGGCGTCGAGTAGAGTTCAGACGGGATACGGAATTCAACTTTCCAGAGTGAGCCTGACAGAAAGCGGCGGGGATAACAAGTAGAAAGCTTCACGTGAAGAGGTCAAGCCAGCTTCCTTCAATACAGTAGGAAGGATAATGTAATCGATACCTTTCCGCCCTTGGTTATCCAAGCAAAGTATCAGGATAACAAATAATCACAATTTCAATAATACTTCAAGTTCACGCACGTATTCATGTAGTAAAGAGTATGTTGTAAATGGGTCTTCTATTTCAGCGAAGCACTATACAAACATCACATAGACGAGCAGACAAGACAAACAGACAGACAGACAGACAGACAGACAGAAAGTAAAGAACCCTTTCCCCATCAATCCATCCATGCCTATCCATCCATCCATATCCAATCCTCCCTTCGCAAGAAGTCCACGCCGTTTCCTGCCTTCCCAGAAACGCCATCACATCCCCAACACCAAATAAAAGGAGAAAACAATGATTTTTCTTTGGGAAAAAAATTCCTCTGCTGAGACTCAAAGAAAAGACTTTGCCAAAATGTATCCTGCTTTTGGGGGTATATCTTCCTTCCCTAACCCTTCCCTCCTTCCCCCATTCCATTCCATTTGTCCCCGCCTCTTCAAATCCACATTCCTTCTCCTGCCTCTCCCCTATATATCATGAACATTAACAAAAACGACACGATACCCATGTCCTCCAGAAATTATTAATTAAGTGAGTGGGATCGTGTCACCGACCAGGTGAGAACGATTGCAAATAGAAAATTCAAAAAGACAAAAAACGCAAAGGTACAAAATGAAACGCTGGGATGCCAACACCCGTGGGTGATTGTTGCTAATATACAATGCCAATTATTTTAAATCGAACCGGTCTACGATTAATGGGATATCAATGCTTCGTCGATGGAAGACAGGTGCCAAATGTGAAATAAATCAAAACGCCGAAACAATTACACTGCGGAATATTCTGGGAGCGCAGTTCTCATCCGTCAAACCTGAGGGACCCACTGAAAAGATGGATTTTTCTCGACTCTTTATTTCTCCGAATAGTCAGCGGGAGTGACATTGGAAAATTGATATTGTTTCTGCTTCGTCGTCATTGTTGGAGAGCTGCCCACCAAGCCAATGTTCGAAAATTGTGTGAGTGCATCATGTGGAAAGGAGTACTCAGCAGATCCGCCATTCGACAGTGTGTATAAAGGGCTGGCGTTATTGTTGAACTGTGGAGAATCATGACCGTTGCCTAGAAGGAGACCTCCTTGGTTGTTGAAACTACCAAAAGCAGGTGTTACTGGTTGGCTGGCATACGAAGGTTGAGGCATTGATAATTCGGTAGCGAAATGATCGTGGCTGGGTGTGTAGAGAGGATCATCTGGAATGTCGTAATTCCAATGCTGCTCTGTATTGTTGTGCTCAATATTATTTGGCCACCCGGATGTGTTTGTTTGTTGGAGTCCTAATGAGGCTTGTGGTGTCTCTGGAGGCGTTTGGTCAGTGGCCTGATTAGGGTCTATCAAAGTGGGAAGACCATCATGGCTGCTAGACAAATCGAACATGAAGTTCAAATCATCTTCGTGAGATGATGAATTCTCCCTTTTCAGTGTCATATGTCTCTCTCTAGGCGACATTGGAGTGGGTGGTGCCAAGCTACTCGTGAGAGATGAACCGGCTGTTAAGCTAGGTTGGTTGATCATGTGGTAATTTTGCTCCATGAAGGAACCAGCATTTTCGAATCCGTGTATGTTAATAGGCGACCTCTGCGCAGACTCTATTCCAGGCTTTTGAATACGACCAGTAAGAACATTTCCCCCCGCTGAGACAATCCTGCGCATGGGTGAAGGTAGAGGACTGGCAACTTGGCGACGGAACCCATCTACATTTGATACAGTCCGTGGTCCCATTGGTGGCCTACTTCTCATTGTATCGGTTCCCAAGGCGGCTGGTTTGACCTGGACCTTCTTCCGCCTGGCGACTATATCTGTTGGAGGACGTGGAGACTTGAATGACCGCGAGGAGGGTGGGGGAGATGAAAATTGAAGTGTTGTTTCGTCGCTCGTGTCGTCTACAGATGGAAGTTTTGCTGGTCTGTATGTAACAACACCCGTGAAAGGTTGAGATGAAGCGGAAGCTGTAGAGAGCGACCTCGTAGTGCTTTCATCAGAGAATGTATTAAATGCTGTTGGCGTATGACCAGATTCGCCAGTACCGAATGGCTCTAATTGCTCTGGTTCATCGAAGATATTTTGGTTGAATGTAGGCTGGAAACTGAAGGAATCGTCATAATTAAAGGCATTGGCAGTTGGGAACTGAGCACGATCAAGATCAGAAGTCTCTCCCATACCAAGCATATTTGCGAGCTGAAGAGTATCGTTGTTATGTACATTGAAGTTGCCTGAGAACTCTCCATTTTGATTGCCGGCTTGAGCAGAAGCCATGGCACGATGGAGAGACTCGAGACTCGCGGTGGTGGGATTTTGATATTGGGGATTATAGGGTGCCGTGGCTGGTGGAGGACCGGATGAAGGAAATGACATCGAAGAAGATTGTTGTGGCACCATTGGATAATCGATATTGTAATTGCTTTGAGGAAAGTCCGGAGATGAAGGCGCGGAGACTGAGTATCCCAATGCTTCCCGCGCTTGACCAGCCTCATATGCTTCCGTTTTCTTCTCTTGCTTGCGTTTGGCTCGACGATTCTGGAACCAGTTCTACTACACATCAGTACCAAGACCTAAAAGCTGATTTGAGTTCCTGTCCTTACATTAATTCTTGACAACTCGACACCCATAGTATCAGCATAACCACGCTTAGTTTGAGTGGTTGACTTTGGGTTCTTGTTGAATTCAAACTCCAAGATGTCAACTTCATCCTTTCCTAGACGAGGCTTTGTCTCGTTGGTTTTCTGTCCAGTAGCCATATTCATCATGTTGGGCTGATGTTGCGGTAAAGAGTATTGGTATTGATGGTCGTTATAGACCCCGCCTGATGTCATTTGAGAAATTAATTGGTCATGATTATTAGGGTGATGCGAAAAGTGCTGGAAGGTGGGTTGAACGTAGTCCATTTTTTAAGTTGGGTGTTGGTTCAAAAGCTAAACCCCCACAGCGTAGTTTTGTGGAAAATAGAACAGGAATCACAAGTTGAATCGAAAGGCAAATGCGAAAATGATATCGGAATCAAATAATGTTGACGATAGGCCGAAACTCATGTATATATTACCCGTACGATTTGGATATGTCGTTCAACGATCTCTTGAGTAAGTATATATGTTGTATATGTATGATGCGGTGGGATAGATAAGAAACGACTGTAAGCCACTTCTACAGACAAATGAATGGAATCTGAATACGAAGTGATTCAAACGGCGATAAAATTAGTATATATTGGAAGATGGAAATTGTCGAAAATAATTGAAGGAGTATCGCAACCGCTCGTTTCGATATCGGTTTCAGTGATTGAATGATGAGGGCGCGTATATATTATAGGTGTGTGGTAGAATGGATCGTAAGTTTACTACTTGCGGGCAGGCGAGGAATCCGGAATTTCGATATCGTGAATCAAGAAAGTTGATGCAAGGAACGAAAGTGGTCAGTCGCCTGTAATTATGGTAAGGTCAGTCAACTGGAACGAAGGAGAAGGAAAAATGTTGTTCGAAATGAAAAAAGATTGGAGAAGTTGGTGTGTGAAGGGAAGGGGGAAGAACTAACGGGGTGGTTAATTGTGACTAAGGCGACTTTAGCAGTAGGTTGGCTGCAGATCGGATCTGTGGCTGTATTTGACTGGTACCTGGGCGTTCATGCCAAAAATTAATCGAACCTCTTTCTCTTTTATCCTCTAACGCAGCGGATAAGATGATATTATACAATTGCGGAAAAGACAATGAATATATATATGTCACAATGCAGACAAGCAAGTGGAGTTTAATGGACGAGTGATTGTAAGTGTCAGAGTGAGGGGCGGGAAGGGTGGAAGAAGGAGCAGCTCGCGCAATTCAAGGAAGGAAAGAGAGGTGTGGTAGTCGTTGATCTGAAGTAGGTGGTAGTAAAAGTAAGATATGGATTGAAGGGTGGGTATGGATATGGATGTGTAGGTAGGTAGGTGCTTTAGGTTGCTAGTGTACTACTACTACTACTATAGCTCAGATGTATGGATTGTAAATAAATTGTGGATTTCCTGGTGTGGTGTGAGTGGGTATGGGATGTGTTGCTCACCACTTCGAGCTCACTGGGTACTGCTCGTCTTTTTGGGTGGTTGTTCGGTGGTGTATCTGTATGTACATACGGGGGGGTTTGTCTTGATGAGCGATCTATAATCTTGTTGGTACAGGAAGCTTACAAGCCTACAAGCCTACAAAAAGCCTGTGCTTTTTTCCTAAGAAAAACAACAGGGGCACAATTGTAATCCCTCGCTGTTTTTGCAACACTTTGTTAACCTTGACCCGGAACTCCTTGACTTGACCTACATGACCACAATCACTGGTGTGGCTTGGCAAGGGTTTACTCCCCGGGACATTCTCTCCTACCTTCTTTTTTATCTCTTGCGATATCTACTTGGAATTCCTTGGGGGCCTGAGATTCAGCGCGTGGTATTGACCCCTTCATCACCTCGGTTAATGATTTGCCTATGTAGGATAAGGGCAATCTCCATATGGAATATATTTGGGTTCTATTTTACTTTACTCTACTTTACTTTGCATCCATCTTGACTTCCTTGCTAATTCTACTATTTGACCCTCACTTTACCCTGAATCAACCTCATTCATATTGATTCATTCCTTGGATCATGAGAATGATTCCGAATAAATGATCATTGCGATGATGGTGGGCTCACTTTGAAGTTTCGTATTTACTTCACATATCAAACCTCCTACCTCCGTTATTTCTATAGGTATGAGATTGATTGTTTGACTGCAAAAACAAATCTATTCCATACTTATCCATAGTAGTTTTGTCCCTTTCCAAAGTTTCCATAGCTTATCCATGTCATTCGGATACCCCCAACTGCACCGTGCGTGGAAAACAACATCTGATATGATCCATAGAGAGACCGAGAGCGAAAGAGAGCACTGTATTCGAGGCGAAACAAACACCTTTAATGATATCAACTGGGCTCTGATACAAAGTGGGTTGATTCCCAAGTGAACGAGTGTACTGTATTCCGGAGAGAATCAGAATTTAGGCTTCGGCAGTGGACTTTTACAAGTAACGTCGATTTCCAACTCGGAAGTGGTTGAGTTTATCAGTCATAGAAATAACCCTACCTACTATCCATTTATGAGGGTCTCCGTACCATTTTCGAGTTTGTATGATATCGTCGTAAGCATTTATTATTTGGATATTATTATTTTGATTTTTGACCAGAATTGTTGTTCCTTTTGTTCTGCGATCTCTTCCTTAGTGGCTAAGTCCACTCGCTTCTTTTACTTCGCACCTGCAGAAAGCCGGGCGGATCACACCAACTCAGGTACGAGCAAGGTTCCTAGCTCTAGAAGCACTTAAGCACCTACCTTACTAGTCCTTCATGATCCTCAACTAGGCCATAGTAAGTAATCATTCGCACAGCAAGCAAAGCTTACCCACCCTCTTTTAGTATCCATGTTCTGGGCAACAGTGCGACGCAATCGAGATACGTTCTAATTTCTCAGGATACAGCTTTTCGCACCTAGAAGAAGCAATTCAGATGACCTTTTTCGCCCAATCTCGACCAAATGGGGGTTTAAAAACAACAGATCATACCTTTCGCCACTTCCAAAGTTGTCAGTCAATTTCCTACTTGAGCTTTTAACCTGGACCAACAGGCTCGAAATAGCTTGACCCAGCATCTCGGAGAGTAGGCCGAGTTCCTAGAGCCGAATTCAAGTGCTTAGGAGAATAAGGATGTGTGAAGCCTTGAGAGGAGAGGTACCCTTGATGATTGGTGGTCATTATCAGATGAGGGTTTCCTAGAAGTACTAAAAGTCCAACTCAATTTTATTTCCCCATTTCTTCCCCACGTACAGTTACGACAATGACCAGAAGATCAATCCTTTTCTCTGGTAAAGAGATGAGATGAGATGGAAATCTGATCGTGATAAATTGGCGAATATGATATCATGCCGTCAAAGTATTGTGCTGATCACCCGTCAGCTATCGTATTCGTTCATCCAATCTTCCTATCCAAGATCCCCAGAAATTGGTGCCAGCTTACCACTGCCAAAGATGCTTCCGTGGCTAATAGACGGTTCCTGAGCCTAACACATGAAAAATAAAAGCAGCATGAAACTTGCTGTTTTGCACTGCCATCACGGAGCAGTCATAATTACCCTTGAAGATAGCATAAAAAGTTACAAGGTTGCACAGCGAGAGCTATTTTCGGTCCCCACTATGCATATGCAAGCCAACAGACAAAAAAGGTCTACCACACTGCTGAAATGTGCAGGCTCACAGGATAACTTGGAGAATTTGTGCTGTCTGAGCGTAGCATTCTGAGAATGTTATTTTCACCTGAGAGAAAAAAAGGTTTGTTAACGTATCATAGTTCAAATCCTGGCTGAAATATGTTGTTGAAAGGCGATTTGTCAGGACAACTAGTATGTGCAGTAGTCTACCTGTAAGCTTTTTAACAACTGAACATGAAAGCCGTTTTATCAATTCCAATTCGTACGGGGAAGAGCGATACTCAGCGAACCACCACATTCAACCCAACCCCCTCCTTCGCGGGACAGAAGCACGAACAATCAAAACATTTTTCTATAACCCGAGCCCGGAGAAGATGACAAAAAAACACGAAGATATTTTCCTTTGCATCTCCCTGATAAGACACGACCAATGGGACGTGTTCCCAGAAAACTCTCCCTAATCACGCAAATCACGAACTTAACTTGGATAATTCTACCCTTAATAAGATGTGCAATTAAGAAATCTTACGCTTTCGCTTCGCCGCATTTTCAACGGGAACTATTCTGAACATCCTCGAATGCCACGAGAGTCCAGCGCCAGCACCAGAGTCAGGGTGGTAGGGTGCCCACAGGAGCTCTAGAAAGGTCCTGTACCTCTTCCTTTAAGGGGGCTACAGACTACAGTATTCCAGCCTCTTTGATTTCCAGGTGATCGTCATGTGGCTTTCTATGTGGGAGAAGCCGAAATTAGGATATACGTCTACACTTACTTCATCGTTTTCATGATAAAAAAAACAATGCAAGATATGTAAAAGAACTAAAACAAACTATGGTATAAATAACACAATACGTCAGAACAATACATGCGTCTTTGAAAATTCGATTGGAGGTATCGCACTTTTCCCAGGAATTTGCAATTCAGCTGGACCCCAAAAGTCGCGTAGAAAAGCCGGATTGGGAAATGGGGTAGCAAAAGTTAATTGTCATGATCGTAACGTGGAGGAGATATACTTTTGACCTTTGTTACCACACTGAATTCCTTAGCGTTAATACTGTACGCTGTCTTTCTGTGATGGGCGCTTCTAGTCTTTCTTTCTTAGTATCGCTTTCGCTTTGCTTCTTCTACGTTGCGACCGACATTTAGACGATAGAATCGGCGTATTAGTATGCCATCAACCTTCGGACAATTTCAAGTAAGCATAACGCTTTCCCTTCGCATTGCAGTGCAGAGGCGGGTACGGAACAGTACTTATCTTTCAAAACAACAGTTGGTTGGTGTCTGAGTCTGACTTGGGATATCAACGTTGCTGCCGCACGTAGGCTTGTTCTTTAATCTCCTTTCTTGCTCATTACTCGCTGGCTCTTTTCATCACGGTTCACACACAATCACTTTTTTCGACTGTCGGACTGGTTCGGAGTTGGCCTCGTGCTGGCGCGCGCGATGGACTTTTTATGCAAGTAGGTGCGAAGAGGAAAATAATGTACAAGGGGTATTCATACGGTCGTGTCCCTGAATAAGGAATAGTGAAGTCCCCAAGAGGGGGAAGCGAGTTTGCGAGGAGTTGTAACTTGTGACATCCGTTGCTCTGATGAGTTTAATTGGTGTATGTACGACTGGGGTGTATAGAAGTAGAACTTCGGTCCGCTGTCTGATCCGTAGTTGCCGTGATCTCTAAGTTTGGTATTCCATATGTACTACTTAGCAAAAAGATTTCATTTGTTTTATCTGGAGTTGAGTATTGCCGCTGGGCAAGAATACTTTGAAAGGTTCCTTTTCGAGGGTCATGTTCTTAAATGTCTCTAATGATGCTTGATCCTTGATTCCCGCATATCCCTCGTCGAAAATCAATCTTGATGTATTCGATTTATCAGTCAACCCTGCAAGACGTAGATTGCAATGGAGAACCATCGTGGCAACGGGGATTATGGATTGCGAAAACAAAAGGAAGTTTTTGATATTGCTGTAGATTTTTATATGAGCGGCCTCTTGAACACGGCTCATAATGGGGCGATGAAGATATCCCCCAGCTGTCTATGGGTTCGCAGGTTCATTCTATGATTCGAATATCGTATGGGAGGATATGTTTTTAGGGTGCCTGATTGGGCAAAAAGAAATGCAAACCCAGGAATGAATCAACAGCATGTTCGCCGACCAAACCTCGTGGTTCAGGGGTTTGTTGAACTGGGGAAAGGAAGAAAGGATAATTCCGTTCTTCCGTAGCCTTTTAAGACACATTTTAATCCAAGGGACCAAGGGACCAAGGGACCAAAAACGACCAACGCAGACGAGCATAACTGGTTTCAAAAATTATGCTAAACGCTTTAACCTTTGAGTGTCTGTCGTGGGCTCTAGACCTAGGGTACAACAATCTTTTTGCAATACCGTTAACACCGATGACGACGGCGATGGCAACGCAATATATCTCTCTCATGGTCTGTAATGAGATTAAAGTATTCAGAAAATTTCATCATTATCCTGTTGCGCGTCTGATCATCTGTAATCTCCCCAAAGTTAAGCGTGGAGGCCAAAGCGATGTAATAAGAATGGTGGTGGGGTCCATTTAATGATTAATCCCATGTACATCCCTCCTTCTCCATAAATTGTACGAGATGCAAAACACAAGCCGAGGAAGTCATATAAATTATGAAGCTGGGAAAGGACACAGAGAAAGCCTCGAAAGCCTTCACACAAAGGAGTCTGAGCGGCCACGTGGAAGGTCGGGGGCCATTATTGGCAGTGGAAAAATGCAGGGAGAAAGGGGGGGGAGGAGTTGGGGGACTTTGTGTTGGGGGACATGCAGGTACAAGAGTCGTTCGTACTCAAAGTAACAGGTAGGTAGGTTATCATACGGTAATGCTACCTGCGCCTTTCCATATCGCCATTGTAAGTATATGCGAACATATCATCTGTACCTATGTATCTGCAAAGGTATGGTGGTATACAACCTATCAGAAGATCTTGATGACTATCATCGCGCGTAACTTTTGTTTATCACCGAAATTTCGGGAGTTGATATTAGTCGAAGGGAATGGGTAGGATCCGATGGATGGAAAAATTATGGCTAGAGCTGATTGGAGGCCGAGTCGTGAATATCAACACGAGCGGCACGGCTATACCAAGTCTGTCCTTGGTTTCTAGGTGAGTTGTTGTGAGATTGATTACTGTATTCAAACATGCTTCGTTCATGGCTGTCATCAAAATGTTTTGATTTGTTTAATGTTGACTGATACGGTCGGTCGGCCTCATTATTTTACCTTCAGTATCTGCAGGTCGCTCATTATGTTCGTACCTGCATTATGTTGTGTTCACAAGATTTTGATCTCCATTCCCCAATTCTGAGAAAGGAAAATGGAATAACATCTACCGAAAATACCGGACATACAGACCCATGAAGTCTCCATGGGTCTTTCATGCACATCAATCAATTTTCGCGATGAATTATGATGATTACTAGAGCACGATCTGGAAGATCATGATTAGCACAAGATCAACAGGGCCACTACGGTGAGCGCCCGGGATTGGGATTTACCTTCTAGGTTTTGATGGGCATGCTCGAGGGATGTTGCAACTTATCAGGCAAGCTATTCATGTTGATCTTTGCCTCGAACTGCTCACCTGCATGATATCACTGTATTATTTACTGTTACGATACTTTCATGGTATGCTGAAGATACCAGCGAAAGGAAGAAGAGGAGCCACAGCCAAGTCATGGAACCAGCAATCTCATCCTGCCGGCAACTCTGACCTACATTAGCGACGTCGCACAAAGTCCAAGAAATCCAGACACCCTAGTTTTCCTTCTGCCTTCCAAAGAGCGGTCCGTATCCTATGCATGTTCTGCTTCCTTCTCATCGTTCTCATTCTGATATCATCCTCTTCCTATTCTGCTGCCTACGATATAATTCATGCTTTCCAAGGTTGTGTTTCCAAATATACATTATCACTTCGCTGGGTGAATAAACGATTCATTCCTTTCTGCATAAAGTTGATGCAAGCAAGGTATACTAGATTCAAAAAATGACAGGTCAGAAATCCCATTAGATCCAGGTGGATAGAGCCTCAGAAACTTCCAGGTACACGCTTAGTCCACAAGCCACAGGCAGTTGATGATTCACATCTAGGGATTGCTTAAGGCGGCCTTCTTGACCGATGATCGTGATTCAGACCATATTTCGAAATTAAACAAGAATGCATTTGAGGCTTGAAGATTGCTTACTATCCTTGTTATCCCGAATAATGGAGATGAAAATAGTCTCACATGACGAGCCCATTGCTTGAACGCTGTGAAAATCCTTCGGGCTGATACATATTCCAATCAGTCACACCTTGTTTGTTCCTTCCCCAGACAAATTATAATTCTTCAGCACTTACCGATAGTTGTGATGGATGATCCCTATCACAATAAAGTGAGATCTTCAAATGATTGTCATCTGCGCGCCCAATATCAAAAACACGAAGCGGTATTCATATTCATGCTCCCCGTCTGGAGAAGTATTCTCACTGTCGGGATTCAAGTTGGATTCTGATTCTGGATTTCATAATTGTTAGAGGCCATCGATCTTGGCTAGAAAACACGGAGGCACTTCCGTTACCATTTTGATCCCTCTTCCGACTGAACAAATGGATACGGCAACCTGCATATTCTGTGCACCAGATACCTTCTCCAATTCAGTAATACAGCAGTACAAACCCGCGACCCAGTTCCGTAGCCCTGGAAATCTTCGCACCTGCTTCGATGTTATTGTTGCATAACGGCCTACCCTTTCCATTCCATTTTCCCACTTTTATTCGCAACTTCATTTCCTTTTGGCATAAGTGTATGTTGGACGGAAAAGTGTTGTGGAACCACGCTACCCGTTCGCCCTTGATAATTCCTCAAAAACTTTCCCTTCTTTGCATGGCGATACGAGTCCAAGTGGTACACACGTATAAATGGATGCCGATGGAATGGTAAATGGATACATGAGGCGTTTTCCAATGACCATTATTTTGGTGTTGAGGGATCTTCTCTATGGACATCCGGTCGTAATTTTCCTCTTACCGTGGGTGGGTACCGGTGTCTCATTATTGTTTCCGTGTCGCATGTTGTCGAAATATAACGAACGGTGTATCATTATGTGCGGAGCTTACCGTGGCTTGCCTGGAATTCACAAAAGCCTATCATCCCATCTATTTTCCAGGTCATGGATATAATGTTCGGTCAGCAGCACATGTTTTGTCGGAGATGAAATCTCAAGGGCACCTTAGGAGAGGTGTATTTCCTTACTATTGAATTCTCCTCGTAGGCACTGATTCAATATCCCATGCGTTTCATTGAAATGCCAAGCTGTGAGCCCCTGGATCATTCGCGTACGCGCGAGTTGCGAGTGTAGGGATGGACACACACCTTACGTTTGGAGGGCAAGGGAGAATTGATTTATCAGGATCAGTTGAAAGAATGAAAAATTTGGAGATAATTCAAAAGTCGGACTCAGGAAAAGATAGTGGTTGTTGGTGAGCTGTCTTGTCATGGTCTGTATTTTGTCAACGAATAATTGTATCAATGCTTAAATCACGTCGCGGGCAATCATCATTCGTCATGAACAAAATACATATTAAATTTCACCATCTATTTCATCTCTACAAACACCAGAACCTTCTCTTATCTATACTCTTTCCCACTGTTCCATGAGCATCAATATCGTAATCCACCGAAGCACTGAACAGTAACCTAACATTATTCCTTGATGTATTATACTCAAGCTCTCATCGATGGAACCATACCTCCTCATATACCTCTCTATGGATTCGTAATTATTGAAATACTCTTTCTTAGACGTAACGTACACACGAGCTATATCAGCACTCGAACTCTGGAGTCAGGATAGTGATATATGTGATACTCAGTTCTCAACATCACATTATTAGAAACACTCCAAATCCCGCACTGAAATATACATATGAATGACGAGTGAACTATCCTGCATGACGATAGATCTTTTACCTAACAAATTTCTTCTTCACTGAAATAATATATCATTTGCCCTCGTTGCTACTGACATTCGAATAAATCTTCCGGGGAATCGCAAGACGAGATCTGTAAATATTGAATTGGGTAGCTACTAATATTCCAGCATTCTCTCCGGAACAAATCTCAACTCCAGTCACGATAAACAGATAAAGTATCTGTGGCTTTGGAGCATAGAAGAAACGGTGTGAATGCTATTTAGGTGATTGATTTCAAAACCGTTGATCTATGTCCCCTATTCCCCCTTCTCGTTTTAACATGGACGTGCATGAATCGGATTAGTTTTGAGTTTAACTGTATATAGATTGTATTGAATAGGAGTGACTAATACATGGGACAAACACTTGTGATGTTAGAAAGTGATGTGATATAAGGATTGCTCAATGTCGTGCACTTTATACATGCAATGAACTTCCAATGTTCGTAATTGACCCAGTACATGAGAGCTCGATATCAGAACCAAAAGTTCTCTATTTACCTAGAGTAATGTTCTAGACACAGCCTACTCCACTCAGTTCTCTCCCCTCTCTAATACCCCTCTCTCCTACTCCAACCACTCCCCTCGACTAAATTCGGCTTTCGATATCCACTCCGAATAGTTGCATTAGGAACCAATTCAAACCCACCAATACTCGCTCCTTCACTATCCAAAGACCAGAGAGTTAATGCTACCGTGTTTGTTCCCTGGTGATTAAGGATTCCTTCAGGAACCGGGAAGCGTGTTTGCGGGCCTAGGTTATTTACTATAGGTGGGGGTTAGGATGATGACATGAAAGGCGGGGGAAAAAGATGCGGAAGCGAAAAGTGGGAGGAGAAGATAAATATGAAAGGACACAGGAGAATATCAGGAAGATGCATACCATATTTTCCAAATTGCCACCCATTAACAAAAAGCTGAGCTCTATAATTGCCAGCCATCCCCGTCCCCGTTCCATTAAAAACGAATCCAAGCGGCACATCCCACCCTTCTGGAATATTTAATTCAAACCTCGTAGTAAAAAATCCCACTCCAGCACTGTCTATTCCGTCGCTGACTGGATTTCTTACTTCCCACGCATCACTTGGCGGATTTGGTAGATGGTATCCTTGTCTCTCTGCGAACATCGCTCCTTCGTTTCGAGGCCCTCGTGTTTTATCGATGAACTGTTCTCCACCTAGGTTTCCAGTCAATTTCCAGGTAATTTCGGTTTGAGGATGTGAAGACAGAGAATAATCGAGGAATCCACGTGGAAATTTAATAGCGTCAGTTCCCGGGGCTTCCTCATCTTGACCCATGTGATCTATTAATACTGTAAAGACGCAAGGATTTCCAGACTTCAGGGAAGGAAGTGGGAATGTTTGAGCATATGTTTGATTCCCACCACTGCCGACCCAGGAGCCTAGAAATGTAGAATTGAGCCAGATGGAATGAGCAAACCCGGCGCCACCCGTTGTGTTGATAAAAAATGTGGTTTCATTGCCGGTGGAGAGAAAATGACCGCGGTAGATGAGGGAACCGGTGTGATAACCATAATCGCTGGCGTACATTGACGTGGGAGTTGTGAGATTCAAGGTGTTGTTTGTAATTGTGTGGTCTAATGGTGTCCAGAGAGAATCATCGTAGTGAGGTTGAAGTTCGGGGAGGGAATCGATATAGTGCCATTGTTGGGTTGAGAAATTGGGAAGACTAATGGATGGAGGGGAATATGATATGTGAGCTTGGAGATTTCCGTTCTTCGCCTTTCCGCTTTGAAGTAGTTTGCCATTTAGAAGAAGTGAATTTACTTCAGTAGGTGCGGAGATGATTTCAAAGCTAGTCGTCGCATTTATGTCCCCCGTAAGTTTAAGTTGTTTTCCTTCAATACTAGCTGTTCGTAAGAGGTAGCCACCATTGACGATAATCGATGATTTAGATGGAGATGTATGGTTGCCGATTGGTGCCGGTGCTTCCAGCTCCAGAGACCAATAATTGTATGCTTCATTTCGCCACAATAAATAAATCTTTAACTTTCCGATTTGCACAACTCGTCTCTCTTGATTTACAGTCCATTGAAGTACCCAAGCTCCACCAAGTTTTCGAATATCAACGCCGTGGCCTTCTACAACGTCAGGCACACCAAGAGAGACTGGAAAAGCAGCTTCGCTATTATCTTTATCTCCACCATAGAGAATCAAGACTCTTCCATTATTGTGATCCTTGGCCCATGAGAAAACCTCGGCTGACGAATAGATCATGTTTATTCCTCCTATATCATAATCTGTGACGTGTATCTTGGAGTCTCGACCATTCATGACCAACGATCCACCAAGCTGAGGTATTGTAATGTTGCCATGAGATGTAGTAACTGTAAACTTATACAATGTCCTTGTGAGGGACGTGAAATCTGCATGCCGGACCACGTAAAAATTGGTTCTAGTGCCATTTTTGATAGCGCCAAACAATGGGGTTACAGCAATTTCAGCCGGAACTCCAAAAGTACCATTTTCACCATGTCCAGCCGTAGCTGTCAAGTAAGCAGCGGATGCTTTCAAGAAGTTTGCTTCCAATTTCATTTCACTGTACTTTTCGCGCCAGACCTGACGATCTTCGGTAATTGATGCTCCGTAATCATAGGAGGTGTATCCTCCATGGTACCCAAGATTTCCCCAGTTGGTACCACCGTATATCTTTCAAAACTTGGTTAATCAAAGCGGAGAGCTCAATAAGACGCTATAGATCTTACCATATAGACATTGAATATTGCGACTCCAAAGCTGTAAGTATTCTTGAATTGCACCTTGATCGCATCATTGTTGGTGAGAATTGCGCATCGATCTTCTCCAACGCCACCCCTGAATTATATATTAGCGGACAGTACGTTGAATTGTTTTGCAGAGCCTACCATCCATCTCCACCTCCACCCTGGAATTCACCGATTGTAAAGGGTGTCGATGGACTGTAATTCGCATGGCTGATCTCCCAAGTCTTCGGAAATCTGTAAGTTGGCCAAATATATGGATCGCCACAATCATAACGCATAGGATAAGCATCAATTCCATAAAGATCTACCTCTCCGAGCCCACTTCCTGGTGCAAAATTCCCAATATTCAAATTGTCATTCACAACAAAAGGAACTACAACACCTGCATCCAAGAGCTGTTGTTCCACAAATGACATATAATCTTTATTCATTTGACTCGGAAAGTTAGTAACACCAGGCCATGACGCGAATTCATTCTCAGGTTGGACCATGATAACCGGGCCGCCATTTGTGATTTGTGCTTTAGCTAGAATTTTGCCAATCGTAGAAGCATAGTTTTGAGTGGAATCAAGATAATCCTGATCAGTGGATCTTATGACTCCTTTGATTCTCAGTACCCAGCCTGGTATTCCCCCAGCTGCTGTTTCTGCATTGATGTATGGACCAGGACGAGCAATCAAGTAAATTCCGGCTTGCATGGCAGCATCGAAAAACTCATCAACGCTGAATACTCCATCTGTTATTACTTGCCCAGGGTTGCCTTCAAGTAATCCCCAGTATGTATAGAACGATACACCAGTGAAGCCCATGGCTTTGATTTTTTGAAAAACATCGAGCCATAATCCTGGAGATGGAATACGAAACGGATGGACTTCACCGGAATATATCATAATACGTTCACCACGAACGAGAATTGAGTGTTCATCCCACGACACCTGTACGCATATTACGGATTAAAATTCTTACTTTGGAATTTGCAGTGCAAACTACTGACCAAATCTTGTAGAACTTCTCTTTTGTGCACCTTGATACGGGCATTCTGGATGCTTCCGATTCTTAAAGCAGATATACCTTGTATCCACCACACAGCAATAAGAAATAAATTGAAGTATATAAACATAATGAAATATTGGTGGTGTGTACTTCAAATAACCACGTAACAAATATACAAGCAATATACAAGCAATGAAACGTTCCCACAAAGTAGCACCATTGTATCCTTATACTTATCTTATTGAGTTCATATTACCTGTTCATTGAAGACGTAATTCCGCAGAATTCCCCAATACATAATGGGTGAATTCTCCCAACTTTGGAGGCAGAGTGTAGAGTGGGACGGACGGATGTATAGCCTGAATGCATACTCCGCACCGGCAATGGCATTCACGTATGATTTGCAGACTTTATGAAGTATAACGATGGAGATATGCTTGTGCTCCAATAATAAAGACAGGGATACCTTCAATGAATATAAGTGGTTCGGATGTGGTGATAGTTGTAGTTATTTTCGAAATGTGGTGTTGCAAAATGGCCCCAATCATGAAGTTGCGAATGAGGGAGTACAACCACCCAGTGTTTACCCGAATATATGCCGGTAGAAACAGGCATAATTTATATGCACCAATGAACTGATTTCTTGTGAGGCTTAGCCCACCACACGTGCCTAGTTATCTAGTTCCACTAGAACTCTGCTCCACTACAAAGGAAACATTGACACAGAAAATTGAGTCAACGGAGCGCTAATCAAAATAGTAATATAATGCATATTTTATTTCTTCGTCTCAACAAGATCATATAGTCTGGTGTTGTGGTTTAGTGGTATAATTCTTGCTTAGGGATATAACAGTCTTCATCGACTGATTCTCCATGTAAGAGGTCCCCGGTTCAATCCCGGGCAACGCCCATTGATTTTTTTTCTTTTTTCTTTTGTCATTTTTGTTCTTTTTCTTTTATAAAAGGGGAGGGAGAGAGACAGAAGTTTGTTCGTATGCAGATAGGCAGTGGACACAGGAAGAAGAGACGTTCAACAACTGACTACTACTAACTAATACAAGACCAACAGTCATGTTTTAAATAGATATATTCCAGAACTTGACGAAATTTACTCAAGAAGTCGCAACTATCTATTTTTACTCGGTTTTGACACATGTCAAGAAATTGTTTTTTTGCTTTTTCATATAGAACCAGTAATTTTAAAAGCAAGACAGACCTCCCGTTAAGTGACATGAACCCCCATAAATCCCTAAAACTTTTTGACAGAAACAAAATAACCCGCCATCATTCCCTGAATTGACTCATTAAATTCCAAGGGCACCAAACACACCCGGGTAGCTCTTGAAATCTCCTACCCACTTATAATTCGAAAAAGTGCCCAAAGCATCAGGGGCAGCAACCTCGATTGACTCCGTTGTCACCACCGCACCAGCCAGAGTACTAATATCAATCTCAATGCCGTCTTGTTGAGCCTTCCACTCTAGATTAGCAGTCAAATAATTAATAATAGTATCTTCATTGAGATCTGGCAGAACACCTTCGTCGTGCTTTTTGATGAGAGCGTCGGTGAGATGCACATTGCTTGAGGCGATAACATCATTGGGTGTCATGCTCTGTGTCCCAAGTGTAGCGTGCATACCAACGTATGCGGGATCTTTCGCCCACTCATCAGGTTTGGCAGAGCTCTTGCCGAGAAATACTCCGACACTATAAGTACCGTTGAGAGCTGTCCACGGTAAATCGATCTTCACTAGGTAGTCGCGTGGAAGTGAGGTTGTGGTGGCTACTTGTCGTTTCTTGAAGCTGGCTGGGGGACTGGTATAAAGTGCAGCAATGTTTCGTTGGAGAGTAGTGTTGTCGGGATGATTGATGATCTCAGGATAGGAATAGCCAAGCCTTTCGACATTGCGCACATCGGCGGAGGAGAAGAAGTTGCCACTCGTATCTCGATGGAAAGGAGTCAAAGCTTCGTTGTATTAGTATGCGAATGTTGTGATGGGATTATACAGGGGACTTACGAGAGTTTTGATCTTGAGTAGAGCCCATTTGAATGGTGAATGTGCCTGCTCTCTGCTGTGTTGGTTCGACATATGTATTGGGATATACAGCTTGCCACAGGGCAATTAATCTGTCGATATTTGCATGGTGAAACCAGAAGATTGGATCGAATGCAGCGACTGGAACAATGGACCTGTGTGAATTATTTCAGTCAGTATTACCACCGGAAATCGTTACCCCCACAGTGTTCTATATAGAGAAGAAATATCGTAAAATGGCTAAGAGAATGAGGTATTCTGAGGAACAAACTAACATGTGGCCAGAAAAGATAAAGCCTCCGGTCAACGTATGAACAGTATCATGAATCGATTCTATCGACTAATTAGTAACCAATGCCATACGGAATTCCGCCATAAACTGAACTTACCAATGTTGCCGAAGCCAGAGCTACCGGATCCCTTGTTGCTGAATCGGTTATATGGCTGCAGTGAATTATTAGCATTGATCAACTAGAGGTAAATGGCCTCGTGGCCTCAAAAAGTAGATTTTTGGGCGAACTTACTTGCCAATTTGCAAAGAGAGTCATGATTTGTGTTCTGAAATTTGGTAAGTTGGCCTCGAATTGCTCTTCCGCGAGGTTATTTTGACTTGTGGCGTCGGCATTGTTTGATGTTGGCCACCGAAGTGTGTTTTTCCATGTGTTGAATGGAGCAGAATTCTATTTGAATCAGTAAAGTACCATTATATGAGCGAGTTTTTACTTACTCGAAGATCGCTTGGTATCAAGGGATGAAAGCTGTAAGAGAACAATGGATTGGGCACTGTTGCAGTACTACCATTGGGATACGTAACAAAAGCGGTTGGGCTACTCAAGACACTAGGGAGAATGGGTCCATTGTTTGCAGGGTTGGCGGCCCAGTCCCAATATGGCATTCTGAGAGCCAGAGATGCCTGATGATATGCTTCTGAGTTGCTACCGGTGAATTCTTGCGCAATTTTGACACCCCAGGCATGTACTTGTTGCTCGTGTAACGCAAGGTAGGGTCTATGCCAAGGACCAAAAAGATTGGATCCATGAGTACAATACCCACTGGTTCCAGCTCCTACAGCTTGAACTCCGTCCCAGGGCTTCAAGGGGTAACCGTGAATACCTGAAAATCATTAGTCTGAAGGTCATTCATCACTAGAATAGTTTTATCGTAGCGTACCTGCAATTTGGTAGAAAGACGACAATTCACTCTGATCGGTACCTTGATATGCTATCATAGCTAACAAAAATAAGTTCCATTGAGTAGAGTCAGCGGCAAGTGATCGAATCTCAAGACGGGGCTGTAAACCACCATCTTGAACACCTGTGATAGCAAGTGTACCTGCTCGAGATTTCAAATCCTCGGGCTTAGATAGCGGGGAAGCTATGACAGAGCTGAGTAGTAATGATAAGGCCCCGAGCCTTCTGATGAGACTTGTTACCATGTTGAGCTTCAAAGAATGTGTATATTGTGTTACTAGAAATTGTAGTCTCCAACAATATGCTAGAGTCTAAGAACTGGCCTGGTAATGAAGATGAATGCAAAGAAGAGTAGAGTGAGAAGATTATCATGAGCTCAAGATACTCTTATATATTATGGAAGTACGGATCAATGAGCGAATTATTGTTGAAGCAAAACACGAGTGAATCGCCAATCATCTCCTGTTGTATACAGAAGATCCTCGCAACGATTTTACTGTACCTCAATAAACACATTTCGCCGTAGGCTCAGCCTCGTATAGAGGTAAGACCTATGTGTAATAGCCTCGACAAAAGACGAGGATCAACTAATGCCACCGAGGAGAGCAGGCTTGAACGTAACATCAAGGCAATGAACGCATGGAATAGCGGCTCCTTGGCCTAGAATCACTTCCATGCGCTGATTTTGGAACTTGCGGTATTTTTGAGCAAGCCCTATGTGAATGACATTTTCAACGTGCAGCTTTACAGCACTCGAGAAACTGTTCTTGCAATGATTGTCATCCACAATCCTGGCAACCATGTGGCTTCAACGCCGTAGCTTATACGATCACGACACCGAGGTTGCACTAAACGTTCAAATCTATTGATTGGCGCATGGTATACATCAGTGGAGTGACTGGCATAATCTTGGCACAGCTGATGTCAGGAACGCTGTCAAAATGTGGTAGACGAGCCGTCTCCTCATTGGTATCTTCGCAATTTCATCCCATTTCTAGCATCTTTTGAGCTGAATATGTATAGGCATTCGAACTTGTGCATACTCGAGCTGCAATTTGAAGGATTCTCCATGATCAAGAACAAGGAATACTGGAACATATCCGAAATGGAACGTTTCTCAATGTAATAGAAAGGCCCATGGAGTAAGAGTGCCGAGGTTTAGGGAAAACAAAACCACCTGTATAAACGTTTTTTTGACAAATCGGATGTCATGCATGCTTCCCATCTCTTGGTTTCTGTAGAAAAAGAAATTCAATCGGGTAAGACTACGCCCATATATTACCGGAACACAGGCCGAGAAGTCTGGGCATCAGGTATGTGAATCCTACATTAAACCTTTCGTATGAATCGAATACGACTTTTCTCTTCTCCAGATGACCATTTCTCATGTCATACCGCTCCGATATGTTGAGGCATACCATCATGATGCAACGAAAAGCATGAAATAGTTGTCATGAAAGATCTTTCCTATGCTCATTCTCGGATGTTATAAGACTGACTAGTCAAATGTCACACCCCAAACCAGTTCCTTGGCGTTGATCGGAGAAATTTTGAAATATTACTCCGATGTTGTTGAACCACCAACCTCTTCTTCCTTTATCCAATATTGACACCTCGAATGAACCATCAATTATCTGGACTTTCAAATGTCTAGATTTTCCTCTTTCTTTTCATCAAATACGCCTGGCACAAGGTTTGATTTACATACAGATCGTCGATCAAATCAAAACTTATGGAGTATCCTGGCTTGTTTCTTATTGTTGAGGACAAGGGGTTTTGTGGCATTTGACATATCCAGATCAAATCAGGACCGTATCTGACATTGATTAATCGATGTCAACGTATGGACCTTGAAATGCTTTATGGTACCTGAAATCTTGTGCTTGAATTAGTAGCCTTGGTGGAGAAATCTAAGATCGGTCGGCACTGAGTGACGGATTAAGGAACAGTTGATGTGATATCCAGAACAAGAGAGAGAAATATCCAGGAAAGATGTTTTGGGACTTGATTGAAGAACATCTATCAAACTATTCGTCTATTTCTTCCTCTATGTGCCACACCTTACGGATACGATACGCATCTAATCAATAGATCATAGAAGCATCCTGTCGTGTACCTATCTAGGATTCAGATATGCATGAAGCAGCAAACAAGCATGTCTCAATGTTGTGCACCACCACCAACGACACAACACACCACCTATGCATAATGACCTCGTTCGCAGTATATGCAAAGCAATCATGCTAAGTTATGGGTATTGGATTGGGGGCTGTTGTAATCATGGCCATGTTGACTGTCTTGAACAAGATGCTGTTTTTTTGTTCTCGTTTTATCAAACACCATTTTCAGGCAACAAAATCCCAAGTGCCAAGCTTGCGAAAGGTCTTCATTTACTAAGGAAAGAGCGATTGCAAGTCAGCAGCGAAATCTACACTTCTAAAGAATTTGTTGTTACAACACCCAAAAGGTCAAGCATGGGATACCACAATCTTTAGTTGAGTTTGTTGAGGTTGTTGATCTTTGAAAACGAACAATGCGATAATTCATAATGCCAGTGATTATGGTCTTCTCGGCGGTCTACGCTCAGATGACAAGATGATAAGTACGTCTCCATGATGGTTAAATGATACGCTTGAACAATCTGAAAAATAATGATAACATTTGTCAAACGTTATGTACAAAGTACTGCCTAAAACTCTTCAAAAATACAGTATCTAGAAAGAAAGGTCCTTGCCATAATCAAACCAGAATGATTTTTTCTGGTTTAAAAGCACCTGGTGGTTTTGGATGATAGCCAAGGGGGATCCCTTTAGCATTTCCCCTTTGGTTAGATTCGAACCTCATTCCACCATGCCTTCTTTTCCCGTGATGCGGCTCATTCCAATGTGTATGGCCCCAAATCCAAACGTCTCTCCAGTCCAAGAGAGGCATTGTAGTTTCAATCGAACTATGATCATAGCCATGTCCCTTGCAGCCATCAATAACATCACTACCATGGCTGGCTCCGCTATTGAAGTCACGAAGCTGCTTTGCTGTCTGTTCAGGAGGCGGAGTTCCGCTCTTAGAAGGTGGCATGTGCGTTATGATAAGTATGCGCGTTTCAACTTCCTTGGGATCGTCTCTAATTTTCTTTGTTTCCTGCCTGATCCATTCGCAAGATGCGAAATGCCTCTCAGTTCTTTGCTTGTTAGTTTGATCTCTAGGCTCACGACCTCCGCCTCTCAGTCTTTCAGTCCACAACGTACAGCCTAGTATCACAACCTTGCCTTCCTTCCCTTGAATGACATAGCGGTCGTTCTCCAAGAACACCAGTTTTCCTAATGTATCTGGATGCCTTGCAAAGCCTCTAAGCATCTTTATTGTCCCTTCCACTGTACAACTATTCGCTGGCCAGAAGTCTCTATTTCCAGCTACGAGAAAAACTCGTCGGAGTTCTGGTTTGGCGCACATTCTAGCTAAAAATTTCCGATAATCAGTCTCACTTTGTGCATTAGTATTCCCTATGTCGCCGGCGAGGATCAAATATGGAGCACGAGGTTTAAAGTCAAAATTTTCATAGCTCGTCTGTTCAAGATGTAAATCTGAAACGTAGTGAAATGGAATATTTTGCTTGATTGTGGGAGGAAGAACGACGAGATTATTTGGCGGACCGAAAACCATCTGTACTTCAGCAATGGTAGTAGCATCAGTGTACGGATCGATACGACGACGTATTAAACCTCCTATTTTATCTTGCATCCTTCCGGAAAGCCCTCCACCCGATGTAGCCGGGGTACCTGGAGCAGGTACCGCTGGCTTAGATGTTTGAGGAGGCCTAGGGGCGGTTGTGAACGGATTAATGGCGACCGGTGCAGTTGTAGCCGGGATCGCTGGAGCAGATACCGCTGGCTTGGATGTTTGAGGAGGCCTAGGGGCGGTTGCGAGCGGATTAATGGCGACCGGTGCAGTTGTAGTTTTGGGATCTACTTGACTCGATAAACCCGTGATCAGCCCAGTTGCCATATTTTTGATATAATCTTCAACTTCTTGCTCATCCTGAACTGGAAATCCTGTCGTAGTAGTCCCAGATGTGGGCCCGACTGGTGGGGGTTTCGATCCTGGTTTGGATGTCGTAGTAATCCCAGGTGTGAGCCCGACTGGTGGGGGTTTCGACCCTGGTTTGGATGTCGTAGTAATCCCAGGTGTGAGCCCGACTGGTGGCGGTTTGGCTTGGGCTTTGAGCGCCGCAAACCAAGTTTCGAAATTCGAAGGCCCAGTGGTTGAAGTCGATGTTGTAGTTTTGGGCGGAACAGGCGAGCTTGTACTAGATGTAGACGGGTTTACTCCTTGGGCGTGTTCCTGGGCGCGTTTCATTGCTACGAGGGCCCTTTGAATTATAGCCTTTTGTCCTTCCCTGGTAGTCCTTTCCATTCTGGCTCTAGAAAATTCTTCTTCAGAAGGTTTTTGATAAGGCAAAGATTTTTCGCCATAATATTCCCTCCTCATGTTTTGGAAAAACCAGTAAGGATGACCAGTAGCTCCAGATAGACAGTCTTTATAACCTGGATGCGTCATGAAATCTCTGTGGAACTTATCAAAGAATATAGGCAGACGTAATACTTCCAATGAGTTCAGAAGCTCATCAGCACTGATACCGACATCGCTTTGCCTTTCACGGGCAAGTGCCTTTGCCCATTCAATATTCCCCTTCTTCCATGGTATCCAGAAGTCTATACTGGGCGATATCCAGGGCTGAGATAATCCACCGGAGTCTGGTTTCGTCGACCCCGAGGAAGTTATGCCTGGAGTTACGGGCGGTGCAGATTGTGGAGGTGGTGCAGGTGCTATCCCTCCTCCTCCTCCTCCTCCTCCAGCACCTGGACCTGGGGCTCCTGAGGGCCCTGGTGGTGCAGATGGTCCAGGTGGTGCGGATGGTCCAGGTGGTGCGGATGGTCCAGGTGGTGCGGATGGTCCTGGTGGTGCAGATGGTCCAGGTGGTGCAGATGGTCCAGGTGGTGCGGATGGTGCAGGTGTTATCCCTCCTCCTCCTCCTCCAGCACCCGGGCCTGGAGGACCTGGAGGACCCGACGGACCTCCAGATGGACCTCCTGGTGGCGGGTGCTGAGGCGGCTTACTTTTATCTGACCATAACGAAAGAGGTGTGGGTCTCAATCTCGAAAGAGGCTCCAATTGCCTCCTCCCAATCTCTCCCTCACCAGTAAAAGCTTTTCCCTTTCCCCTATATCTTTGTGCAGTTTGACGATCACGATTGTAATCTAGCACAAATCCCTCATTGGTTTCATGTCTTTTAACTCTTTTGGGTCTACTTTGATTGATTATCTCTTGTTCTGCTTCTGGCAATTCATCTATCCTAACAGCGGGAGTGGGTTCCCAAGGTCGCGTTTTGCGCTTGTCAGGATTGACTGTTTTGGGAAACATGGTGATGATATTGATGATGACGGTGGAGATGAAAAGTAGTATTGCACTAGTTCCGATGGCAACGGCGAGATTTCGGATTCCTCGTAAAATGTCGAGTTCAATTGGCATTTATATGACATTGATGGGTTGAGTCGACATAGTTTGGTGATGGATTTTAGACAAGGGATAACATCTTATTATCTGGAGCTCTTTATGAAATATTCTCTTGTTGATTTTGACGAGTGTTGCCGGAACAGGTATAGGTGTTCTTTATTGAATGTAATTCGAAAGAATTATTATGGATTGGGATGAGATGGTTGCTATGTTCTTTGTCTGAGTAGACAAGCAGTTGACACGAAAGAAAATATCGAGTGTCTCTTTTCATATGCCAAGAAAAGGTTGCGTCTGCTAGTACACTGGGAGTCAATTGATGGCTTGAAGGATGCATTTCTAGACTTAATGGCATAGAAAAGTGACAATTTGCAAGTATCATTCGTAATATTTACGCCAGGTACACTTCCCCGATACTCGTCTTGAGACAACTCTTCATCTACAACTAATTGTGTTCACCAATCAGTCATGATTTTTGCAAGATATGTCGCACTTTGTGCTCCCCTTTCTATCAAAAAGCTCAGAGGCAGAAGTGTCTTCTATCGAAAACACTCCTAGATAATGATCACTCAAACATCCAATGCGAAAACCCGAGATATATTTGAGCAATATAAGAATCTCAATATCAACAAAAGGTCTAAATCGACAACACGATATCATATTCCCACATCAGTAACAAAAACCAAAGAATCCATCACCACAACAAGAAATCTCTACCCATCAATCTAGCATACAAAATTGTACCTACATACCCCTTACAGTTCTCCAGCGTACATTCCCTCTTTCCGTGACCATCTACACAGTCCAAAAAATACACCACACTAAGCTCACCTCATAACAAAGAAATATAGCTTGTCATACTGCCAATTAATCGTCTCGCTAACACGTCCATCAACTCCTTGTATGATTCTGAAGCGAAAACCCCCTCTTATTTCCCTTGACTTTCTTACTTTAACTAAGTATAAAAGCCACGGAGTTTTTAAGGGGAATATGCAAAAGTACAACGAAAAGAAACAATTTTTCCAGAACAAGGAGGTATATAAGTGTCTCAGTGGTAGTAGGTATGAGATAGAGAACTCCCATATTCGTTTTAAAACAGAGGATACCATTCGAGGAATACTTTCATGGTGTTGTGAAGTTTGTTGTAGACAGAGATATGTATGTAGTGCGAAATTGGTGGTGTATCTGTTTTGATGGTGAAATATTACTACTGTCGGGATTTGTTTGTAGCAATATAATATCAATGATATCTAAAGAGAAAGGAGATTTAAGTAATGAAGATAGTATATATCTCAAAGTGCAGCAAACGACAACAAGAAATCCCTTTTCTCACACCCCGACAGTGTTATCGTTGACGAAGTTTACAAAGACATTTTTCTCCCCATGATTGAAAACATTACAGCAGGAAATTTGTTATTCTCATCCACGCCTATTCCATTCAACTTCTCCCCACAGTCACACCACCCTTTTCATCCGATAGAACTGGCGAATATTCATAGTTACCGGTATGTAATTAAGACTTCTCTACCTGCTGATAAGTAACAATCAGTAAATGCATTTAGAAGGCAATCTGGTCGGTAATCACAGCATAACGTAACCTATCGTAAGTAGCCGCTAGAACCACCGTACCAATTGTACTAACCATCCACCCACTCATACAGTCATATTTCCAGCATGATCTCATATGGTAATCATTCCATCTCAATCTCAATCTCAATCTCAATTCCCATCTGTAACGATACTATCCCACGAATCCAAGTCGCCACAAACAACAAAACCAAATCGCAAGAGAAATTTCTCGACTTCAAATCACTCAGACTATTGAATATCTCAAAGTCCGAGTGGACAAATAGGCCGCGTCAGCGTCTAATTTACAATATCAACTTACCATTAACATCGATACTGACTGAAATTTGCTACACGCAAGAAAAATAAAATAGAAGAATGAATTTTGACATTTGCTTGCGAACAATTTCGGGGAGGTACGAAGATCCAGACCTTATGAGAGATACAGTGGATCACGTTTGTCGCTGAACTTGCGTCAGCATTCTCGGTACATGAATTTAGCGCAGAAAGGGGGATTCGGCACTGATACATACATACATACATACATACATACATACAAAAATCAATACATAAATAAGTATTTCCCTCCTAGCACACCTAGGTAGAATCGTCCTTCCATTTCCATTATTTCGAGTCCAAAATTAGCCTTTCAAAAAAAAAAAAAAGAAAAAGGTCAAGAAAACTAAACAGGAAAAACAAAATGCGTTTCTCAACTCTGAGTATAGCGATAATCAGTGTAACTCTCACAAGCGCTCAAACACCAGCTGAGAGCTAGCCTATCACATCTCGGAATATCGGGTGCGCTTTCAGAAATATATCGATTGCGCCTGGAAAATGAATAGGTTCTTCTGGTATGCTCTCTTAATTCCTTATTAACTCATTCCATCCCATCCTCCTCTCAAACAAAACAAAACAACCCCCCTCCACCTTCCACCCCCCTCTCACAAACCCCACAGACGTAACCACCCAACCCTCCATCTACCATACTGCACTACTCCCCTTCCCCTCCCAAACATCAAAACCCTCCCCCACACCAAAAAACCCTACATGCGCCTCACACTCAACCTCTCAATCCCCTCCTCCTCCGACATAACCACCCCTCGCACTACTCCACCCTCCCCCCGGTCTCGCCCCCAACACCACCACACGCCTACACTGGTGGCAAGGAAACTACACCATTGCACCCCCCTCTCCCTCTCCCTCTCCCTCTCCCTCCCCATCTTCCCAACCCCCCCTTTTCCCAACACCCCCTCAACACCCCCACCAGTATCGCCGCCTACACGCAACGCCACAAACCACACCTACACAATACAATCATTCCCACAGCCGGAGCATTCATTTTCCGAGGGAGGAAGCGGTAACCCTAACCCTAATGTGACGTAGGTATTATGAGGAGATAACAAAAACAAGATTGAATTTTTCGCTAAAGGGGGTGGTGGAGAAGGTGGGGGAGCTGGTGGCGACGAATTGGTTTGTGAGTACTCGGTGTTGTTTTAAATAAATGCCGACCTTAATTGTAGTCAAATTCCTTATTCAAAATTATACTTATTTAATATTTTCAAAATTCAATATTTAAAAACACAATATAATTAGATCTTTCGAATTTGAATCATATATATAATATTAATAAATAAATCATATATTAAAATCTCAAAGTTTTAAGAATTAAATTAAAAGATCTTTTATATATTAAAAATCCCTTTTAAATAATGATTTTTGTAGAATTAATTTTAAATATTTAAAGTTTAAAACAATTGAGTTTTTATTTTTATACTTTCGATATTTTGATTTTCTATATAATTCAATAATTATATCGATATATTATAATTTAAAAGAATATTTATAAAATTCAATTAAATCTTTATATATTTATAGAATTTTATATTTTAAATTTTAGTGATTGAATTATAATTGAATTTTGAAATAGATAATTTTCATTGAATTTTGGTGTGATATATACTAGCTAAATTGTGGTCGGTATTTATTTAAAACAACATCGAGTAGTGTGTGAGGGTGGTGATGGGGGAGCGGGATGTGGGGTGTGGGGGAAACGATGTCTACCTAGGTAGGTGAAAGTACCTAGGTATTTGATTCCAAGATTACAATTTTCTATTTAATGCATGGCTTCTGTTGTAAAAAAAAGACGAGATGGGTGAATATCATCTTTGAAGATACTTACTTGCTATGACATTTCGACACGAGCCAGCTTCTCTCTCGATCGCAGAGAGCGAACTCTCTGAACACTGCTTAGTCTGTAGGTTTGTCACTTTTTAAAGAGAGATGTTTGTACCAAAAATCGTATTATGATTCATCCTCAGATAACTATAGTGCTGCCCATCAATTTCGTAATTTCGTAAGCCCAAAATCCCATAACGCAATAAGAAACTAATAATACACTCATACACCAACAAACTAATACCCTCGTTCGTGCATACTGTCCTTTCCCGATCTTTTTCAATCGCACACACTTCTCTTCATTCATTGATTGCCCTTCTTAGCATCCTCTGCGTCATTCTTTGGCACGCTAACAACAACGGGTACAACCACACTATTAAGGTTTCGAAGTGCCTACAAATCATCACCATTAGCAACATACACTTTACACCCACCCGACCATTGACCACAAGAAAAAGATAAGCTCACCTTGACGAAAAAGCCCTCACTAGGCACATTCCCATTCCACGCATCCTGAACCTTTGTAATCTTTCCCTCTCCACCCTGTTGCTCTGTCCAGATACTCACCTTACTCTCAACAGTCTGTTCCATACCCCCCTTCAAAACATATTTTGTCTTCAAATCCATCTCGATTGGATTTCCAGCACTCGTGACCTCATGTCCGAGACGTTCTATTTTGTTACAAACAGTTTTTAATCCAAACCATTGAGCAGAATATTGTTTGCGTCCCTCGGCATTGGTGATTTGATCAGCGAAGACGGCGTTGTCAGACCAGAGAGATAGTTTTTCGAGGGAGGGAAGACCTGCAAAGAGCTTGAGGGACGTTAGTTTCTTGGTTTTCCTAAAATGAAGGGAAATAAAGGAAGGGAAAGGAGGGAAGTGAGAAGCAAAGTCTAAAGTCCAAGAAGTAAAATAGGGAGGGAAAAAAGAAACTCATACATCCAAAACACTTCCCACAACCACCTTCTGTTTCTGATTCAATTCCACCCCGGGAGCCGTATGAACATTCGTATTTTCAATTCCCAACTCACTGAATCCCTCTGTGCCAACACTTCCAGAACTCGCATGTGCAGAGCCCGAAGTCGTGCTATACAATCTACTTCCCTTTCCCAACTCGTTTGAGCCTCTGCGGGCATCGTCGGCAACGGGAATTCCTGATGACATATTGGAGTTTGTATGTGTATTATGAGAGATTACTCTTGCTGTTGCTCCTGCTGTCGATGTATTGAAAGAAGATGTAGCAAAGTACGAAACAGGTGTAGTAACTTTACTTCCAGCAGTAATCTTTCTCGCAGAAGTAGATGTAGATGGTATCTTTTGTAGAGATCTGGCGAGTGAGGAACGCATGAAGTAGTTGAGCGTGATGGTGAGTTGAGTAGAGACGCTGATGAAGGGATGGAGAGAAACTATGAGATTGAGAAAGAATTATGGAATGTTTATACCTGCCTTTTCTATTTTATATGTATAAATCACGTACTACTCAGTACCTACCTGGTATTTACAGCTCCAAATTATGATGTAAGGCAAGGAATTTATTCTGAGGGGCAATTGCCTATCTAGGTACCTATCTATCGTAGATGCTCGTAAATCCATACGAGTCTTGACATCATTGATGTTTAAATCCGGAAGGGGTATGGTGAACGTTTTACCCCACATGATCTTCCCAAAGCTCCCAAAGCTCCCATCATCAATCATTATTATTGGTGCACCAGGTGTCTGATTAGACATCAACCTCCGATATCAGATTACGGAGCTTTTCCAGATATTACCTAGTAATAATAATAAGTACTTGGGTATCACAATGTCTCGCGGGTGACAGGAAAAATGGCACACACAAATTCGTAATTCTCATTCAATGGAACAACACCTCTCTTTCAATTGATTCAACACCACCACTTTTTATATTTATAATAAGAATAATATGGTAGTTTTATTAATTCGATATCAGAGATTAATTCTATATAAGTTTTATGATTCTAAGTGCAATATTCGTAGAATAATTCATTACGGAAGATCGACTCGCTTCCATTGACAGAGACTTTTAAATTCGCTATATTCAGAGCTTTAAGATTCAGTATAAGATAAAAAAATTAATATCGATGCTATATAGGGTACTGTTTTGAGTGATATAATTATATAATTGATATAAGGTAGTGTTGTGGTTCAATTCCCTCTGAAAGTGAGTTGTTTCGAGGGGGAAACCACTCTAAAAACCACCCTTTTGACCACCTTTTCACCACCCAGTGAGCTGTCCTTTCATTTTAATAACATCCCTAAGCCTCTGAGGCATAGTATCTACTAGTTTATTGATATGTTCAATAGTAACTTGCTCCCAACCCTCATTTATAAGCTCCCGCATGGTTGTATCGTCCCAATGGGCATGCCTCCGAACGACTTGTTTTGGGATTTGCCAGATATTTTCGATGATTGAGAGATCAGGACTATCATGACAGTTTTGATAGGTTTCTAAACTATGATCTCTCTTCCATTTCTTCACTATATTGTCCTTCTTGCCCCCATAGCCGTGTCCTGAATCACCATCTTCCTCGAGTACGAAATCCTTCGATACAGCTAACCATCGCTTTACCTCCCCATCCAATATAGTATCGACATAAACCTTATGGGACAACTTGCCATTCCGGTTCCCAGGAACATCGTAATATATAAGATTGCTCTTAAAGTTGTAGCCCACTGCCGCCCAGCAGTGTTGCTTATTGCGGTGTTCCTCCTTTTCTACCCCTCTGAGCTGAATACACTCAGGACAGAGCCTCTGGCCTAGCTTTCTAATGATCCTATACTTTCCCTCAGGCCCGAAACCCCAATGACACTCATCAGAGAACCTAACTCTTCTCCAATCCTCCGGATTAGGGTATTTAGCTAGCATATCGCGGGCAAATTGGAGTCTAGCGGCAGCTGTTCTCTGTGTAACCCATCCCTTGCAACAAGCTATACATTTTCGATATCCCATAGATCCCATAGCTCGTGCAATAGTCCTTCCGGATTGGTCTAATCCACATGCCTCTCCCAATTGCTTCCAATTGAGGGATCTAGCCTCAAAACCCTCCGTTTGGATCATGATCTCCATAGCACGTATATCGCGAGGAGTAAGGGTTTTTTTTGCTCCTCTAGTCTCTTTACGTACTGTAGAATCATGTAGACGCCTTGGATCGCGATCATGCCAATGTCGATATCCGGTGCGAGGTGCGACATTGTAGGCCCTGAATACTCGAGCTTTGAAAGTAGTGACAATTCCATCAGCTATTCCATCAAGCATAGCCTGGGTTTTAGCTTTAACAGGGGTTCTATTATGCTGTTGGGGATACGTTTTATCCTCATAGCGATCGCGGCGAGTTGATACCATTATGTTGTGATTTAATAATTAATTTTGAAGTTGTGGTAATTGACGTGAATTGAGGTTAAAAGGACACGTGTGCCATTTTTCGTGTCACTCGCGAGAATGTCTAGACAGCAGAAAGGAAAATGGAAGATCGAAGATAGAACGTGAAAATGGAAATGTATAAAAGATAACAAAACAAACAACTTTCTACTTTGTAAAATCAATTGTAATAATGCTATGCTTGCTATCATCTCTGTCAATCATGGGTATTTTCCCCATGTATCATCAATAACGTCTCAACTCCATTTTTGGTATTCGTATGCTTTGCATATTCGTGATTCATAAATATCCTTCCACTCGCAATTGTCCTCCCTTGGCCACCTTAAAGACCTATCCTTTAATGCTTCCCTCAAGCTTGCACAAGGAAGCTACCTTACTTGCAAGATCATCAGCTTCACTTCTCGTGGCAGCTTCGGCATATACTCTCAAAGCATCTTCCGTGCCACTTGCTCTTGCGAAACTTCTACCATCCTTGAATTTAGCGACAAGTGCATCGATTTGTTGTTGTGTGCCTTGTGGCTCCACGAGTTTTCTCTCAGCGTCGGTTGTCTTGAACACGTTTCTATCGGCAACTTCAACTCGGACAAGACGATTGGGTAGGTCAATATAGGTAGAGTCCCATTCCTTTGGTGTCCAAGACTTGTGGGCCAGGATTGTCTCAACCAGTAACATATCAGAGAGCGCATCTCCAACCGTCTGATTGATCAAATCGGTGAGAGCACGGAGAGTTTCCAAGGCGTTGGCCTGAGCAGGAGATTCTGGGGTTGTGCTAGCAAATACTTTCAAAGCTTGTTGGGAGAAGACTACTGTGCCGTGGCCATTTGCTTCAAAGTAAACACCAACATCAAATTTTGTAGCAGCATGATGTAACCATTTGACACCAGTAGGAGTACAAACGACAGGAAGCTTCAAGGTCTTCTCAACATACTTTGTACTAGCACCATTGGCGTAAGCAGTTTGTACAACACCGATTCTCAATTCATCCGCCAATCCAGCTTCTCTAGCAAGATCACCAATGAATGAAGCTGCGAGCGTAGCAATTCTATCACCATCCAATAGACGGAAACCATGGTCAGAATCATTGAAATAGTAAATGATTCTGTCAGCATCTCCATCTAATGAGCAGCATCGATCATTGTTTCCAGCTTTCGATGAAGGGGGAGCTCGTTGTTTGGTCTTGACATAATCGGCACCGCACTATGAAATATAAGCATTGGTCATTGAAATCAACAATACAAAAATTACTAACCTCGTGGTTTAAGCTCTCTGCTTTCAAAACGTCATCGTTGAGTACTTTGATGTCGAGAATTCCCTTTGGTAGATACTTGATCAACTCTGCCAATTTAGGACCTCCAACACCGTTGGCACAATCGACGGTGACTGAACCAGTAGCCTTCTTTCCCTTCATAGCTCTCTCGAAAGCCTTTGCCAACTTCTCATAGTATCCAACCTCACTGACATCTCCATAAGCTTGTGGTGTACCCTCAGTGTTCGTGCATCTAGTCAAATAATGCAATTGCGGTGTGGTAAGCAACTTGTAATCCGTATAATCCGTTCCAGTCGCCTCGAGAGCAGCGATAAGAGCCGCCACCAATTTTGGTCCCGAAGGTCTCGTATCTCTGGCATAAATGACTCTCGCAGGAGTTTCTGGGTTGATTTTCAAATCCTTCTCCAACTTGCGATAAACGTTCACCACATCCTCATTCTTCGCATTGGCCAACAGTGTACTGTATGCCTCCCAACTATTCTCCAACATTTCTCCCATCGGATCGACTAACTTTACACCGTTATCCTCAGGTGGGTTGTGCGACGCCGTAATCATAACTCCGATGGTTTGACCACCCAATTTGCGCGATCGAAGAGCGGCGACGAGACCAACGCGAAAGACGACGGAATCGAGAAGATTAGCCTTCATACGAAAGCCCGCGGTTCCATATTGGAAAACCCGATCGGCAGGTTTGGGGTGCTTGTTTGAAGCTTCGAGAATTTTGGAATCCATATTGTCTGACTTGATGAGCGAAAATAAAGACCTGTAATAGAGAGAAAGACTGGGGGAGAGAGGAAGATTATAAGAGGATTGTAAGACCCCAATATAATTATCCAGTTTAAGGTGCTCCAGAATGCGTGTTTTTATTCCTGATCTTCTTTTCTTATTACTTTATAAGTATTCAACGTACCTTTGTTGAGATTTGTCTATGCGTTTCTATGCGTTGGACATAAAATTTGAGGGGCTGATATTATTAGGTAGGCAGGTTCGTAGTGGTAAGTATTTAATTTATGTTCTATTTAAAGATTGACCGATTTTGTTAGGAGCTGCATAATTTGCGCATAAAATGGCGCAAAGGGCCAGGTGGTGGTGACCTTCAGCTACTATGAAGATTATGCTGTGGTGCGTATTAATAAGCAAGTTCCCACATTATTCGAGCGACTACGATATTCCAACTCTAATAATAAACCTCACAAGAAGACTTGACTGAATTTCTAGCAGGTAATGTATGTATTTTGCTATTTGAAACCTCACTCATTATTTAGTATCAGAGTTGAATTTGTTTGATCTGTTGTAATTATTTCTTTTGTTTTTCTTGAAGCTATTTCAATTCCATATGTAAAATGTCCGGAAAACATCTGTCTCGCTATTCCAGATTATGCACCATCGCTGAGTTGCGAAATGTCCTGTGAAACTCCTGTACTAAATGCAGTGACCTCCCAGATACTCCATCCATGCATGAATATGTGCAAAAGATACCCCTTTTATGATTGCCCATCTCACAAGAATTATCGCCTCCACCCCACTTCCCCGAATGAGGTTGAAAGCCTGTGTTACAGTGAACACTTAACCATACAACTCATCCTCATCAATATCGCCCATACCCACTGCGTCATCTTCGTCGTAGTCATCTTCATCATAACCATTACCATTACCATTCACTTCACCTCTCCAATCGTCACCAGCCGGCTCATTTGTCTCATCATCAACCTCTTCGACGATTTCCTCCTCACCATCAACTATGCTACCTGCAACTGAGCCAGGAGCCGTGGATGCATCTCTACTGGTGACTTTACTTCCCGTAGCGACACTACCAGGTCCAGACCTAGTGCCAACAGTCTTGAAAATATCTCTGATAGCTTCATAATTGATCTTCTTACTCCAACTTCTTT
This sequence comes from Botrytis deweyae, assembly GCF_014898535.1. NCBI lineage: Eukaryota > Fungi > Ascomycota > Leotiomycetes > Helotiales > Sclerotiniaceae > Botrytis > Botrytis deweyae. The sequence goes on from NW_024066211.1 coordinate 1,671,555, forward strand.
CCTTCATTGCGTTGACAGCTGCTTCTGCTGGTGTACTAGCTACACTAGTTTGTCCTTCTCCAATTCTTGGCTTCTTCTTTCTCGGTCTAGTAACCTTTGGTGGACCCATAGCAGCCTTTCTCTTTTCGAAATCTTTTTGTTGTTGTTTGCGGAGCCAATCTTTATTTGCATTGAGCCAAATTTGTTCTTTCTTGGCAACTTCAGCATCAGGTAATACGCAATTCATGACTTCTTCGTCATCAGCAAATTCATCCTCTCCGATATGAGTATCCATGCTAACATATTTTTGAGGGTGGTTTGCTTCCGCGTAGAGAAGATGAATATGCGCTTTCTTTTGGGCTATAGCAAAACTGATTGCATGCTCCTGAGTATGAGGATCGGAGACCATTTCTGTGATCTGTTGCTCGAGTTCGTCTTCTACAGCGAGCCATTCGTCTGGCATTTGGATAGGAGGTTCATCATTCCGTGGACGACCGGGGCCTCTAGCGGGTGCACCGGCGTGTTCTTCGAGTTCTTTGGCAGCTTCTGCATCGGCAGGGTCAACGTCACCAAACTCAGCAACAAGTTTGTTGAAAGATGTGCCGGATTCATCTTCAATGGCGTCGTCCAAAAGTCGTGGATCGATATTTTCCTCTCGGGAGGTAGGAATTGCAGGAATAGCAAAGCCATCGGCATCGCGTCGTACTTCTCCTGATGGTACTGGAGCTCCAGATGTAGACTTTTGTCTCTTGTTACTTTCATCATTTTCCTCTTCAGGATCCTCCGCATTGTCTTCCTCGGCATCCGTTGCTTTACCTTTGCCCTTACGCTTGCGCTTCTTCTTTTTCTCTTCCATTTCTTTGAGGTAGGCTTCGGACTTTTGGTAGAAGGAAGGAGGGTCGTGTGCAGATTCCAAGAACTCGTTGTTGAGAAACTCTTCAACTGTAAGAGCACTACTTGGTGTTCTCTTAAATTCCTCCAAACGCTTTTGAATAGTGGCTGTTGTGACTTTGACGACATACACTACTTCGGTGACTGTTCGACGAAAGTTATTCATTCGTGCCGCTAAGATTAAACAAGCGCCACAGACACCGGAAGGTCTTCGTCCCATGACCATCCAATCCAGGCTCATTCTTCGAACCATGCGAATTGCATCATCGGCGACCTTTTCGGTTTGTTCGTAGAACTCAAGTTTGGAAGCGAATTTCCAGATTAAATCTTCGGGAAGAACTGGTAAAATGCCATCCGTAGCCAATGAAATTTGTTTATGAAGAGCTTTGAAATATTTTCCGAGTGTAAATACATTAACCTATGATTGTCAATAAAATTTCAAATGATTTGCCAAGAATGCGAACATACCTGGGACTTGTCGGCAAAATCAATGAGCATAACTCTGCATGGCTGTTCCTTTCTACAGGCACTATACAAGCAAACAGCTGCTACCAGATCCGTTCTACGACCTTGAATAAAATTGTTCATCGATGCAAGTTTGAAGATTTGATGACCAACACCGACAACTTGATCTGAGATCCCAAGTTGGTTTGCTAAAGCTTGCATGACACGCTTTCCTACATGGTATTAGCTTCAAGCAAAGGAAATAGGGGCCTCGTCAGCACTGACCTTCGCGAAGAGTATTCTCCTTATTACTTTCCCCTCCACCAGCTCTTCTAAAGGCAGGTCCCATGGTTTGAGCACCACCTTGATCCGCACCAACATGACTTCCTTGAACGATTGCAGCACCACTGCTACTTTCTCCGAATTGGATTTCTGAAACAATATTTGAATCATCAACCACAGTACCACAGTTATGACATACACCATCTTCAATCTGAGGTTTAGTACATTGTGGATTTGGACAAGCTGGTCTTGCTTTGCCTCTTGCAGCACCCATGGCAGCTTTTCGAGAAAGTGCAGTAGGTGCTTTGATAGGTTTCATATTCCTCAACGGATTGGGCCGCGCCAGCGGTACTTTTGGTCGTGGAGGCATTTTGATGATGAATTTTGATGGATTGATGAATTAAAAATTGATACAGGCAGCCAAGTGTAATTTGCCCCTCTACCCCGCGATATTCCTCTCTTGCCCCCTAATGAAATTGGATTAATTCTCGTTGTCGCAAAGCAACTGGCAAAGCATCAATCACTACACGTGATAGTTGTATGTGCTTGATGAAAAGGATTGGTTGAAATATTTGTTTCGATGGCGACGTGGAAAGGAAGAGTTGAGTTGGGTGTTGCTGTGTGGAAGGTTGCGAAGGTTTTCCAAAAAGCGAGAATGGATTTGTGTTGTTTTGGCGTAGTGGTTTGCTAAATGAACTCGCCCTTTTTTTCACTGTTCGTCGGTGGGGTACGGAACAAGCTAAGCCGCTTTCATTGATTTAGCGAACAGAAAAATTATTATTTGGGAGCCTTTTCTTTGACCATTCACTCAGTTCACTCATCAATGGTAGATTTTATTCATAACTATTGAAGTATTAGCTATAAAAATATAGAGAAAATTCCGAAGGATTAAGAATTCACTTCCTGAGTAATCTGTTAATTAATATTTGACATAACAAGAAGTCTTGGTGAATTATGACATCTTCCATACCCAACTGTCTACTTCATAGGGCGGCTTGGAGTGAAGGAAGGAAGTAAAGAAAGAGAAGATAGCATAGCATTGAGAAGAAGATCAAGCTCCGACATTCCGTTCCCTCCTCCTCTCAGTTAGTGTAACCCGAGCGAGGATTGCCCAGATGCTCGTAGGTGGTCTTCAAGCTATCACTTCGTAGGTGTGGTGTACAGATGTACTAGATAGCTACTATACATGTGAGATGAAGTGTAACAAGTAGCTACGAACGATATCAGAATGTTGAATTCGTCCAAAGTCACGATGATCAAGTCGTCTCTGTTATCATCTCTACCATCATCTATACATATGTACTAGATACCCACTAGGTAGCTGAGAAATTTCACTATCACGATATTGACCTGCGAATCCGTGCCATAGAAGATGCGGTATATGACAGGTAGACTTCTGGATTCCTTCAATCCCCAATGACTTTCTACCAAAATGTTGTCCTACCGATAAATAATCTCCGAACCCCAAAGTGGAAGGCGGTGGTAGAATTTCGGCCGCTTGGTGAGAAAAAAATCCCTGCATATTGAGACATTTTGGTTGTTTTATCAACCTTGAAATCTCTTGAATAAATACAGACATTTTATCCTTTTTCTCTTTTCCCACCACCCTCCCATCACCTTTGCACTTTTTTCTTCCTCTCCCTCTTTCCATCTCTTGTGCCTCTTCCAAGCACAGTACATACATAATCATGGCTGACGATCCAATGAAGGGATTGGAGCATTCCGAGGCTCATTACTTCAACAGGTGAATATATACTCTTCAATCCAATCTTTGCCGATAAGGACGGTTTATGCTAATCTTCAAAATAGTTACAACCATCATGGTATGCAAAACATTCAATAAGATACCAAAGGAAGATGCTAACCAGTACATGAAGGTATCCATGAAGAGATGTTGGTATGTAATTGACAAGCTGGAAAAAAACTGCTTCTCTCAAACTTTACCCCGCTTGCTAACTAAATAATTAGAAAGATGAAGTCCGCACTCGATCGTACATGAATGCTATTGTGCAAAACAAGCACCTTTTCAAGGACAAGATCGTTCTTGATGTAGGATGTGGTACCTCCATTCTCAGCATGTGTGTATTTTTCTTTTCCGGCATCTCAAAATTTCAGAAACTGATGGGATAAAAGGTTCGCTGTCAAGGCCGGCGCTAAACACGTTATCGGTGTCGATATGTCCACCATCATCGAGAAGGCCCGTGAGATTGTCGAAGTCAACGGCATGTCCGACAAGATTACATTACTTCAAGGAAAGATGGAGGAGGTTGTACTTCCATACCCAAAAGTTGATATCATTATCTCTGAATGGATGGGCTACTTCTTGCTCTATGAATCCATGTTGGATACCGTTCTCTACGCTAGAGACAAGTACCTTGCGCCAAATGGTTTGATCTTCCCAGACAAGGCTACCATTTTCATGGCTGGTATTGAGGATGGAGAATACAAGGATGAGAAGATTGGATGTAAGTTTTCTTGAGATTTTCACATGGCCAATACCTTCAATGTTCGCGTACTAACGTATGAAAGTCTGGGACAATGTTTATGGTTTCGATTATTCTCCTCTCAAGGCTACCGCTCTCACCGAACCTCTCGTCGATACCGTCGAGATCAAGGCTGTCGTTACCGACCCAACCGCAGTCCTTACCCTCGATCTCTACACATGCACCAAGGAAGATCTCGCTTTCTCCTCTCCTTTCAAGCTTGACGTGCGTCGCAATGATTTCGTCCACGCTCTTATTGCATGGTTCGATATCGATTTCACCGCCTGCCACAAACCTATTAGATTCAGCACTGGACCTCACACTAAATACACTCACTGGAAACAGACTGTTTTCTATTTGAGAGAAGTCTTAACTGTTGAGCAAGGAGAGCAAATTGTTGGACGATTGGACAACAAGCCAAATGAGAAGAACCCAAGAGATTTGGATGTTAAGATTCAATATAAGTTGGAGACTACAGATCCATTGAGACAAGCTGAAGGTGGTGCTGAATATAAGATGTGCTAGAGAGCTCTCCAAAAATACTGAGTGATGAAAGAGGGAAGAGACTTTCGCGGCTGAGAGCGCAGTCTCTTTGAGGGAATTTAGTTCTCTCATTTGTCAATCAAGAGATGATTTGACATTTCTATGAATGAACTGAACTGGGTATTTCCTTTGGCGTCAAAGATGGACCCATTCAAGATGAATAAATGGTTGGTTGGATGGGAATAACAAGATCTAAGATATGGGCTCAAGATCTTGAGAAGCATAGCATTGCATTGTAGTGCAAAATAGGAAGCGAGCTACGCAGTTGATAATATCTAAATGCAAATAAAAGCCATGAAAGACAACCCTTTTTCTCAACGTATGTGATATGACTGTAGTGATAGCAGTGTGCAAGTGACTTTATCCGGAGGTGTAGTGAAGAGACTTTATTCTACTCCCTTTTTTCTTCCTACCATTGTCACCTTTTCCACTACTCCCTGTCTTGAGACTTAGAATGTTCTATTCAAATAAAGGACATCTATCAGCGATCTACTTCTGCCTTTTTACGCCACTAGTCCCGGTAGAGAATTCGAAGAAGCAAAAACCAAAGCAGGAACAAAAACCAGGACACTCAAGTCTCCCCCGCAAAAAGCATGAGATTAATGGACAGGTGACCAAAGATTCTTTTCTTCAACCACCCCTCCTCCAATCCATCCGATCATGTCTCTCTTCCCCGATTCCAATTATTCCTGACGCACTGCAACACAAAACATGAACACCAAAACCGAGCCTGAACCTCTGCACTCTTTTTCTTTCCCGTATTTTCTTTTAATCCTATGTCTCTGTTCTCTACCACTACTTCCCATCCATCATAGGTTCGGATAATATGCCCGAGAAATCCTCCCCCACCCCAACTCAAATAACACCCCCCCAAACCTCGGCTATCCGCGCGCCCAACGCACCCTGGACCTTCTTATTGCCTACCAGCGCACCGATCTCATTCGACACCATTTCTCTCTTTCGTTTCTTACTCGCTTCTTCGGGATCGAGGAGGAGCGCAGGGCCTTTTCCTTTTCCTTTAGATTTGGATTTTGAGGTATCGCTGACTTGGGCTCCGACTCCTTCGTCGCTGTCGAGATTTTCAAAAGCTTCTAGGAATGCTCGGGGGGTGGCCCATCGCTTTTGTATCTCAATTGCCTTGCTGGCTGTGATACCTCTGGTTCGCATAAGCATTTTGAGAAAAATGTCTTTGAGAGTTAGGTTTTGAGATTTGCTGGATAGAGCTTCGAAGGCGTCGAATGTGGTGTTGTATTCTCGGTTTGGTTCTGTTCTCCGGAGATGTTGCATCAAGGGAGTGTAGTTTTTGACGGATAGTACTTTTGTGGGGATGATATAGAGAGGATTTTCCTCATATTGTTTCTTGAGAAATTTGGTCATGCGCTCGATGTAGTTGAGACTTTCATTCAGATCGAGTGTTTGCTTCACGTGTATACCATCTTGAACCATCATTTTGGCAATGGAGGTTGTGATTCCATCGCCCCACTTGTCCAAGATATCTGCGTCGATTTTCTTGTGTTCGACGAGGTATTTGACGTTTGTGATACTAGATCGTTTGAGACGGAATTTCTGCTCCTCGTATCGACCATCTTTTATAGATCCGATGAGATCGTCGAGTCGTTTGCGCTCCATAATGTAGTCTAGCATGATGAGGTTAGATGCTCCAAGATTGAGCCATTTAGCTTTGTCTTCGCGAACGCGTGCTACCCAGAGGAAATCGCCGAGGGGAAGAGCACGAACGGAATGGGGAACGCCCATGCTGGCTAGCTGGTTGGGAATTCCATCACGATCTTTTTTGCTGGCGACTTCACGATTGTCAAGGATGAGTTCGACGGTGAAGGTGCCGGGACGCAAGATGATGGGTTCGAAGGTTGGGATGCTCGTGGTTTCTCCATTGGGTATGTCAGGAATATTGGGGTTTGATTGGGATGATCGACGGGATGGAGAATCGATTTCTTCGAGTTCGGAATCGGAGTCGTTATCTTGGTTTCTTGAAGCTGTTTTGGATGGACCTGCTACAACAGGTTGAAAGTCATGTGCTCTTCCCAATGTAGGGTCACCGCTAGCTTTGATTGTATCGGCGAGATCCCATCCCTCATCCGTGAGATAATATCTGCTTGCTGGATTCTTTTTCGTGTACACAAAATCTTTGTTGATCAATGTCTTCATAGAATTCCATGCCGTAAAAAATTCACTAGGTCTTGTCTGTGTGAAAGAAGTATCGCAAAAAGGTTCTGCTAAAGCAATGATCTCCTCTTTAGTGATTCCTATTCTGCTATTTCGTGGTTGGGTTCCCAAAGCCAGCATGATAGCATAAGCACCCGATCTCAGTTTCGGAACATAGGCTTTAGGCTTCCTCGCTTTCTTTGGTGAAGGCGAAGGCGTCACAGATTCTCCCCCATCATCAACAGCTACGGATTTTCTTTTTTTGCCCCTCGGCTTCTTAGGCATAGCAATACCCATCTCATCGCAATACTTCTCAAGACTATCAGTCAATCTCTTCGCAAGGCCCTCTCCAAGTCCATTTAAGCATACTGCTTCACTAGGATGATCAAATCGCATTGGACATGCTTTCATTGAATCGCGAGCTTTTTTGACGGTCGGAAGAGATTTGTATCCCCGTTCTTGTGCTTCGACAACCCATTCCTCAAGCCATTTGAGCAGTAGCGGGTTCCCACATTCGATTGCAGGAGGCATTATGTATGTCTGATTAATGACTGCAAGTGGAAGGACAAGGCAAAACTGGAGAATGTGAAGGCGAAAAACAAGCAAGAGGGACAGTTCTGTGGCAATTGCTTAATAAGAAAAATGGCAATTCTCATTCAAGAGATAGAGATTGCGATGACAGCCTGTGAATTTATTGTTATTGCATTGAATAGATGGTGGAATAGCGACAGCTAGTATTGAATGAAAGAAAGAGTTCTAGACAAAATCAAAGATATTCAGTCGACGCGACAACGGAAACAATCACGGCCGATTGCGCGCGGTCACATGACAATTGCTCTGCTCTTTGTGCTACCTTATGCATAGGTTTGTGCAGAGTGTTATGAAAGTAACTGAGGAGTGCAACCTTGTCGGTGTGTGATTACTAAGCAATCGGAATTGCATCACGCTTGTTGACTTCGTGTATATTATTTCTAGACCTTCGTCAAAGACATGATCAAGTATTATTGGGTTGTCATTCGAAGATTTCACCATTTTTGCATTTCCTTCAGGCTAAGAGGTCTGTTTGTGGTCATCGTCGCTGACAGTTCTATCGTCATTTTTCAAGTCTGAACTTCTTCACTGCTTCTGTAAAACGGCGGAATTTGACAAGCTTCAAATGCAAAGTGGTCCAAATATGCCTTACCTTGCCAAACAATGAAAGTGAGACTGGCCTGACCAGCGTCTAACTTTGAAATAAGCACCAGTGTTTAGAGATATCAGCTCTCGAGGGCTACTTGCGAATTTCTCGCAAAATCCTACTACTGAGATGGCGGGTAGTATTTTTAATGCCTTTCTTGAAGCGAGAATTCCCTTATCCAAGAGCATCACGTACTTGGTATGTTGCATAGAAAATGTATCTTCAAGCACTGGTACCTGTTAATTCAACTGTTGGATGTCAGAAACCCCTGTCGTGTATGTAGATACATCAAGTCTTACATCCTACTAATGATACTATGGTCATCTCACAAAATCACCTGTTCTGATATGCTCAGGTCTTGAACAACCCCAATTCTCACGTTTTCTTTTCTTAGATCTGAACATGCGGAGCGGTGATTACCTAAATGTAAAAAAATAACACAAGGATCACCTAGTCATCTTCTTGAAAGACGCAAATGACTTACAATGTCCTTCGCAATTCTCCCAGCCAAACCGCAGGCTCCAGTTTCTTACAAGCTCATCGAGAGCCAAAATATCCATCCGGATTCTTCACTCATCGTATTCATTAATAGTCTTGGTTTACCATCTGTATTATGGACTCCCACAATTGCTCTGCTTCAACGGTCCACTAGTTCTGTAAAGCCGAGCATTTTGAAATACGATCGCTACGATCAGGCTGCCACGACCTCTCAAGATTCAGCCGATAACATACCAGAAAAAGACCATAGATATGGTCACGATTTGCACCATGCAGTCAGCCATCTTAACGAGCTAATCCTAGTCACTGTCCCGAGGAACTCCAAGCTCGTCCTAGTTGCAGCTAGTATTTGTGTTCATATCGCTCGACTCTACGCTCAAAAACACGCAGCTACTGTGGAAGGTCTCTTATTCTTGGATCCAAACATCGGCAATGCCGAAGCTACGGATCTTTGGCCAAATTCTCATACTCCTGACTTTAAAGAAAGCAATGTGTTAGGAGATGATTTTGTGCTGGAGCAACACATCGAAGCGTACGCTACATTAGCACGAATATCTCAACACTGATGTTAAGAGCTCTGAAGGTTTAGATAGAAGAAATGTCTTGCAACTCTAACCCAACGCTTCCTCTCCCAGACTCCAATGATTGACTGGCAAAGGGTCATGGTTATGGTTATTGGGCATGAACCTGAACCTTTTGCAGAAGAGATGTGGAAGATTCTAAAGATTACCAAGAGTATTGACAGGAAGTATACTCAATTGTGAGTTTTTCATTCCTGTAGGGATGATGCGATGTTTTAACAGATTCGCAGTGCATGGCAACAATACAATGAAGCATTGTTTAATCTTAATGATGCTGATCGTTCAACAAATAAAGTCCTTGTTGCTCCTGGTTGTGGTCATTTTATTCAGAAGGACAATCCTCGATTTGTTTCTACGCAATTGGAGGATCCAATTTCAAGAATTCAGATTTGAGACTGTGATCTTCGGCCAAAAATAATACGCCCGAAACCCAGTGCGAAGTCACGGACAACAGATTGCAAATAAATCTAATAGTCCTCGGAGAGAATGGTTGGGATGACCTGAAAAACATATGGAAAAAATCGTGATCAGTATGTTCGATGGTCCAACTCGTTTAACAATTTTGAGTGTATGGTCTGAATTTTCAAAAACTCTGAACAAGATTCGCTTGGATCTCACTACGAAAGCTCAGAATACTACTTTTTCTTACAGGCAAAATAAAGATTTTGGAAAAGAAAAAAACGTGACATTTTGAGCATCCAGTCCAAAAAAACTTGGACTGTTTAGTTTTCGGAATTTGTGTGACGGATTACATGGGAATTTCTTGGACTATTGGAAGTACTGATCATAATTCACACATGTTGATTGACATCCACAGACAAGTCTTGGAAGAGAAATATAATGCCGTTGTACGTATCTGGAAGTCCTGTCAGACCTGAAACGCAGGCTTCACCCCTACAAATACTTTACTGCCCCGAACACTACTCACTAGGGAAAGAACGAGAACTCTTAGTTTCGAAGCTATGAGTAGCTCCTTCCAATCTCTTCCAATAAGAGCCAAGGAGGAGAAATTTTAAATGTTTGTTGCACATCTGGAATTTAATGCACAGGCCTTATCCTGGCAAGCTCTCTTTTTAGGTCTCCTAATGGGAGGTGTCTAGATAATTTGTTTCTTCTGCTCTGGACGCCAGTAGTGGCCCGATGTAACTCACACTTGAATTCTTGAAAATGCAATTTGGGGCATTAATCCTGACGATAGACTGGTTATGCGTGCTGAACTTTTTGCGTGCATTCCCACTCATTTCCTTGATTCCAGAATTTCTCATCTGAGAAGTTTCTCATCTTTCGATTCACGCCTCCCTTCCCCCCTTCTCCCTAAAAGCTACATATGTATCTATCTCTCAGAACTCTGGTTCTTACAGCTTCATTCATGGGTGCGCAGCAATCGTTGCCTTGAAACAGGTTAGTAACATTTCTAGTCTCAGGTCATTCTAGGACAGCTCTTGCACTTTGAACTACTCTTACGTTATCCATCAGTCATTCTCATAGAAATGACATTTGGCTTGTCTTCAACAGGATTAACCCTAACAAATCCCACGTCGAGTAAGATTAGTGGTATATCATGATCACCAAGTTTCCAGAAATCGACTAGCGAAAAGTCTATTCCAAGAATTGTTCATTCTTGGCTCCGATAGTTGGAGCTGGCTCTGATCACTTTCAAACTACAGTCACTATTCTCTTATGACATGAATGATTTGCACACCTTGAAACTTTGAATTATGGAACTCATCCTGACAAGTCTGTAAGTACCATTCTAGAGTTCAGAAGTCATTGTTTAGGCGTTAGACTAAAACCTTTACTAACCCTGACAATCGGAACTATTTTAGAAACATTCTCCATTTTGAGCTTTTAAGAACGATTTGTTGCACATCTAAAGACAAAAATTTCAAGGTCTCATCCTGACTAGCGTTATAAATAGTGCCCGGTTTGTAAAGCCGATTAGAATCTAGCTTTTGGATCCTGGTATCACAAATTGATCCGCGTGTTTCTTTAGCATCAAGTCAAGAACACATGCTTTCGATTTCATCCAGTTAAATCCATCGAAATGACTTCTGTTGCATATCTACAACTCCAATTTACAGGGGATATCCTCACAAGAAAATTAGTGGTGTTATTTATATCGTTTGGATACTCACTTCCTATGCCCTTACCGGTAGGAATTCTAACCCGTTACTTCTGGTAATAACACCCACAAAAAACTTTGTTAAAGCCATCAACTGATATGCTCTGAATTACAAAAACAATGTTTATCTCTTTGGCTGGGGTGACTGGAAGTGATATTGTTCGTAGTTCCACAGCACTAAATTCATACACCTAGAAGAACTGAAAGTGCTTCGTGACTGTTGAGGTTTGGAACTTTCTTCGTAAAGTCATGATATATCATCAATCACTTTTTCGACCCGGAAATTATAGACCGTGAATGCTGACTAGCTGATGTAAAGTCTAAGTCCTGAAAGTTCGCTTAGCATCCTGACAGTGTGTCCTAAGTTAATGCCCTAACAGAAAGTCTAATTCTCAGTAATTCGTTTAATGGCGGAGACGTATGTGATGATTGGTAGATCGCATGTATATGATTACCTTTCGAAGGACTCCCCTTCTTCATGTTTCCGGGAGAGTAATTCTGTACGCAGTATCGATCAATAATCCCTGGGAACTTGATTCAGATTCATCAAGTCATCTTGAACAGGTCAAATAACTACACAATTTACTCTCTCTCATTTTCCTTCCGTTGCAGATTCACAAGCCCCAATAAACAAGCATCGTCCCCACCAGTGCATCATGATAAGATATCACAATACCTTAATCTCAAACTACAGATCCACTACACCCCCCCGACTTTTCACATCCACCCATTACAATTTTCTAAAACTTTCCTGTTGCATATCTACAAACTCCGCGCACAGGCCTTATCCCAGCAAGTACACAACTACTACATAACTTCACGACCAGACTATAACTCTAGTCAGTCGATCACAACTTTCAGATGCTCCAATCAGATTTCTCAGAATAGTTTTGTTGCATGTCTATAAAATATTTTCACGAGGGTCATCCCAGCAAGTATAAACACCATACAATCATTCTCTCTTAAGCTATAAGTCTTGGCGCAAGATCGCGGCTTTTAGCTTTATGTCACGCTCGACAATCAGAAAGATCTGCCACGCGAAGCCCTGGCATAGTAACTAAAGGAATTATAACAATCTTCTTATTTTCATCCTGCAAATCACATCATCCTATGAACTCCAATAGTAATGGGGTAATATTACTCTTATAGTGTAAACTAAAGGATCCAACTAATGACAAAAGTACACTACTTCGCGCTTTCATATCAAACATCCTCTACTCAACTCAAACTCAATATCTACAATTCCTCCAACCACACTTCTCGGAGAACTTCTGTTGCACATCTGGATCTGAACAATACAAGGATAATCCCAATCAACAAGCGTGCAGACAGTACTTCGTAGCCTACGAATCACCGCGGAAACCTTAACTTGGAACGAACATAAAGCGAAATAGATTCTCGGATCTGAGAGTAATAAGTATATGGACGTGGCATTCACATCTTAAGCTTCGAAGAAATCGCAATCTGTATCCGACTTCCTTGGCAGGTATTTGCATGCGAATTCCAGAAATCCGTGTGGATGATGCATCCGTCATAGATTCGAAAGATGTAGCGACCCATCATCGTGGTAGCTGACTCTGGATCCTCAGATCATATTTGTACTTGTACATATACCTTTCCGACCTCGTTTCGCGCTCTCATACTCAAAGTTCCTATTAAGTTTTCTCACAAATCCTTACTGTTGTATAACCGCATCTTCCTGAATACCTTGGGCAAAATCTATTTCGGAGCTCACGATGGTACTATCTTTGCCTGAGATTCCTCAGAGAAAGAGAGATGTAGTATTTTGTGGGTCTCACACGGGTCAATAAGATTCCCTGGAAATAATGGAGGTATTCATATTATGAAAGTATAAAGTTTCCAGACGAGGAGGTAAGAGCCCAATGTCAGGACACTCCTGTCATAATTTCATCACACACTAAAATACATCCTATCGATTCAATCATTCTTGTATACTCATAAGGAATGAGAGTACTAAGTTCGCCGATATTCCAACAAATAATATACTTATCAACGGCAGCATTACCCATTATTTCGCCTACTGAGAAAGAGAATAAGCATTATATGCAAATGGGGTATCGAAGACAGCCAGTCTCCTTTGAATCCCCTATATCGTATCTCATTCTGCCTATGATCAGCCGCAAAACACTATCCCTACGAAATGGCCACTTATTCTCTCAGTCCGTACACAATTTCGCCACTTAATGTCAAAAGTCGAGAAAGGTAGATTTAGATCGACATGTGTAAATTGGGATTATGTCTCGGTCGGTTCCTTGCTATAAAGGAAAGTCGTGTAAAGCCAATGTCGCGGATCATCGCTCACAGAACCCGACTTAAAAGCCGAATTTTGTTCGAAGAGGGGGGATAGAATATCGCCGCTTGCTCACTATAGTCCCTATACGCGAAGGAAATCACTAATTTATTCGAAATCGAAAAGATCGTCCGTTTTGCTGCGGAGGAAAGTTCCAATACTCTGTATCAGAGTCCGTCTCTTCCTAATATTCAAGCAAAGTTCCACCTTTCGTGTCCACTTCACTTTCCCTTTCAACATAAGGCTCCACTTCCAAATCTGATCTCATCACATCAACGACTACTCTCTGAACCCCCATTGTAATCTTATATCCGGCCAATCCCAACAACGCAATAATGATAAGTAACAAGTTGATGATAGCCAATAAGCAAAATGGTATTGTATGCCACAATTGTACTCTGCGTAAAGGACAGCCGTTTTGGCTTCCATCTTCGGCATCAATCATGTTGGATAAGAGAAACCGTAAAGGGCATATTCCGCCCGCAATTCCGCCCGCAGATGCTGATTGTGTGGCCGGAGGGGTTGAAGAAGATGCTGAAACGATGGATTCGCAATCTGTATCCTTGTATTTTTCCTTGTCGCCTTTTTCCTTCCTGGTTTTCTTTTCGACATCCGAGCGGCGACGGATGCGAATATTCGCATGGTGCCTTTCTCTCTTTGGGGCCGAATGCATGGCAAGAATACAACTCTACGTCAAATTCCAGGCCTTGAACAGGAAAGCATGTTGACACATTCCACTTAAGTATATTTTATGCGGGGAATTATTGGTCACACAGGAGTAATTTGTGAGGGAACTTATTGGCCTTCTTCAACTACATTAAGTGTCTTGATATCATGTATACATATTGGGGGTATATCAGGACGTGTGAAAGACAAGAATGATCAAAGTTCTTGTTAATCAATCAGAGGATAGTCAATATGGCACCGATTGACCAATCATTTATCAATCATCACGCCTCTCAACTTTGAAAGTATCAGATACTTGTAGAGATTTTTCTCATCAAAAGTCATGCAATCAATCGGATATTGCATTCTCGAGGCTTGTTTGTATGATATCGAAGGCCAAAGAATGGTTAGCGATATATCAACTACCCCGCTCAAGTTTCACGGCACGAGGCATAAAATTCGACGAATACACGATGATGTGTGGATGGTGGCTTGTTTGAGGACCTATGAACCCATTCTGAGCGAGCCCCAATGAAGACTGGTTCTGCATTCATGCAATCAAGGTCCGAACATGAGATAACTCGACATTGTAGTGATATGTGGTCCACTCGGAATCTTGCCAGATGATACTACTGCAGTTGGACGGATAGCTGCCAGCTTAAGCTGCGAGAAGCTGTCAAAGGCTACGAATCAAGATAGCAGGAAATTCCCACTGCTGCAAGATCGAGATTAAAGCTCACAACAACGGGTTCCATGTGAACTTGAAGGATACTTATCCTGCGGTGCGAGCCACACTTGAGAATTCATATGCTTGCTTCATCCTGGGTATCCGGAACTAAAGGTTGAACCACACTTTTGGCTGATTGTTTGACAATATGATAGATACGATACATCAAAGCTGTTGAAGAATACTTCAAGGAAGTTCAAGGAAGACTTTTCACTGGAGAGCATATGAGTACAAGTAAAGTATTCATGCAATAACAAGATTATCCGAAGATAATAGGGAAGGTATCAACGATATCAAAGTATTTGGAATAATATTGGAGAACCTTGGAAATGCACGAGAAGTCAGGAGGAACATACGGCTAAACTTCGCTACACTCCACCCCGCCACAAATTGATAAAGCCACTCCCACTGAAGTCTAAGGTTCAAGGTTGCCCGCAAAGTGGAAGACGTCACAACACAACATCCAAGCTTCATTTTGAGCTTCCAAGAGCTGCTGTGCGATTATTCGTGGTAACACCTTTAGTGAATTGTGCCACAACCAACAAGGCAACACATCTGCAGTTACCCTCACCGACTTCTTAAATTCTTCACCTACCTCAACGTGTTGATTTACTCGCTATCATGGTTCTTGAAAACTCCTCATCCAAAGAGGCAAACGGATCGTTCGACTCCGTTCCTACCTCCGACAGCGATCCTTATGCGTCTTCGGAACAAGGCAAAGGCCAAGCTGCCGGTATTCAAACATACAAAATCGATGGCAGTACGATACCTCAACCACTACCATTATTCGGCCCTCTGTTCGGGTTCAATGATACCCTCTTAACCAACATCATCAATGCCCGCATCCAGAATTCCAGCAAAATCACCAATCGCCCACTCAGACAAGAAGAAATCGATGCCCTTGCATTGCATACTGCGAAGATAATTAGGATCAATTCATTTGCACCTGTTGCAGGTTTATCCGGGGGTATCTACAGAGCAGTCCAAACGGCTCCTACCTTTCGTTTCCCATTCTACCAACCAAACCTCGAGACTTTCAATTCAAGCGTCTTTCCCCACGCGAAAATGCCGTATATCAAAGGACCTCCGGCACTAATTGCTTGGCATGCATTCAGAGGTTTATGTTATGCTTACATTGGAACCACTGTATCAAAGTTACTTTTTGGGGGGTATGCAGCTAGTGTTGGGGCCGTAGGACAGATGGGCGATCCGCGATTGAAGGATATTGTAAAAGCTACATCAGAAGAAGTCGCCAGACATCAAAAGAATCTACCTAGTCCTGCAGGGATTCCCAGACCTCCCATGAAGCCAGGGCAAGGACAACCGCAACCCCAGACTCGAAGTACACAAGGATATGACGATGCTAGTCCGACCGGGGACGCGGAATGGTCTGGAGAAGATAATGCACCTGGATCTGCGCAGACAACTCCTCAGACATTCCCACAGACGAGAGGCTGGCCACAGGGAAAACCGGTTCCTGCACAAGCCCCAGCACAAGAAGAGGAGAAACCGTTTGATTTGTTCGATGATGCTTCACCTACAAATAGCCAAGGAATGGATACCGAACCAACAACATCCCAATCTTCTAGACAGACAGGTTCAGCTTGGGATCGAATCCGTCGTGGCGAAAAACCAGCTTCCAGTTCTACTACCACTTCGTCACAACCGCCAAAATCCGGGTGGGCAACAGTACAAAACAACAAACCTAAAGCATCGAGTGATGGCACATCGAGTGCAGATAGCTTTGCATTTTCTAAGACAGAAGAGGAGAGAAATCTGGCTCAAGTAGAAGCACAGAAAGAATTCGACGCTAGGGTTGAAAAGGAAAGGAGAGGCGGGGATTTCAGCAGTGGTGGAGATCAAAAGAGATGGTGAGGGATTGAAGATTTGTATAAGTAGCATTTGGGTGTAATTATCGTTATTGCATAAGCGTTTAGGATGCATGGAATGGAAATGGACATGGAAATCCCCATGGAATCAAGAAATAATTAAAGTTGCAAGTTCACTTGTCAAACCAAACATAGCATTGTATCATACTGATCACATCACACTCCTTCCATGTCTTAAACTCTCTATCAATTTTTCTAAGTACCAGGTAGGCAAATAGCCATCTCATCTCATTGTACACATCAGATATTATTTCATCTCCATCTCCATCTCCATCTCCATCATCTCATTCCTCATCTCCTCTCCTCTATCTACTCTCTCCTCCCCCCTTGACTACCCCATATATTAAAATCCACGCATGAAAACCCTGAAAGCCATGCCAAACCCCCCTAAATAAAACAGTTCTGTTCTTTTCCTGTAAAATTAATCCCATCCGATCCCCATGTCGCGGAAATTTTTGCAAAATTTTTGAAAAGCAGATTTTCCTCCCGTGGCCAGGTTCCCGTGCGTTCGTTCGTGTTTATTCATTTATTAGTTCCTTGCTTCGTTCTTTTGATCTTTCTTTCTTTTGTTCTTTCTTTCTTTTGTTCTTTCTTTCTTCCTTCCATTGTGACTGCGAATGCGAATGCGAATGCTTTTTAGACCTCAAGAAGTGAAGACCCCCCACACGCATTCGTTCATCCAGACTGAAAAGTCAAAGTGAAACCCGAATGTGAAAACTCCAAACGTATGTTCATGCATGCATCCATCCATGCACATTACAACTCCTCCCCGCCATCCTCACCCTCACACCCCATACTAATCCCCGAATCTCTCCTCAAACTTCTCAACCTCTCCTCTTCCTTCTCCCTCTCCTCCACCCTCCCATCACAATACCCCAACGTTACATCGCCCCAAATGCCCACGCCCTTGTATCGCGCCAACTCCCCGTCCCACCCGCGAATCTGTTTTGCCATGGCTTCCGCATCCGCACTATTGACGTCGACTAATTTTTCCATGTACGTGCGTACGGTAAATAGTACCGCGTTGGATTTCGGGAGACGAGTAAAGGTTTGCCGTTCGCGACGGATGTAGATGTCTGAGGGAGTGAGTGGGGAAGAGGGGGAGGGAGGGGCTTCGGGAATGTCTTGGAAGAGGATGGGGGTGGTTTGGATGAAGAGGTTGGAGCGTTCCATGCAGGTGCGCGGGGTGAGGTGGGTGAAGTAGCTGGGGGGTGGTTAGTATGTTGATGTTTTATATATAATATATTCTGGGAGTGGGAAATGTGGGAAATGTGGGAGGGAAGTGGACGGCTTACCGATTGACACTCTTTCCTAACTTTTCTTTCCATCCTGGTACGGGTTTATGTAGTACAGCCATGTTGCTTCCGATTCTCTCTTGCAATTTCCAGCCTGCGGGAAAGAGCGTGGCGGAAGCCATTAAATTCCATTCTCCATCTTCTTCGGATGGATCTTGTAACAAGAGATTGAAATCTTCCATGCAGAGACGAGCTGCTGTCTCGAGTGGACTTTTACATTTCGAACCAATGATAGATAGCTCTCCTGTTAACTTATTGAGGATTGTGTTTTCGTCCACGAGGGAGAAATCATTAGGATATCGATCTAGGAGAAACTCAATGACCATTTCGAGGAGTTCGTATGTGGCTGGGATGGCTGGGGGTAAGACTTGTAAGACGCATGGTCCATGTGTTTCGAGGAGTGAAGCGCGGAGTTCATGCTCGGCGAGATAGGTGGAGTCGATGGTGAGCCAATTGGATTTGTCAAGACGTTTGAGACCCATTGAGGTTGGATGGGGAGAGGTGGGTTTGAGTGGTGGGAGAGCATAGGGTGGTTTCTGAGGACCGGGCTGGGTTTTGGGAGGTTGATGGGGTGGGGTGGAGAGAGAGGTAGATGATGTGGATGAGCTACATGATAGTAGGTGGGAAATTTGGGTGAGAGGGTTATGGAGGAACTTTGTAATGTTTGAGGGTGAGTTTGTAGAAGGAGAAGTTCTCTTATGACTTCCATTCTGAGGACGTCGTGTATGAGTCTTTCGTTGAGAGCTGAGGATATATAAAATGCATGCCGTAGCAAAGAAGACGAGAGACTCCACAAGCAACATATTGCTTCCGTTCTGTGTTCCGAAGGCTAATGACGATGATAAAGATTTGAGGTCCGGGTATGGTATACTATCTCTTGAAGATGAAGCCGAAGATGAATTGAAAGAGGAAGGATGAGACTGTGTTCCCTCTGAGACCATTGGAAAGCCTTTATTTATATTCCCCACAACATCTTCTTCCTTCTCTGCATGCACCAAAGAGATTCCAGAAAGTCCCAACGATGGCCCAGACCGACTCATCGAAGTCCGGGCAGGCATTCCCGATAATCCATGCGCAAGTGGCGTTTGCACCTGCATATCCGGAGAATATTTGATTGATAGATTTGACAAGATGCCGATTCCGAGCCGTTGCATATGTATGTACTGTAGGCACTTGAAAAGCAAAAACTTTTATTTTTTTGGAATGGGGAAAAGTAAATATATAGCAGGGAAGGAGGACAGGCAGAAATATATCAAGAAACTTGGTCGAATAGATTAAAAGATGAATAAAATCTCTTCCTTGCTACATGAGGGAGGGATTGGTTTGTATGATAAAACGTAGGTCGTATTGCTACGTATATGTGAACGTGTGTAATGAGTGAGAGAATGGGAAGGTGAGTGAGTGATGAATAATATTGAGAGAAAGATGTTGTAAAAGTCGTGTAGATGTTTGTATGGACTGGTGTGACTTCCGGCTGCAAAATCTGCAACAAAAGTAGGACGACAGGTAGATTCAAGGAAAAAGATAGGAGAGATGGATGGAATGTTGAAAAAGAAATATAAAAATCGGTCCCAGCTACACGGGGTTGGGAAGGTTCTTTAATATGATAGAACCAATCCGGTCATGTCATATCAATTATGCCATTATGGAGTATTGTATTCACTTGGAGAAACAGAGAGTTATTAGAATTTGCCTGGGCTCAAGCGTTCTCAAGCGTTCTCAAGCGTTCACGCTCAGCCATGATTGTTCATCAACCCATCTTCTTGGGTAAGGTAATGAGAGGAAGAAGCTACAAGCTAGATGCATGGCGGCCATGGCTGTGATTAATTGCATCTTGATTCTTGATTCTTGAAAGATCGCTTTGTTCATGGTCCACTCGGTCCGGGTCATAGCTATTGCGTGTACGGTACGAGTAGGTATTAGAAATTACGAGGGTGGAGATGGGGAATCATCAAACCGGAATCCCTTGATTAGACGTGTGGGAAAGGCTAGGAATGATGAGCAAAAAGTTTGACATGAAAATGATCCAAGTAGATCTTTATTTATTCAAGACAGGTATGACCTTGACACATATTTGGATATTGTGGCAACTCCTCGGCTTATACTACGACACGCGGTAGCCGTGTAACGTAAGTGGAAAGGGGGGGAAGGTCATCCGAGAACTAACACCTGGGCCGAAATGGGTAATGGGTGGAAAGTTTATCGGAGTCGGATGGATAGAATGGCTAGAGTTAGGTAAGTGCGACAGATGGTTCGTATGTACGGCGTGGTGTGGCGTGGGAGAGAGAAATGTCGAGACAAGCAAGAGAAGACGGCTGGATTCCCAACATCCAGTCGGTTGAATTTGATTTGTGATCTTGGTGGTGATTCAGATGGTCATGGATGAATGAAAGCCGGTAAGGTGGGAGGGAGGTGTGGGAGGTGTGGGAAGTGTGGATGGTGGATGGTGGATGGTGTGTGATGTGTGGTCACTGTGGTGGACTCGATGGTTTTGTATCGGAATATGTAGCTTTTGCTTTCCGAGTGGATACTTTCATTCACAACAGAACCAGGACCGTGGCGGACTCGCAGGTAATGAAAAATATGGGGAAACTTGGTGTTGAGCTTACCCATACCTAGGGAGTTATTCTTAGAAGTCGATTCTACCTACTTGGTACTACGATAGAGAGAGAGAGAGTCGTAATACCTCGTAGTGGAGTGGGAAAGGTTGAAGATGGAAATACGAAGCATACAAATCATACGAATGAGAACATCTGGTGTCGTGTGCGTTATATTTTGTGTACGATATGATATGGGCATCACGCATCACGCATCACGTATCACGTATCACGTATCATCACAACATTTTCCATGTTGATATGGTCGACTAACCCATGAGCTCATTAGTGAGTATTTCGTACAGAAAGTAAGGTAAGGTACGTGATGAAATTTAATATATTCAAGGGACAACTCGTATCATGATTGGCTCACATGACATCGGAAATCGCAGAGATCTTGAGAATCTTTCTTGGATGTTGGGAAACTATTGGAAGTTGGGGCTGAGTTTTCCTCCCAAGCCATACCAGGATCTATTTTTTGAAGTTGACCGCGAAGACCGCGGGGGAATAATTATGGTCAAGAACCAATTGGATTCTATCGTGATGGATGATGAATCATGGATCGACATCTCCCTGGTAGGTACCTAGGTGATGGATAAATTGAACTTGCGTCAAAGAGAACGACCAAAGTCACCCAACAACCCACCAAGCATGAGTGAGCTTGAGGCCAAAGTTCGTTCGTGTGGTGGGAGGCGGTTTCATTGGATCCATTGGATTCGTTGAATTCATGGGATTCATGGGATTCATGACTCTGCGCGGTGAACCGGTGAGATGTCTATCATATCTATCATGTATGAGATGGCATATTCGCAATCTGATACGATAAGGTTCTGATCTCGCAACAACGACCCCATTCATATACATAACGTTAATGTAAGTACTAGGAACGATGTGATATAAATTGAATGTACGAGAGACTTTATTGCTTATTCCAAGTATCTAAAGTATTTGGTACTGAATTGGTATTGGCATTGGTGAGATGATGGAATCTAGATGGCATCGCGGACGGAGATGCATTCACGTATCTAGATTCCCAAAAGGTTATCTCTATCTCTCAATCCACAATATGCAGCCACCGACAGCTTACCTCCCATCTGAAGATCCTCCATGAATCGAGTAAAGAAGTCCCGTTTGACTCAAAGCCATTAACAGTCTACAACGTCTACACGCAGTGAAACCAAAAACAAAACAAAATCCCAAAACGTTTTTCAAAGCCTTTGCATCACTCGTGTCGTATCACATTCACATTGTACACAGAGCAAGAAAAACAAAATGTCTCTCAATCTCAACTTAACTTCCAAAATATGGTTCCCTCGAATTATTCCTCGCGGCAACAGCGGAAAATCATGAAACTTGGACCATTTCTGCGGCTGAACACTTCCAACCTTCTTTTCATTCTAAAAAAGTCATCACGTCGAACCTAACCCGTCCACCTCTCAACTCTAATCTGTAAACGGATATCGCGCGGATTTCCTCAAATTCCACACAGAGGCCATGGCGCATTTGGCGTGAGGTACGACTTTCCATACCGAATGATCTTGGCGATGCTGGCTTTATTGGCAATTTGGGTGGAGGTGTGCTCTCCAGACTTTTTCATCAACTGCATCGTTGCACCACAGCTGTGTGAAATACCACCTACACACCTGCTGCTCACTACACTACACTGCCAATAAATATACATCTGCATGACAGTATCCACGGTACGCTGATCCGGGCCCAGGAAATCGTTTCGTTTTCCAAGGGTGGGGAATTGAGGGAGGGGGATTCCTTGTCCGCAGTGACCCATTTAGGATTGAGATCATGTCATGGTCGTACACATCGCCAATTGCAGCTACGGCGATTCCTACCTCTGGCCTGCACATCACGTAATCCGGTAAGCATGCTTCTTTCGCAGATACCTGGAGATACTGGATACGGTACTCCGTTTATCGTGTACACACCTCGATTCTCCACTCTCAGCCAAATGGAGACGTCTGGGATACCTGGCAGACAGCCCCGGCAGACAGAGGTGCATAAAAGTCAATGCGGTTTCATGCAAGAAATTTCATGGTTGGTGGGTGAGTGAGCGAGGGAGGAAATGCCGGTTGGCTGGATCCTGTCATGATGCTGGTGCGAATCACGTATAGTGTGCTGTGATGCGTAAATGCTTGCAATGGAATGCAAACGGGTGGATATATGGTTCGATAGTTGCACAGGTTCTAGATGGATATCCTAGCATGTGGCTTTGGGGGAATAGGGAATAGTGACGTTTGATATCAAGGGGAGGATGCGACGGAATCTAGATCTTGGTTGTGGTGTCGGATTTGGGAGGAGAAATGGGGGGGGTGAGGTTTTGGGTGTGCTCTGGTGGTGGGTGTGATGTTGTAAAGATGAGGATTTGTTACTTCATACTCCTGTTTTAGAATGGAAATTCGCGTTTGTAACGTTTGGTGTGCGTTTGTGGACAGTTGCATATGTCATTTAACGGTTAAGCCGGTATTGGCTCCTCGTGCTCTTCTGAGCATAATATGCATATTGACTTACCACACATAACAACAAAGTGGAGTGGAGTATAATATATGTGTTTACAATCTACGGTCTGCGGAACTCGTCGCCAACCTCATCTACCAATGAACAAGGCTTACAAAATCCCGAACATGGTCAACATCGCCACGATAACCACGATGATGACGCTGAGTAACCTAGAACAACATCAAAAAAAATCCCGACAAGTCAACCTTTCCTTACACAAACAAAGTACTCCGGAAAATACATAACGAGGCAAATATTTACGTGGATGCCGCCGGAGCCACATTTTCAATTTGTACTGCTGGCTCAGGCTGCGTTTGACCAAAGTTCAAATCTAGAGCTATCATATTTCGCACCGTGGTTTGAAGCCACCATGGCCATCCTCGAATTGTGCCTAGTATGCCCATATCCTTAGGTAAGATGATCTGGCCACTTCTTCCCGCCAACACTTGATCGACAACGGCATTAGAAATGGTTTCAGGTTGGAGATATGGATCTTTGAAGCTGGCTTGCGAGATTATATCCTCGACCAATGGCGTCCGAACCCATCCTGGATTGACAACACTATTTCCTTTGTGAGCATGAAATACTGGTGGCAATTTCGGGCGGATGGAAAGTTGAGGACTTACGTGGTTCGGATATTAGGTGCGTTGTATAGAGCTTTCAATTCTGATGCAAGTCCTTCATGAAACGCGAGAGCACTGGCTTTCGAACAGGAATAATCTACATTGGAAGCGTACACCAAGTAGCTTGCTAAAGAGGCAATTGTCACTACGTGACCATGGTTCTTCTTGACCATCGCCGGGACGAATTCTCTGGCCAGAAAGAAATGAGATATCGTATTAACCTCAAATGTCTTTCGGGTTTGTGCTTCGCTGCCTTCTAGAATGGGCATGAGAGTACCAACCCCGGCATTGTTAATGAGCACGGTAGGATCTCCATGACTTTTCCTTATTTCGGACGCTGCAGTGGCAATTTGGGATGGTGATGTTATATCAACTCGATAGTAGAAGACATTTGATGCTTTAATATTGTTAGTCACCATTGTATATCATGTGTTTCCGAAGGTAGAAAAGCTCACGAAATGGCATCTTTGGAGGGTTAACATCCATTACCACAACCTTGACCCCTTTAGATGAGAACTCTCTTGCCATTGATTCTCCTATCCCACTGGAACCACCCGTGATCAAGACAACCTCTTGACTCTTAATGAATTTCGCATTGCTTTTCCAATTATTCAACACAAGCTGAGATAACTTCTTATTGACACCGCGTACAATACCCAAAACGAGGAGGGCCTTCAATGCCCGAATGAAGGCGGGAGAATAAGTATATGGCTGGATCTTATTCGGTATAATAGATCGCAATTTATCTGGGTAGTACCGAAGTGCTACAAGCAAAAGACCTGTGAGTTTAGGGTCAAAAGGGGCACCTAAAATTGCTGACATTTTGGCTTTCCCTGCGATTTTCAATATGAACAGTAGTGATGAAGGAGCAGATGAATCAGTAAGTATGACGGGTTGAGAGTTCCAATATAAACTTAATACAAATACCAAATACAGTGGCTCCAAGTTTCTACTAAAATATCTTGAGAGCAGTCGAATTCGATGTCGACGACTTCATAGAGATGCCGAGGTTTATTAAATTGGCGGTGGACGAGACACATAGGTAGGTTACATGTGTTTAGGAATGGGGAGCGTGCGGATAAGTGTTCAGCGCGTCAATCTCCGGTAGATATACCTAGAATTACCTTCCTGGGAACTTACAGTAGATCATATACCAAATATAACTCGGTGAACTCAATAGTATGGGGAAAAACTCTTGGTGACGCAAATTTGACACGACAAGCACCATTTCATCTCACCACACATGGAATCGTGAAGTTGAGTGAGGTGTGTATACTTACCTACAAATC
The DNA here is from genome assembly GCF_014898535.1 of Botrytis deweyae. NCBI lineage: Eukaryota > Fungi > Ascomycota > Leotiomycetes > Helotiales > Sclerotiniaceae > Botrytis > Botrytis deweyae. The sequence goes on from NW_024066211.1 coordinate 1,696,626, forward strand.
ACGGGACTTGTATTAGTCACGTGAATAATTGCCAATGGATTCTTCCTCTTTTCCAGCTACCCCGCCCTTCACAGGATATAACCCCGCCTTGTGCTACCCATCTTAGGCTTTAACCACATCACTTTATTACATCCGAAGAGAGACATTACTCAGAGCACGAAGTAATAAATTGTCTTTTGATATCCAGACAGTTACTCCTTCTTCACTCCCAATATTGACCAAAAATCAACCCAAAGAGTTCCAATATGAGTTCAAACAAACTTCCATTCGATGTAAGTTTAAAGTTTCAGGGACACTTAACAGACTTCTAGCTCGCAACACTAACTTCTCTCATTCTAGCTCAAAAATACATCGCTTTTCCATGACAAATCTTATGTGAATGGAGAATGGGTAGAAGCTAAATCTGGAAAACGCTTCGATGTCTTAGGTTCTCATTCCCTTCTCGAATCACAGTTTCTCATCCATCTCTTCAAATCTAACTCCTGAATCTTCGTCAGATCCCGGAACCGGTCAAGCATGGGCCACAGCACCCGATAACGATGCGTCCGACGTAGATGCAGCCGTTCAAGCTGCTCACACGGCCTTTCAATCTTTCAAGAAAGTCAATCCCAGGACACGTGCTCAGTGGCTTTTGAAGTGGGATTCTTTGATTAGAGAGAATAAGGAGGATTTGGCGAAGATTGTTACTTATGAGACGGGGAAACCAATTGCGGAGAGTTTGGGAGAGATTGATTATGCGTTGGGTTTTACGTGGTGGTTTGCTGGGGAGGCGGAGAGAATCTCGGGGACGATTCAGGTACGTGTCTTTTTCGTGTCTTTCTATGGCGCTACGGAATGCTCTTTTAGGCGGATGGTACTTCAAGCGTCTCCTCAGATGTTCTTTGATATTGCACAGCGTCTGCTCTCGTGTTTGCAAGCCACTAATTTATCCTTCTGATTAGACACCTTCAGCACCAGGTAGGAGAGTCTTCACTGTGAAGCAACCAGTCGGTGTAGCTGCTGCACTAGTCCCATGGAATTTTCCAATTGCGTAAGTCATTCCATCCAGAGTAAGGTACTGACTAACGATCTGTAGAATGATCCTGCGAAAGGCTGGAGCAGCATTTGCGGCAGGTTGCTGTATGGTAGCAAAACCATCACCAGAAACACCGCTTTCAGTGCTGTCCTTGGCTTTCCTTGCCGAGCAAGCAGGATTCCCAAAAGGTGTATTTAGTGTTTTGACCACGAGTTTAGATAACACACCTCCGTTAAGTGAGGCACTGTGTCGTCATCCACTGATCAAGAAGGTTACGTTCACTGGTTCTGTAAGCGTTCCTTGCTATATTCCAGATTTAGCCAAATACTAACGAATTCAAGACGAGAGTTGGTAAACTCGTTGCAAAGCTGTGCTCCGACGGATTGAAGAAAGTTACTTTGGAACTAGGAGGCAATTGTCCTTTCTTGATATTCGATGATGCAGATTTGAACCAGGCTGCTGATGGTACGTGATCCATTCTATATCAGGGGAGCTTTAAACTGTGTCTACTACGACTGAATATACTTTTGAACGTCTTTTCGAAAAGCTTATTAACACACTCAGCTCTCATGGCTCTCAAATGGCGACATGCCGGTCAAGCTTGTATAACCGCCAACCGCGTTTATGTACAATCTGGTGTTTACGATTCCTTCGCTTCTCTCATCAAAGAGAAAACATCCAAACTCAAGATCGGCCACGGAGCCAAAGAAGGGACCACAATTGGTCCTCTTACCACTCCTCGAAGTATCGATAAAGCAGAAAACCAAGTCGAAGATGCCAAGAAGCATGGTGGAAAAGTTGTACTCGGGGGGAGTAAAGTAAAGGACACTACCGGGTATTTCTTTGAGCCGACTATCATCTTGGGCGCAAAGAAGGAAATGTTGATCACCGAGGAGGAAACTTTCGCGCCAGTGTTAGCATTATATTCTTTCGATACGGAGGATGAGGCTGTAGACGCGGCAAACAACACTAGTGTAAGTTTTGTCTACAAGTTTCCGGTAAATGGTATTTGAGATGGCGCACTGACAAGAATAACATAGATGGGACTAGCATCCTACTTCTTCACCAAGAATATCGATCGTACATGGCGACTTCTCGAAAATCTAGAGGCCGGTATGATTGGTATGAATACTGGTATGTAGTCTCGGTTCTCCAATTCTTCCTTCTCTAATCAGAAACTTTGTGCTAAATATCTAAATATAGGTAATGCATCAGCAGCCGAATCACCATTTGGAGGAATCAAAGAGTCAGGGTATGGAAAGGAATCTGGGAAAGACGTCGCAGTCAATGAGTACCTTATTACGAAAACAGGTACGATGACTATTGATGGACATTATTAGTTCTCAGTGGTCAAGAATCGGTGATGAACATCTAGGATTATGACGGATGGAATTATGTATTTACGAGAACATGTTGATGATAGCGCTGACACGAATGAATGTTATATTGCATCTTTCCGAGGAATGATTTGAAAGGCTCTCGATGAATCATGTATGCATTTCTGTATGTTTGTATAGTCTCCAGTCCAGCCTATGTATTCTGAGCTGTTTTCTGGGTTTTCTGGGTAAAAGTCAGGGACCAGTACTCTCACACCATCTCATCATTTCCCCCATTATGAAACGATAATAAATACAAAGAAACAGTAGTGAATTCAAGTCAGACCCAATCCGATTCAATCCCACCCCATCACATCCCATCTCATCTACACCACCAATCATCCCGGAACAAAGACGTAAGGTTTACAACATAATTTCTATCCATTCCTCGTGCTAGATTTACATTCATTATTGCAGCCGCGAAAGAATTCCAACACATCCATATTCTTCTTTTGTCATGGACGATAAGTTATTGAGTTTTCGAGAGGAGATGACGGGGTTACCTTTATTTATGCTAGTTTTATCTACCCAGTAAGCGGGTTATGAGAGTAGGAAAGTAGGGAGATGGGAGACGCGGAAGATGCGGTGGCTCTTCCTTCAGTGAATCAAAGATGGAAATGAATTAAACTGGATCATTTGAGCTGGTGAGAGATTAGAGAAAGCGGGGTATAGAGAAATGCCCAGTGTTCAGATTCTCTTCACTCGGATAGTTTGAGAGAATGGTGAGGGGATTTTGGGGGGGGTTTCTTCTAGTTGTTGCGCGCAATCTATATATATATATATATATATCTATAGTTGTTTGGTTTTGTAGAAACAGGAAGAAATTCATCATATTATAACACAAGCTTTGCATGGTAACTACGCGCCTCTGATCTGAGCAAACTTCAAGTCGGGGGGTGGGTGGTAGGGGGTTGTGAAAACTCGATTTGTGAGTGAGTATGAAGATTTTTGAGTTGTTGTCGTAGATGGTCGGATATTGGTGGGAGATAGATGGATAGTGAGGAAGTGGGGTTGTAAGTGACAACAATTTTGTTGATATCTTCTTTTCTTTCTTTCTTTCCGTTTTTTTTTTGTGGTGGTGGTGGGTAGATCAACTCTTGCGTTTTTGAAATATGTAGTATCTTTGAGCTTGGTTTGTATTCTCTGATAGACGAGCGTAAAGATATTTGAGGTATCTGGAATGATGTTTAACGATCCAGAGTGTATGGCGGAAGAGGGGCTTTTATAATGGATATTTGGAGATCGTGGGAGGGTGGAGAATGGAGGAATAAGAATGGCGCGAAGCATGGGATCTCAGTTCCTGAGAACGATTTGAGTAAATCGTATCAGCTGTTTAGTATTGAGTTTTCTGTTGTTGGAAAAAATGGAGTGGTTATTTAAGACGCAAGTTGATTCCCTCTTTCTATCTGAGTAGATTTGCAACACGGAAAATACTATCGGAATATCGCATGATTGCGTGTGTTTCTTTCTTGTGGTTATTTGTACATAGCTCCTTTCACGTTTTAGAAGTGGATGATTGATAGTCTTTCTGGGAGGATTCCACTACTGAAAACGGGGTGGTTCTCCCAACTTAACGTCTTTTTTTGCTGTATTTGGAAATTGACAGCGAGTAGATATCAAATGACAGTGATGAATCTCTACATGCTGATGATAATTTGAAATTTCCGCTTGTCTATCTCTTCGCCTAAGCACATATTATGGTATACCCCATCACAGTTCTCACCATGCCTTCCCCTAATTCGGCAGTTCGATCGAGGCTTGAGTGACTTGCGTGTTTACATAATACTGGAGATGTCCATGGTTGAAGGTGTGTTTATACTTAGGTATTCCAAAACGGAATTGTGGCCACTGGATTGATGTATAATGGTAGTGAATCAATATGAGTGAAGAAATCCAAGTTGCTGTGAATAGAGTGAATAGGATGAACAAAGCGGGGTGACCGAAGAAGTATCGCTGGGTTATTCAGGTAGAATATCAGGGAGGGGTATTTAAAGCCCCTCCCTGTCTAATGCAAACTCAAGTAACTACCCGATCAAAGAATGGCCACTACCAAGAAACCCACCATCAAATCTCCCAACTATAAGCCCACCGCCAAACCTCGCAAATTCAAAATGAGCGCTGCTTCTCGAATAGTCATCTCTATCAGTGAGGAAACAATGGTCTCGCGTTTTTTTATTTGGTTAATCGGCAATATCGAGATCGGGAGACGGGCATTTCAGCTAAGAGTCTCAGTTGAAATGAGATGGATTGTTCATCATGACATCGTTAGTTGTTTTAAGATTTGCTTTCTTGACAAGTTAGCAAAGAGCCTGGTGGTGCAGTTCTCGGATTCTTTATATAGTAATGGAGTAATGGTGACACTCGAAGAAAGATCTTGGCTGGTGAATCAAGAGTTTCGTCTACGCAAATGGCTTAACAAGAGATCATCTTTGTTTGTAAAAATGGGACGGTGAATATATCCAACGACCATCGAATCCCAAGTGGAAAATAAGGACTCAATGGCTCTATAAACTCACGCACATTTGACCACCGATTCAAAACAATTGGTTACTTTAAGCAGTCGTCATATCCATCAATCTCCAAATTCGATCAAGTTATTCGGACAAATTTTCATGAATAGTTTGACTAAAATTAGCCGTATTCTCGAAACAAATTCATTAGAACAAACACGGATTAGTTTTCCGCAGTAGTCGTTTGAAGTACTCATCTGACACCACTTCATCCGCTATGCATTGGCGGAAAAGACACAGAAACGACAACAACAATTCCAATTCTCAATCTGATAACCTTGAGATTTTTCAAAGAGAAACTGAATCGGTCTGAGAGAAGATGCTAGGATCAAGAACCCTGGATTGTCTACTGGAGAAATAACAACAAGAGGTTGTGAGATAGAATAGAGCAATATCCGAAACGGATATTGTTTTGTTGTATAAGGAGGAAGGGTTTGTTGCTTAAAAGTTTATTTATAGAAGAGAAACTAAATCAATGTAAAAGAAAATACTAGAATCAAGAAACCTGGATTGTCTGTAGAAGTGGAGTAATAATTTGAGCCCGATAACGGATCATCTACTTTTAGAAAGAACATTTTGATAAATGATGAAGATCACAGTGAATCATATTCAGTTTAGATCTTCCCCGGAATATAAATACCCCGCTTTTTTGTCAAGAAGGTGCTCTGTTTTTGCACTTTTGTAACATGGCTTTGGGAATTCTTGATGATGGCATTTGATTAGTGTGTTTGTTCTTCAATGAATCATTTGTATCTGTTTTTTGCATGTTTTAAATATTCAGTAAAAGGTGCCGATATTGAATGATCTAAATCTATCAAATTCTGCTGAGCATTCATGATTGAGCATAGCATGGGTATAAGCATAGCTTGGTTGTTTATCTACGCTGTATCTCTCCTTGGTGCGAGTCGTTTCTTCTGGGACACTGCATGAATATTCCACTACCCTACAAAAGAATAAGAGAAGATGTGCTGTTCTAAACTCCCAGAGTAATCGACACTCCTGAAGTTCAATGAACTTAAATTGGATGTCCCAGAAACTCATATGTATGTAAGCAGCCAGATAAATCATGTGTCCCCATAGACTGAGCTACACCTCTTGCCAGGCTTTTAGAAAACACACCCTCGGCTCATTTATTAGCACAGATATAGGATACTTCCTGTGTACAAGTTGTCAATACTTTTGACAATTTTGCTTGTTTTATCTCTTTACAATCGACTTGTTCTCGCTTGCTGCACACAATCCCAAAATGAAGTAAAAGAGTTGTTGGAGCTTCGAGATTCTTTGGTGTCAAGCAAGGATCTAGTAGAGGGCTATATAAAGCAGCCAGTACCACGAAGTCGGGTAATGAAGAGCCGAGCAATCTTCGTCGAAAGAGAAGAGTATTGAAACGGCATATGCGCTACTCTCCACCCCCTGCCCGCCCTACCCTCTTTTTTTGTTTTTCCCTTCCTTCAATAATAGGTGGTCCAAACTCAGTCGCAAGAAGCTCTAATATGGCACATGGAAACGCCACAGCTTCAAAGATGGAATCTAATCGCGACCCTGTTGTTCACTTGAAGAAGGCGTAACTAACAGCTGATAAATCTGCCCTTTAGCGAATCAAATCATCGCAGTTATCCGAAAGCCATCCCATCTCGGTAAGCAGACACCTCATCCGCCGAGCAATTCATCTTGATGCTCACAAAACTTTGTTCCTTTCATTATTACTTCAATATCATAAAACAGAACACTTCCCCCCATTTAGACTCTTCTTCATTTCTCTCCAATGGTCTGCAGCATCACTTAATAGCTTCCAACCCCAATATCATGCCTTCAACTTCTCATAAATCCGTGCTTGTAACCGATGGCTGTGGCTGTCTCGGTCATCACATCGTCCGCCAGTTGATTGAAGATCCCGAATTCTCCGATATCAGTATTTAAAACCATCAAGTCAGCGGAGTTACTAGGTAGGTATTTAGAAAGCAATCCCACATCCCGTAAAGCGATTTCAAAAGAAATCCAACAAATCGACACTTGAAGAAAAAACCGACGACTCGTTAGGTACCTAATAACCATTACCCAGAAAATTGAGGGCGCGAGTGTCACGCTATATTTAACGATAATGCTGAGCTAGCTAGAATTGTGATCGTGTGAGAAACAGAGCGCCGTTTTAACAGGTCTGAATCTAGTGGCTAGAGCGGCACCAGTTAGTTGGTACTTTCAAGGCTGGAGAATTACCGTGAAGCAAGGCAACACCGTATTGTGTTAGTGGTAATTTCAGGCGCGAATCTCCTCTAGAATATCTATCAGTATGACTGATCCTGAGTAAAGCTTTACACTTCACTTGAAGACGCCTTGACATAGGTATCCATATGTCATGAGTATGCGATCTGCCAAAATTCCATGGGAATTCAATGGCCTGGGGACGAATGATGAAAAGTCACGAAAGAGCCCGTTCTGAGTAATCCAAACCATCATTGCGATTGTTCTGAAGTTCATTCATTATAGTATGCTAGCAAAATCCTATACTCCTTTCACAATTTCCTCAAATCTCAATCCCTAAAACCCAGATCCGCTTAGTCGTATATGTCGCAGAAAAAATCCCTTAACGAAATCCATCCCAGCCATGCCATGCTATGATCATCATCACCATAACTCCTTTATCATTCTCGTCTTATCTGTGATTGTCGTACCATCACCCGATAGTATCACCACAAGTTGCACAGCATCATCTACTTATGGAATGGCTTCGTACGAACCACTGCCAGAGTTGTGTGCTTGTCTGTTCGAGAACAACCAGTAGATGACCAAACCGAGAATAGGGAAGAGGAAGACGACCAAGCACCAGAGGAGTTTGTGGGAAGGAGGACGGTTGGATTTGAGGACCTCGACTGTAGATTCATGGTTAGATTTACTCAATTGCAGGATTGAAAGAAAAGGGGTGACATACTGAAGACGATGATATCGAGAATCAAGACGATAAATCCAATAACTCCACCACCGGAACCGTATTTCCATGCATTGCCATGTCCAGCAGTCTCAATAGGTTGAGCAAATGCCAAAGCGAAGAAGAAGAATTGAAGGAGAAGGGCGAGTGTATTCTGGAACATGGTTACTGATTTGATGTATGGTACTTTGTCGTGGGGTGTTGTATATTGTTTCGGTGTCGTGTGCTTTGTATTCTTCAAAATGTCTTTCAAAGTTGATGAACGTAGGGAGAATGTGGCTGCGGTGAGATTATAAGTTGTTGACCGGTTTGTTTGTAAGAAGGATCGCATGGAGGTAATGGTTCGAGAATAGCGCCATTTATTGACGTCATATTTGACTTTCAATTCGTTACAACCAAGGAAATCTGCTTATGCGGGGGAGGGTCAGCTGATGGAGGATTTTATTGGTGAGATCTCTTAGGTGGGACGCGCGTATGTCCAATTAAATCGTCGTATTGATTGCTTACCAAATAAAGTACGTCGTGAATCGTTAATGCGAAACACATCAGTTTTGACCGTAGGCTGTCACGGCTGTGTTATTGCAATTGTCCAATCATTGGATGCCTATTTAAAGCCATACAATTGCTTCTTTTCAATAAGCTAGCAACACAGGCGATCATTGTACGTGCATATTGGCTTTAGGCTCGTCTAAGACCTTTCCGCGTTCTGCCGAAGTTACGCTCATTCCAACAATACGAACTTGAGACCTTGGGAATGTGAAGTTTTTCCCACCGAAGCCCTTATTGCATTCGCCGTCCTTTCTACTTATTGCTGTCTCTGAATCTTCACATTGATTTCAATTGCGCTTAGCATCGATAGTTTTTGCCGAGAATTGCAGATCCTCTAACCTCTAAATGCTAGTAACCTCAGCCCTAGTGCTGAGATTCTTGCTCGCCTGACATGGATTTATCGTGCTAGGCCCAGAAGACACGAGTAGCGAAAGTGCCTACTCTCGGACTCCCTCCGATTGAAGACTTATCCTCGAATTCTCAAAGGAATGATGAAAGGACGATTGCCAGCATGCATTTATATGTAAAAAGAAATGTGAGGTTTCCCAAGCGTGATGAAAATAAGAGTGCCCACATTTTGTCAAACTAAGCTCCAGAATCTCGGGATCTGAGAATATATATGAGTCTTCTAGGCTTGACTTCTTACTACAATCTTGAAACTCTTACAATCTCTCAAAGCTCATGTGTTGTATCTTTCCTTCGAGATACCCTTCATATGCTGAAAGTAGATGCATATTTGAAATTTCAGATGTCAATTTATTGATAGGTCATTGTCAACCATCAGAATGAAGTCGTTACTCTCACAGGACATATCTAGTTGTTGAACATATCTTCCTTGTCATCTATTCCAACTAAAAAACAATGCGCTCTCTCTTATCTTCCAAAATCAGTGGTAAATGAATACAAAAACAAAAGACTGAACTATGGCACTTCCAGTTCCACAAGCCTTGCATCAGCAATGTAGTCTTCAATTATCCATACTGGAATTCGATATTAGAAGACAATGCTACTAAGTAGTGGGTAATGTTGTGTATTGGTCTAAAAGAGGTAATGGAGGGATGATCCCTTTTATACTCACTTATAATCTATATACAGCAAGTGCACCCCCTTCATCTCCATCAACTGCGAGCTTTTCTATCGGGAGTCCAGGGCCGGACCGTGAATGGTCTGTGCTACGGATCCGTTGCATGCTAGGTATGTAAAGCAAAAGAATCAATGAATAAAAATAGAATGTAACCTGGTCTTACATGCTCTTTTTCATATCCTCCTCTCTTGATTTTCAGGTGTGGACTATAAAAACACCTCGATCAATCAAAAGTACAGTGAGTACCTAGGCAATGAGAGTAGTGACCCCAGATGAGTACAAGGGCTAGGTGAAGTATCTCTCGTGAAAGTCATTTCTCTATATGCCGACAGACATACCTTGAGTAATGAGAAGATTGAGATGGGACCGGTTTCAATCATCATTTGTATTCATCGACTGTATTTGTTATTCGGCAATGAAACCCTCCAATGGCAATACGAACTCACATATTTGCAACTCAGAAGCTGTCATTCTTCCTTCATCCTCTGTTTAGTTGGTGGGAAAGGAATATAATCATGGGGCGACAAGCACGTTGCCCCACCCTTTGCTATACTCTGATATAACGTCTCTTCATCTTATTGATATTGAAGAAACAACAGATATAAAAGCTATACTTCAAAAAGAAGTCGCGTTCCTAAAACCATGCAGTGTTAATACTCCAATAGTTGTTAATGTTAATAGTGCAACACATGTAAATAGAGGCCACCTCATCCCCATCACCCACTCACAACACCACTCCTCTCCTCTCCTTTCCGCCAAATCACACCAACGGCAAATACCCCATACCCCAGATCCTCACCGCCTTCCCCAGATTCACTACTCACTCTCCAACCAATAGAATCACTTCTTTCAAATACCAAAAAGTTTTGTTGCACATCTCAAATTTTGGTAAAGTTTTCCAACTGACACCACGGTCAATTACCTTAAAATTTTGATATTTCCCATCGACTGGGAATAAGAGGGCTTTAAAAAGTTATTTCCGAGACGGTGTTTGGAAATGTTGGTTGTGTTGGTGCTGTTGTGTATCTCATCTGATGTTATCTTATTTGGCTTTTGTTGTGGTTCGGTTTTTTCTATTTTATTAAAATTCACTATGTGTTTTCTTGGGAGAGTTTTATTTGGTCACAAATCATTGTGTTATATATCTGGGTACCTCTCGAGTTTGCGGGATGTTTTTGGATATCTCGTACAGATTTGGAAGGTTGATATGTTCCATTGATTTGGAAGAAAAATTGTTCGAATTTCGTACAAGCTATGTGTTTTTGAGAATATGGTGGTATTTTGGGGGACTAATTTCGCATTCAGATTCACAATTTGCCTATGGAATCGACCGTACTCACCTTCATGCTTGGGTATGCAGGCGAAGGTGGTGTGATCTTGGATGAGTGTCGAATGGGTTGTGAATTTGAATATACTCGACTTTAGAGTCCATTTTCTCGTTTTTGGAAGACTTAATGTGACTGAAAGTTGCTATCTATCTATAAATCCCTGCGATAACTTCATCGTGTTTGCTTTTGTTGTCTAAATTCTATAGTCAAGTCCGTGTCTATCGTAAGACTGACGTTATGTCACTTATTCTCATGCGTGCTGTTCCTCCTCGCAAAAAATTGGAAACGATCAGATGATCTTCTACTGTTCTTTATCTTGGGAGATATGTCTTACTATCAAAGCGACTTGGATGTCATATCAGGGAGATACTGAATAGGCTACAGATTATTAAGGTCTCCTATGAGATAGGTAATGCAGCAACGACATCGAGTTTATGATTTCTCATCTAATTTCCCCGAGGATACAAAGCTGGAAACTGTCCAGTAAGCTGTGGAGAATGAGCTGATCTCGACATGATAGCATCTTCTCTTCCTTTGAAGAGCATAGGCGGAGAAAATATGGTGAATACAATAGCGCCCAAGTGGATGATTTACGATCTTCTCCAGTTTTCAGCATACCCTCTTCAAACACGAAACATCAAAGATGAATACCTCAGCACGAAGTTCCATTTCTTCGTAGCAGCAAATTTTGACCAGGAAGACGATGAAAATGAGAAGATTGACATACATTGTAGTTTCATTGAGGAAAAGACAGCAACAAATAGAAGCGGAAGCTTTCTTGCAGGTGACTTATTTCTAATCTTTGCTGTTGCTGTTGTCGAAAATACGTATCTTTCTGTCATTTTTCTAATTTTCTTGAGATAATTGAGTGAGATGAGATTCTTCAAGCAACGTCTATGTGAGGAATATTGTGCAAATATCTCACAATAAAAGGTTGAGGGTTCAAGGCCAGCATAATCACTCACGCATCTCTCTGGCGCCCAATGACATCGAGTTCTCGCTGAACGAGAAATCGATTAACTCTATGTCAAATGTTTCAGCTCCCACGCCTTAAATAGTCATGTATACGTATATTTGTGTGCCTAGGCTATTTCGAGCTTGTCAAAACATTACTAACAAGTCACCGGGCGCGCACCAAAAATATATCTCTATAAGAACCTTGGAACTCCACTCTCCTAATCCTCTGCGCAACCTGTCAGCACAATGACGCACCACGCAGAAGGTTAAGCAGAGGAATAAATACATATAAGTCCATGTTCGCGGAGATAATGGAAGACGGTAGCGTCTCCAAAGGAGACAGACGCAGATTGTGCGATGTGTAATTAGACCAAACTATCAGAGAGCATCTCTACCTGAGCAGCCTGATGATACCCTGATATTATGCTAGATCTGATGTCTGGATTTTCTCCGTTGTCAATTCAGAACTTGCTGTTATTTTCTTACACTTTTGACCCATTGAGATGATTATCATCGGATGGTTTCTTGTTTTATATCTCTCACCTTCAAGACGGTGAGTGATGTATGTCAGTTCTTGCGATTGCGATTCCACCGATTCCGAGCCTTCTGCTTTTTTTTTTGCTGAATAAAGAGGCGCCATTTCCGCTTCGACCATCGTTCTCTCTCTTCTGGAATCCTTGACTACCTACCGCTCATGGTCGAGCGCTTGTGCGTTTTTAAGTACCTTTTCTGGTTGAGTGAATGTGAATAGATGGGCATGTGGGAAGGAACAAAGCTGATGAGAATCATGGTGAATAATATACATTCTATCTCTTTTCAGATGGAGTAATCAGTATTACTTACGGTACGTATATATGTACACGTACACCACCAGGCATTATATTTCAACCATCAAAGCAGGAGAGATACTTACGTGCCATGTGTAATGCCTAGGTACCCTTCCGCACCTTCCCAGAAGTCCAGTTTACGGCGTTTCATTTACAGATCGATTGCATTTTGTATAATTACAATAACGGATGAACACATAATGACTGACATCCAAATATTGTGATATATGATCCAATCTCTTAATCTTGTTATCATTTCTACAATCATTTTCATCTTTCTTATAAAATCCTTAAGAAATGAAAATCATGGGATGAGATCATCTCGAAACTATAAAAAGACAGGTTTGACGTGTCTAGATAATCGCTGTAGAAAAAAATACAAAGACATAAGCTCTCTCAATCCTCCGTTGATCGATTCGAGCACAAGACCAGGATCATGAAGGCATCTAAGTAGCAGCAGTACCAATTTGGGAGATGTTTGGACGCTTTTGCAATATTGCCCCTTTGCACGTTGAAGGGAGTGGTGATATTTATAGATGTTGATGGAGATAGAGGTTTGAAGAGTTGAACATGTGGACTTCCAAGGTTGTCGTAAGTAAAACAATGAATACCAAGGAGGGGTATCTTGAAGGCTGAAAGGGGTAGTTGGTTGATGGGCATGTGTAAGTGTGTTATTGAAGAGGGGTTATTCACTTCAATAAGTTTCTTGTTTCCCTCTTTCGGATGGTTTTCCTGTCAGAGAAATGTTCGCTTTTCCCTTCAATATTCCACTCCGTTAATATATGTATATGTATATGCAGTTGACCCAGCTTCAAACTATGGCTTTTGAAAAATTGAAATCCAAGTCCTTAGAGGTATTCGTGTCTCGGTGGAAGAAGAACATCACAAATGCTGCGGTAAGTCAGGCTATGGATTTTAAACTTATCTTAATCTCAAGCTGGGGTTTTCAGAATTACGTGTCAAAGACATTAGAAGCGCTATATTTGGCTGATAATTTTATAGCTTTAGAGATATTCATATCATTGACGATGTTAGAAAGACATCCTATGATAAAATCAGGATACAGCTTTTTGTTATCGTTAAATTAATATCTTTCGCTGTCTATTTCACTAAGAAATTAGTCGATCATGAGACGGTAGTCTTTCTAAGAAGTTTTCCCCCCTGAGAATACCCGCTCGGAACAGCAGAACTTGTAGCAAGTTTCCTTTCCCATTGCAAAGAAAACCAGTCAGACATGCAGACGCACCCTTTGAAACATTGGTATCCGCCATCACCTTGTGGTATAACTCAGAAAGTTTTATCTGTTCAATCCTATTTAAGCCAGACATTTTCGAATTTTCCTGGTAAGGTAGCTGGGGTGTTCAATTTGAGTGAATAATAGATTATACGTGTATACTTCGTAGATGCGGGGCTGGCTCATATCTGCTTTAGCTGGGTACCTACCTAGGTAGATACCTAGGTAGGTGATTGCGCCTATGGTAACATATAATTCACTAACAATGATTATCTAAATCCGGAAGGATATCTATATCTTGGTTGTAAAGCTTCTTACACAATCTATATCCAAGAAATGTTCGACAAAACAGCCAACACATGGTTCTCTTGCTGCCTCCAGCCAGCACCATATTCACTATCTATTCCCTGGCCTTAAATTTCCTGGAAAATCCTTGCATAAGGATTCCGATCATAGATTCACAGGTATGATACTCTTCGTTGTTGCCTTTATCTAATTCTTGCTGTTATCATTCTTACAAAAAGATCAGACTATAGCACTTTCACTCATGAGAAACGCCGGATAAAAAATTGCATAGAGTGCTGGAATACTGCAGTGGCAGATATCCCATATTTCTCAAAGTCCTATCTAGTACAAGACTACCGGACCTAATTGAAGCACGGTCTAGCTTTACGTTTGAGAAGGAATGAAAAAAATACTTGACAGGGAATGATAAGGTATAAGAAAATAAGTTGGGAATCCTGTGATTTGCCGGTTGATCCTATCGGACTCGCGTGGTTTAGAGCGCTAGGCACTGCCAGATTACTTCCCTTAAATCTCTAGCTCGCACAGGTTCGTGCACAGCAAGGCTGGTCTTGAAAGGGATATTAGGAGATGGGTGAATGATGTTCTTCAAAGATATGTGAATAACATGTGTTATCTCAAGAATGTGTGAGTACAGTGAATAAACCAGCAAGATCATAATTGCAGCTAACAGGTCCCACTACTTTGGAAGTTGAGCGAAATGATCGAGATATGTTGATGAAATTTTTCAAAAATCATCAAACCCGTGATTTACCCATTCACATATCATCCGTATGCTAATGTAGACTCACTTCTTAGATTCACATCTTATTAACCGCTTATTGACCCTCACCCACAAATATCCTGATCACGACTTCCCCCCATTCCTCGGTCTCTCATAAAAGTAAAACTCAATCTTAGGCCTTTCCTGCCTCTCCCTCCACTTCTCCGGCACATCAACTTCAATATACCTATCCGGCACTGCTTTAAACCCATGACTTTCATATAAGTGTTTTGCAATGACTGTCCCCTCGATATACGCTGGTAGACCGAGGGAATCGGCTATGGTGGTACCATATTGCATTAGAAGCGTACCGGCACCGAGACGCTGATAAGAGGGGTGCGTGGTTAAGATGTCGAGGACTGTGAGATATTAGGATTGCGCATTATGGATTGTGGGGATGATCTGAAATTGAGATGAAGACAGGAGGAGAAAAAGAAGACAAAACTTACTGACGCAAGGTTCGCCTCTCGTTCGACTAATTTGATGTTGATGAATCCAATTTATTAGGTACTCAGCCCATTCGTTTGAGTCTTGATCAGCGTGCCAGTCAACAGAAATTCGTTCTTTCTTCTGCTCTTCGCTCAATGGTTCTGTATTTATGAGCCATTTGGCTGCACTTATGAGGGTCCCTTGATTAATTATTAATATCCATCTTTCAATTTCTGTCCTTGACCTCCTGAACTACACCCCAACTTAAAAGCACAGCAGAGAAGTGAAGTGAAAGCAAAACATACCATCCCCATCAACAACCTTCACATACTTCGCTCTCTCATCTCCGACCCAATTATCAACCAATCTTTTGACTGCCTTTTCCCTTTCTTCCGTTTCAGGAAATAAGACAAAAAAGAATGGTTCATGAGGGTTACTGAAAGCGGCAATTTGTTGAGTGAGGATAGCTGGACCATCCGTCAGTGGATCACAGGGAAGAAGGCGAAGATTGGATTTCGAAGCTGTAATAGGAACAGGATGAGGGATGCTGGTGGAGGGGTGAAGAGTTGAGTAGGATGCCATTTCGGTGGTTATGGCGGGGATGTTGGGGGTGAGTATGAACCGAAAATGAACAGATTATGCTGATATACCCGATTTCATAACGTGTGTCCAAAACGTGACTTTTTTTGATCTAATCAACTTTTTACTAAATCCTATATTAAAATAATTCAATTGCTTTTAATTCAATGAATATAACTTTAAATTCAAAATACTTTGTATCATAATATAGATCTCAATTGATAGAATCTATAAATAAAATTTGAATAGAATTAATTGAAAATTCATTGAATTGAAAGTAGTTATATAAAAGTTCGATTTCGAAAGTTTAAAAACCTGAAAACTACTTCAAAAATCATAATTTCATTCAATCACTTCCAATTCAATGAATTTTTGATTAATTCAATTCAAATTTTATTTATAGATTCTATCAATTGAGATTTATATTATAATACAAAGTATTTTGAATTTGGAGTTATATTCATTGAATTGAATTTTCCAATTTCAAAAGTTGGATTAGATGATATTGAAAAAGGTGCTTTTTCTTTTGGACACACGTTATGAAATCGGGTGTAGCGATGATGCAGTAAAGGAAGTGTACGATCACCCTTCCAGCAGATCGATTAATTTGCAACGTTAATCTTACGGAAGGAACTGCAGATTCGGCAATTGTAGTCAGGCATGAAATGAACTGCCAATAAAGGCATGTCAGAGTACAATTTCGAAATATGCATACACACAGACTCAGACGCCACCCGTTCGTAGTCCGCAAATCGGCTTATGGAATACCACTGTGATTGATTCCGTGGCTCTTACAGGTTAGGTTTAGCTTTCACACCGGGGAAAGAATCTGAAAGTCCTGAACCCCTCCCCTGTGTGAGTTTGACAAATTGTTGGAAGATATGCTTAAATCCGTTGATGCACACGGAGCGACAAAGCAGCGAGGACACCAAGACAGAAAAGAAGCAGGCAAAAATTGAACAAGCATAATTCTAAGCGGAAGGATCAACAAGCCTGTTGGTACGGATAAGCCGTTGAACTAGGACCAGGCCAAGGAGTTCGTGACCCCTGTGAATTTGCTTATGAAAGAGGGGGAAGTAAATTAATGTGGGCCGTGTACGGACATACAATAGTTCCAGGACGACTATCTATTAAACGCGTGGCTGCAAATACGATGTGATATTTGCTGATTGGATTTTCTGAACTTCCCAGCACAACAGTTTATCCAGGCCCCAGAAAGCTCTGATCATACGAAGGATTCTCTTTCATCAGATTTGCCGGCTTTAGAAGAGATAATTAGATTGGTCCCGACAGTTTGGAACCCAATCGGCAGATCGCGATAATACAAATATTGGGTCAAATGGGGCTTTAATTCCATAAACGGTAATGGTAGACCCTTTTTGTGTTCTTGGTCCGATGTTCTGCGATGGATATATGGAATTCGTTCGAGGATTCGAATGATGTGGCGTGCTGTGAGCTGGCTTGCATGAACATTGCACAAACGACGAAAAATGTGAATTATGATTGATAAAAAATGGTATTTTGCGAGTTCGCCGAACTCTTCCATTGTCTAATGAGAATTACAAGATCTATAATCTAATGCAAGTAGCCAAGAAATGATAGGTGATTCTGTCAAATGAAAACAATGTGATGTACTATATACTGACATCCGCCATGAAGAGATCACTGCCGTCTTCTGATAGGATCAACAATTGGCCACTTGTAAGCATGCTTACCCCAAATCATGTAAAAAACCACGCTATAAAGGATAGCAGCAACAAAAATAACGCAAGACCAATTCATGGTAACCGGAGTAACGACTTGGGTATTAGGCCAGAAGCTGAAAAACATGGTGATAATCGAATAAATCAGCCCAGCGATGTTGGCAACTGGACCAAGAATTGGTCCCAGTTTCCATGGTCCCCAATGTATCTTGTCTTTGATTGGGTCTTTTCGAAGGCGTTTCTTGAGAATCAAGATGACTGTAAAATCAGATTGTTAACATTGTCTATCAAGAGTAGATTTTGGAGCAATGTGAGGAAAATGAGGAGCTGATGTTGTATTAAAAAACAAAACAGGGTTTCCAATAGCCTGGACTACAGGTCCACAATGGAAAGCTCCGAATCCCTGTACCTGATCAGAGCATTCAGATGCTTTGAACCGTTGAATTCAATTAGAATTTCCAAATAGTCTGAATCAGTGATATCATTTCAAATATTGAACGAAACTACTTTTGAACTTTGATATATTCCATCCAGCCTGTAAGTCTGAGCCAATAAAGCATCGAAGCAGAGATAATATATGGATAAAACGGAATAGTGGAGGGTCAATCGGAGATGGAAGTAAATGTAGTCGAAGCAAAAGAATTATTGGACGATTCACTCACTTGGGATCATATAGCTGGTAAAAAATGCAGCCACGTTAACAGAGACAATTGAGTTGAATGCTGCAGTACTGCCAATATTGATAAGTGCCAACAGGAGTGAAATCACTGCACTGACAAGAATAGAATATATAGGTAATGCTGTTGGTTCATGAACCTGTAGTCAGAAAGTTAGGTAAAAGTGATAAGATTATTTGAATACTTGTGCTTACGCGAGATATATACGCGCTACCTGGCACTCCATTGTCTCTTGCAAAAGACCATAATAAACGGGAAGCAGTCGCCATGATACCAATTGCCGCGGCGAGAAGAATGAATAAGATAATCAATGTCATACCAGTGGCAGCGGCGTTACTATTAGTAGCTCCCCTGAATATTTCGATGAATGGAAAGCCAGTAGCGGAGGTCAGAGCAGCATCGATATCTCCTAGACAGAAGAGAAGAGCTATAAGTAGTGCGAAACCCAGAACGCCATTCAAGACAATGCTACTGATCATCGCCCAGGGTATAACTGTAGAGGCATTGTGGACTTCCTCACTCATATGGCAAGCAGAATCGGCTCCTGAGACAATATTAGAACTATCTTAACAGCGAATGTGGGGGAGATAAACGAAGTTGATCTTACCGAGGAACGAGAAAACGGAAGTAATCAAACCAATGAAGAAAGACGTTCCATTTGACGACCAGCCCCCACCATTGATAAATGTAGCAAAAACGTCGCTTGGTTTTCCATGGGGTGCAAGGTAGACTAGAGGAATAAGGATACCGAAAAATCCAAGAATATGGATGCAAAGAACAAATCCTTCAATCTTTGGCAACCAACGAGCCAAATTCGTATTGACGAACAGAACGAAAGCTAGAACAGCATAGAATATCAGAGTCGCTTGCCATCTTTCAGGAACGTAAGTTGGATGGTTCAATATCACTAAAGCCTGGATTAATGTTGCGCAGAGGAAAGCCATACTTGCTTGACCTGCTTGCCAGCCAATAACTGTAAGCCAGCCTGTCATGTATGAGAGGAATTTCGCGTGGGATTTGGGTGCAAGAATCGAAACCCAGTGATATTGGCCGCCACTCAATGGCATCCTGAGTCCGCTCGTCAGATTTAAAAACTCGCGATGGAAGGCTATACGCACATCGAGGACATCTCTGCCAAACTTGCGACGGTACATAATGTACCAAAGAAGCAAAAGATATAACCGTACTGGGTATGTAACGTTAGTATATGCTACCAGAATTTGAGTCGAGGCGAGACTCATATAGAAACTTACAACTAAGCCTGCCGGTCCTCCATTTTGAAACCCGTACAGGAAGACGGCAAACATTCCTTCCCATGTTGAAAGCAGACTACAGACAAACCCCGCGATCGACAAAAAGCCAAAGTTGCGCTACAATATTTCAGCTTTTGATGATGGTATTTTTCTTTAGCACTCACCTTCAACTCTTGACGTTTTCCAAAATACGCCATTTCTTGATCATCTCTGCTGGCGTTGCCTTTCGACCGTGCATGAGGGATTTCATCAGAAGATGTTGACCTAGCCATCACACCCAATTCCACATGTTTGTCTTCCATGGTTAAGATCGAAGAGTTTTATCAGGAGAATACCAATCGCCGAGCGAGCTCGTGAACGACAAACAATAGTAATGGAAATGAAGAGAAATAAAGCAAAAGAAAATTATGACGGGGATTGAGATTTATCTGCCCTTCTTCAAGATACACTGCAGTCTGCATAATAGAACCCTTGCATGGATCACCGAGTGGAAGATAGGAGAAAAGAAATCCTTGACACCACCCACAGGAAAAACTGTCTCATTGCAACCATTTTGGTAAATACCCGATGCATCAAATGGTAGCGAGGTGGTCTGTATATTATTATGATACGTTCAAAGGTGCAAGGGATATACGAATATGCAGTTTGATCATACTCCGCTCCAGCTTGGAAGGAAACAAATTGTCGACTCTGGAGCAATGTCAGCTTTCTTTCTCGGTTTTCTACTAGGTCCACGAGTTATGATGGTAACGGGCTGAGCGGGGAAGCCTTTCCTATAAAAGTTAGCGTTTCACGTGGGTTCGGTAAATGCTAGTTCATGCGGAGGGTTAATTTGATAGACGCCTCATCGCCGCCGTAATACACACATTCAACCGTCCAACATTTATTACTATTCACCTTATTGTAACGACGGGCATAAAACCATTTAGCCGACCTTTTAAATGTGGTACCGGAATGTTCTTGAACTTGGCACAAAGCTAAATATTTACATCCACTATGGTCACTCGGATTAACAAGCTGGTGAAGCATCTCTCAAATCTCAGTACAAAACTCCCGGCTGTCTGGAAATTATCTTGTCTCCTTATGGGCTTGTCCGATCGTAAAGTGGGCAAGCATTTGTCAGTATTCAATATTCTAGGTACAGGACCATGCTCCGTATCTTTAATTGATTATCACATGACAGATCCTGTGTAGCAGAGTCTTACGACAAATTAGGTCCAGCATCTAGACTTACTATTACCCGATATTGTGATTTATATCTCATTAATATCAGGTTGACAATCTTGTGTAACCTTGTCAGCGCGTATGGCGCTGCTGAGGACCCTGACTCGTTTCATCCAAGCTAATGATTAACATAAAAGAGAAGTTTGTTTGGATCCCAACTCTGTTGTGCATGATCGCCATACCGTGGCACAGCTTGAATAAAATGTGGTGTTGATGTCTGGGATCAAGGAGCGAGCAAGTGTTCATGGGGATCTTATTGCAGTTGCGACGCCTCAGAATCTCTCAAAACTCGGACTCTACGGAGCTCCGAATAGCTATTGCCAAATTTCCGAATGGAATTGAAGTGAAAGATTTGATCCAGTGATTGAAGTCTTGTTTATTATCGTTTCTATCAACATATTCATCACATATGTCACTGCTATGGGCATAATTCTACTTTGAACAGTTGGAAGTGACCAGGAGTAAGTACCAAAAACTCGGAACCATAGAATTGCTTTTTTCTAAATGCCATCCACATGTACCACGAAGCTGTGCTCCCTTGCATTGTTCCAGCAGAGTTCTTTTTTTCAACTCCGTGACTCAAAAAGTTACAAGTTCTTTTGCGATCGACAAATATATGCAAGTGTTGACATTGGAGAGATGTATATCTCATTTCATCGCCATTCATCCAAATTCTTTACCATCTCTGTATTGTTCTTACAATGACATCGATACCCATATTATCACGACAAATCATCATATCCAGCCATAATGAAGGCCCTGCGGTTAATCTTGTATCATGGATAGGGTTGAGTACAATGATACTGAGTGTTGGAGCGAGGCTTGGGAGTAAATTTATGGTTGTGAGGCGATGGAGTACAGACGATAGTTTGATCATAGTTGCGATGGTTAGTATATTATAGCACGTCAAATCCTGAGAGCAATACTAATAGTCTAGTTCTTTGGGATATGTCATAGTATTTTTCTTTCAATGATGGTTAATAATGGACTTGGTCGGGATCAAGATACTCTCAACAGGAAGGAGCTGGAAAACTACCAAAAAGTTCGTCCCCTTTAGGATGTTCGTTGGAAATTTTGTTCTTTACTCAAAGATTTCTGAATCTTTTCTGACTTCGAGACAGTATGCTTACGCATCCCAATTGGTTTATATTCCGACTCTCTGCTTTGCGAAACTAAGTACATTGTTCTATTTACGAGCCTTAACGCCGGACTCCAATTACGCAATATTCAATCGAATTACCGAGATATGTGTGATATTATGGGCTTTAAGCGCCGAGATTTCTATCGTGTTCCAGTGCGACATGCCGAACCCTTGGGCCATTCTTTCTACAGGCAAATGTTTCAATATCGTAAGCTGAGTCGCTGTGTCTACCTTGGCGCAAATAGCTAACATCAGCAGGGCGCATTCTGGAAAGCTATTGGGGCCTTTGACATAGCAACTGATTGTGACATCATATTGTTGCCGATATTTCTCGTTTGGGGACTTCAGATGCCGTTGAGGCGCAAAGCCCTTGTTTTCATAGCATTTGGGACTAGAATATTGTAAGTGGAAATTTGGTATCCCCATTAGAGGTAGATAATCTAATGATCTGGCAGCATTTTACCCTTATCAATAGTGCGACTCGTCGTGATTTCTTCTTCGGGATCTCCCACGCTTCCAAATCAAACACTAATTTCATATCACAATTACCTCTGGACCTCTGTCCACCTAAACTCTGCCATTTTCTTCGCATGCTTGTCATTCCTCAAACCATTTATGGAATCAATGTCATCCGGTGGTCTTGCCGCATCCGTCAATCCAATGGATTCATCCTACAGCAACAAGCAATCCCCCTCCAATTCAAAGTTAAGCAACTTCATCTCTTCTCAATCTGGTTGGAAAGCCTCCAAGAAGAATTCTTCCAGGCCACCACAAGAGCTTCGCACTATATCAACGTTTCAAGACTACGATGAAGATGACGAAATCTTGACTCCTACCACCACATCTCCAAATTCTAATCTCAAAAGATCGTCACCTATGTTTAATATTCGATTCAATAATACAGATGCGAATGGGAAGCTGAGTTGCGAAGGAGAGGAACTTGGCACGTTGAGACCTGACGGAGCGATGACCTTTGCGCATATTAGACGCTCGACACCAGATGATGCCGCGGAAAGGAGTACGGTTGGTAGTGATAAGATGATTATTAGACGTACTACTGAATGGGACGTGCGAGAAGACTTCGAGAGCATTAGGGGAAGAAGGACTCATTCTGGAGATCGAGGCGTTGATGAAGAGGACTATGAGATACACAAGGCTAGTATGGAGAGGGGAGATGATAAAAATTGGGGTGAGAGAGGTACACATTTTGCTGGGTAGATGGTGGTGTCAAAGATCTGAAACGGAGATGAAAATTCATACCTAATGGAACATGGACGACGGTTTGCAAAGGCTAAACACAGGATATACCACAAGGTCAGGGAAGGCGAATTAACGGTTGGTGTTCATGGATATCGGGTGAAAGGATTAATTGGGCCTACTGGATGGGATATAACTCACTACTTGCACAGTTTCATTTGTTTTGTGTCAAAAATAATAGCATAATCAATCATTCATTAGACAAAACTTCTTCACGGTACCTACCTAGGCAGAGACAGTACCCCGTTCGGAACTTCAGTGTTTGATTGGCGATACTGCACCTACAAACACCATGCCCCGCCAAGAAACAAACGCACTCCTTCAAGATCTTAATTCACTGAAGTTTTGCATTCAAAAACCCATCAAATAACAATAACAAATCTGTCCCTTCATAAAATCCTAACAATTGCGTCCCTGCTGACTGTACATAATCCTTCATCCCAATCCCCCACTCCATAAGCACCAGCCTCATTTCACTCGCCTGCCTACACTGCAACACCCAGCACTCACCTCGGTATCAATATAAAAGAATCCATCTCAGAACCAAACCCCATAATACCATTTCCGCAAACAAATTATTGATCTCAAAGCGCAGTCAAAAGAGCGATAAACCTCTCCTTCTGCAATTTATCCAGTTCTCACCACTCCCCACAGCTGCGCCATCCACCACCCAGCATGCCAACCTACCTTCTCGAGATAGATCTTTCCACCAAAGACACCTTCGAACACTTTACCCAACTTATCAAAACCCTCTCCAATACTCCACCTGATTCCGATACTCATTCCGAATTATCAGAAGCTGATTCCGTAGGCCTTACGCATGATCCCGTAGAAAGCGGAATTCTCGTCATTCGTGAGTAATCCTCTTCTTACATTTTCCACTGATTTTCCACTCTACATCATTTTCTGCATCAACTCGAGAGAAAAATTTCGTAATGAAAGAATAACATACTCAAATGATCATGCAATGATACTAACAACCCCAGATTCCCACACCCTAGCAACACTCACCAAGATCCTAGAACCCCATCTTCCTTACTTTCCCATCACGCCCAAAATTACTCAGACGTCAGAGAAGGGAGTCTACGATCCTGCTGGATATCCTGTACAGCAACTTTTGATTTATGTACCGTTGGCTTCTGGGTCCGATGGTGATGCTAGTGCTAATATCGATGGGAATGGAGATGGTGGGGAAACAAAAATCCAGAAATTGAAGACATTATTTGATGTAAATTCAATACAACTTGAGCGGGAGGGGAAAGTAAGTGGGATGCGACAGGGTGAAATTATTATGCCCTCTTCATCTCCAGTATTCTCTTCAGAAATGCAGTATGAGGGTCGAAAATGTAGGGTCTGGAGTGTTTGGCTTACGTGGGTGTTGGCGAAGGAAAGGTATCATGAAGGTCGTGATGATGGAAAAGAGGGGAAGGTTGGGGAGGAGAAAGAAAGTCTTGCGGGGCAGATTGATTGGAAGAAGATGGGGGTGCTTGGATGGGAGGAAAGAAATTGGATGTTTAGCAGTTTGGAGGAGTTTCTGGCCAAAGATCGGAGTAGTTGTGGTGTCATGTGAGGAGGTGAGATATTTGTAATAAATGAGGAAGGCATGGAGCGGGAAAAAGAATCTGCTATTAGTTGTGGTTTTCGTTTTCTCATGCAAGATCATTCCAAAATTTCACGCAAGTTTCAAATGGAGTGAGCAACATTGTGAAGAAGCTTTGCAATATTTGGCACACGTCGAATACATTTTAATTACTCATAACCACAGCATTAAAGCACTATTTATATTTTCAAGATACAAAAGCAATGGTGTGTAATACTAATACATACCAAATTCTAGACTCACTCACCATTCCGATGAAAAGTAACCCTTGAAGCACTCGACATTTTAAAATTCATCCTCCGAATCGGTAAACACACCTCCACTACTAGTCTCCTCATCTTCATACTGATCATCATCCTCAGAACCACTGTCATCGCCCACTGCTACTCCATTCTCATCGGCATTCATGTCTGCCCAGTCATCGTTAAGGTCATCGTCATAAGCAGTGCTCGCTACAGCCCCCTTTGAACTGGACATCCCTCTACGATTGGGCTGGGTGAGCTTTGCAGTGGCGTTCAGTTCGTTTTTGCTGAAAAATGGATGAGTTTCGGTAAGGACCTTGCCTTGACAAACATATCCCATGGGTGCATGAGAGAAGTCTTGGCCTTTGCGTCTAACACTCAACCATTCTTGCAGGAATGTTAGAGGTCTGGACGTAAAACCGACGGAGGTCTGATCTTTTCCATTGCCGTTTTCCGTGGCTTTCCCATCGATAACATGGCCATCTTCTTCCAAGCAGTCTTCTTGTAACTCTTCCATAGTCTTCTGTATTCCAAATCCCAAGAATCCACGAAGATACTCATATTGAGAGTACTCAAAGTAAAGAGCTCCCGAGAAGATACCTAACTGTACTAATAACCACGATGGTGCAATCCAGTCCTTTGAAAGCGCGGGTATAGCATAATATCGGAGATCATTGAAGTTAATAAGCATCTTGCGGGTCGTAGGAGCTGCATATGTCAAGAGAAAACATACAGGAGCTAAACAGTCACGAAGAATTGGAATGAGGAGCTCCGTTTCTTCAGGTATCACGACTAACGCGGTTTCGGTAATAGGACTCCACAGAAGCCAACTCACTTGACGCTAAACAATAAATGTTAGCAAAAGTTTACATACAAAACATCATTTGAACCCAAATGAATCTTGGAAGTGTAACAATCTCTCATGTCCGTTGAAACCCTCAAAGTCATCCAAGGTCCAAAACGGATTATGTAGAAGGAAACACTCAAAGTCATCCAAGGTCCAAAACGGATTATGTAGAAGGAAACATTCTCCAAGAAGACTGTTAAGGCATAGAGCCAACTTACCAGAAAATTATCGTGTGGTTGAATCACTTTAACAGTACGCATGAATTCTCTAGACACAAATAGTCGAGAATTGAGAGCTTTAGAGTTGATTCCAAACTTCCTACCAATGTCGGTTTTTCTCAAAGCTACAAAGGCATGTTCACAACACTGTAGGGTTGGTTAGTCATTATTGCTTATCAAAGAAGTTATTAGGGGGATAATGAGAAAACCATAGATTAGTGACGTATCAAAATGGTCCATTGAATGGAATGGAAAAGCGGAAATTTGACATCAGGGAACGGAAGTAGGTAGTAGAGGAAAGTTAATCGGCGGGCTGATTGAACTTACTGCAGAGCCTGCTGGAATTCGGCCAGTTCTGACAAAGGTTACAATATCCTTGTCCAGCCCAGGGAATGACCAAGCGGTATAATGAATAGGTCTTTGAACCTCGCGCACAGTTTCGACTTCGTAGGCAACTTCTCTCTCTTGTTCAACTTCTTGTAAAGCAGTATGATGAACAGCATCGCCAGTATCTCGAAAGCTTTTGCGCATTGCATTGAGCTCTTTGACAAAACTGGCTGTTTGGGAGGCCAATTCGCCAGTACCAATTACAGTCTTGCTTTTGGTTTTAATTCCGTAAAGTTGATGTAAAGAAAGCTGCTCCTTTTGCCTGAGGGTATCTAGATACTGCTCTCGATGGTCCGCGTTGGTGAGGAAATCTACATTATCAGCAGCAGCCTGAACTCTACGGCAATAATCAATGCCCTGAGAATAATAAAGTGGCTGCATAAGCTCTATACCTATACACGTCTGCTCCAGAAGCCAACAGATGACATCGTACGAGTCCAGGTTATTACCATGGGTCTTTTTAACACAGTCCAATATGCTCTGATTGACCTCAGGTGGTGCGAAGAATATAACAGATTGAGTAGTCGCGAGTTGCCTCAGTCTCATTGCTGCCTGCACAGTATGATCTTTGCTTTGTCCAAGACCTATTCAAAATTAGTATCAGCGTCGTTGTTTTCGAAAATTATGAACTCACTTAAAGTTAGCGCTCCACAAGCATTAGCAGGCATTTTCAGATCAATTCCACGACAATGGGCTTCATCAAGATAAACAACAACGTCTCTTAAGTCATCGGAATATGGTGAAGCAGATAACGGCACTGGTCTGTACTTCTTATGGACCACCATTGGCTTTCCTGCTTCATCAAAGTAAACGGCGGCTTGTGCTTGTGTGTCGATCTCAAGCCATGTTCTTGCAAGCGACTCATTGCTCAACTCGAGAATCTGGGCTCCAGCATCGATGAGCACTCGGATGCCCAATTTCGAGATCTTGCGCAACAAGTCAATCTCAGAGAGATGCCGGCCTCGTTCGTCAGCTGCAACTACATATCGCCGGTTTCTGGGCTGAAGCAAGTAAGTGAGAACCTCAGAGTTGGTATGGGCAAGTCTCTCCAAGTCTTGCTGCTTGAGAGTGAGTGGCAGTAAGTTTCTATTATCATTGGTGCCGCTAAAGCCTGTCGTAATGGAATTTGGATTGTCCGCTGATGATAAAGGGATCTCCCAGCCGCTGGCCTGTAGTTTGAGGCTGAAGGATTTGGCGTGTGCCGGAAATACAAAATTGTTACAGTAGTAGTCGATGATTACTGGAGATAGATTGAAATGCGTCCATAACTCAAGCATTTGTTGTTCATCTTCAAGATTAATACTATTCCAATCCCGTAACGTATCAGGCAATACAGAACAGCTCATAGACCATTGATCATATATAGTGGCCGGATCATCTGATTTGAGAACATGCTCGAGGGCTTGGTGCAATTGCTTGTTATTAAGTCCATCATAATAAAATGCTAAACAAGTAAGAAGTATTGCGACGTCTGGGTGGCCCCATTCCGCTTGATCCGAAGGTACACCTTTGCCATGGAATGGAACCGCAATAGGGTCTCTATCGGGGTGAAGACCATATTGTACGTGCCACCTCTTTTTTAGCGCCAACAACAATATTCGGTGTACCAACAGACCGCGAACATTTAAGAGATTGCGTTTCATTGCGGGGTTATCTGGAAATATACCTTTCACAACCTTAGATATACTTGTGGTAACCTTGGGTTTTGTTATAAAATCCCTAATGGCTATACGATCCAATTTGGAGCAACGGGACACATCCAGAATTGAAGTTCTCCCAGTACATATATCAGCAACAAGTCGATTCAGCAGCTCCTCCTCAACATCTTTCCGGAGGAAAAATGGCATAGGGTAGCCCCCACAATCTCTTCGAACAACTTCGATACTATGAGGATAAGCTTTCTCGAGATGGTATAGATGCCCTTCTACAAGAGCCAGCAAAGCTTGAGCTGTCTCCCAACGATGAGGATAATTGTCAACCGAGTTCTGAGCACCACTTGGATATATTAGCTGTGTGCGTAATGAGAGAATTTGATCGCTTTCATCCATCACATCTCGACAACGATTATTTAACCATTGTTGCACTTTTATCATAGAATTTCCCTCATTTAAATGACCATCTGAAAGACGTTGAAGCCCAGATAATCGAAATGACAATATATGCTCCGGCAAAGCAATAGTGATACCTGAATTTTGAAGAGCCGCCTTGTGCAAGTTGAAGTAAGTCTTAAATGTATCTCTAGGAGTTTTTCTTGAGAATGGTACGTGGAGGATGCTTCTTCCTAAGAGAGATCCAAGACGTGCTTGTAACAACTGCGCCGTTGGCACCAATAATGGTTTCGGCACAATAATTCGCACGAGACGCTCGGCATTTGCTAGCTTACACGCCACCATAGGTACAATGATTGACGTCTTTCCTTGTCCCATGTTCATTTGTAGAACAGAATTTGATTTGGAGTTCGGAGAAATTGTAGCTCTGGCTACGTCAACTTGATCAGGCCGAATAAGAACATTCGCTTCCACCTCGATCAAAAGCCAATCAGGCTCTTCAATTGGCTTCCAATTTGAATGACCCGGATTATTCTGTTCTTCAATCAAGCGTTGTTGGTCGCCCTTCGAGATTGCTTCTTCGATTCTGAGTAGTTTTTGAAGTTCTGTGATGTGTAAAGCATAATTGATCAAAGTCTCTCTCATGCCACTCCCAAAATTGATTTCGGTGCTCCAGGTTGAACGTAGATTCTCAAGCAGTGTTATGGTTGAAACACATGGGTATAAACCTCCTGGTCGCAACCATGCAGCACTCGGGCTGTCAAATGATTGACATATTTCTTTGAAAACTTCTCTTATGGCGCTTCTAGTCTTGTCTATATCACTGGAAAGCTTCAGAGAGTCGACATTTTTTCTGCCGCCTTTCGGAATCTGCTCAAACAATTTGAATGAAGACAGGCTTTGTAGCAGTCCCTGTCCATATTTTTGGCGCACCAACGAGGCTTCATTGCCCATGAGATCTAAAATAACTAACATCAGTAAGAGTCCATGTGTAAATCATGCATTTTGATCAAGAGAAAATTAATTTCTGATTTGACTTACTTAAAACAATGCGCTCGAGAAGCGACGCTTCTTCAGAGATTATATGGCCATTGTGACTCGATTTTTCGGCTTGTGGATTGGGCGGAGCTGTTATAGTAGATGCCAGCATGACCTTGCATGGCATTTGCATCAAATCTTTTGACAGCATGGGAAATTCACTGCCTCGAACTCTTGATGCATACACAATTTGTTTTTGAACCTCCATGTTTGGCAACTGAAAATTGGCTCCACTGTAAGCTCGAAAAATCACTTTTTGAACCTCCTCAAGATACTTAGATAGCTCCATATTCTGGAATATTCTTGCCCAATCGTCGAGAATAATGCTCATAGCTTTGGCGATATCTATATTTACAGGAGTCGAAAATCCGACAATGGAAGGTTCTAGGCACGGCCATTGAGCAAGCAAAAAGTTCGCAAATAGCTCACAATCAGTATCTGTCTGAGTTTCGTACTGATGTTCTTGACGTTCTAGGTTCTTGCGCTGTTTCGTGTGTAGCTTGAATCCGCCAAAAGTATCACGGAAGTCTTGCGGGTAGGGTATGCGGCACGGCTTTAGCAATTGTATGATGTATGCAAGATGCGGGATTTGATTTGGACGAAAATGGACATAATTCCGATAGGTTGGAGGATCCAATTTTTTCAGGTCTTCCAATACAGAGCACGCCAGCAATACTCTAATCAGATCCATATCGATATCATCTCGAAATGACATCAAAGAAAATTGGAACTGAAGTCGAAACTTGTCGTCGACGGAAGCCTGTCGACAGAATTGATACAATGGGCCGAATGATACACTAAAATCAACATCTAAACGATCCGACAAGAGAACTCTCTTGGGTTCTGTGTGGAAACCTTTCAGATTAGGGTATTGCTGCAGCACTCCGGCCAAATCTGCTACGGCATGTGTTTTTTGGGGCCATTGTATGATATGATCAACACATTCTAAGATATTTTTGCGTCTTTGACTAGCACAGTACTTGTCTCTTGAATCGTATACAAGATCTGGAGCTATCATAAGGTTTTCAAGAAACCCATCTTGGCGCTTGAAAAGTCTCAAGCAGTTGTAGCTTCGATTGACAAGGTGTTCTTGTTGCACTCCCTTCAGCTCCAGCATCCCTTGTGTTTTTTCTTGAGAAAACATTTCTAAGTTGTCACTTTTGTCGATCAATTCTTGAACTATCGAGTAGTAGCCGTCGTATTGAATAGTGGTTGTCCATTTATCATTCCATTCTACTTTCTGCATAGAATTTCCGTCCTCTGGGTAATACACCCTGACTGGGCTGAGCCTCGCAATTTTCGAAAGACACAAGCGCGCTGTCAGTGTTAGAGGTGCCCAAGGCTGATAGAGACCAGATTTTAAACACGCAACGGCCTCCTCTGTACCAGTACGCTTAGTTAAAATGTCTGGTAGGAGAAAGGATGTCACGCTATGCAGTAAGGCTTTGGTGTAAAGCTGCCAAGGCTCAGCTGGACAATCGATACGCCCCAAGGTATCATTGACAAAAAAGCGACCATAAGCTCCATTATTTTCAATAAGTACTTGAACATGTATTCCATGACATTCAGATTTCACACTGTTGGGATCGTGACCAGGCATTGGCACTAGAATACTACGCACCCGAGGATTGATTGTATCGCGCAGTACAATTTTGCTTCGTAGTCCATACCAAGTTCCACAATCTTGATCCGCGTCTATTTCCGCATGCAGCTGTGACGAAGCAAGATACTTCTTATTGTTAACTGTGAAAGATAAAGAGAGGCGTTTCAGCTCAACAGTGAGATTGTTCTTCTGTGGCTGGTAGACTGTCAAATGGCCCGGTTTCTCAAAATATTGAAGAATCCTGTAAACTCGTTTGAATGTTATACTAAATGGATCGACTAAACAGGAAGAACGACGATGAGCTTTACGGGTGCGTATATTTAGCTGCCAGTTGGCATCTTTGAACCTCCATATATGTGGTTTCTGTCGAATCTCGACAATGCCCGTATTTAAGTTGAGCCAGCTTATTTGCATTAGCTTTAGTGTATTGATTATGCATAGGAATTTGAGTAACTTACTGAACACAATCAAACACTAGGGGTTCCGGTAAATCAAAACTATTATCGGTGTAAAATACTGTTCTGGGTATTTGTTCCAGAACAGTGTTGCCTAAGCAAGCTCGCACAACGACTTCTCCATCACGGGAACCGAGATGGATTGTATGTCCGAATTGATCATTCGCTAACTGGAACTGGGAGCCGGGCAAAGAAGAAGGAAAAGTGAGATGGTTGACATCACCAAAGAGATCTTGGAGAGTAGCTGAAGCTCTATACTCGGCAGGGAGCATCCCTAGAGGCTGGCCGTCTATCAAGAGATAACCGTAGAATAAATGAAAACTCAGCGTCTGTTCTTTCATGAAAGAGGAGCTAATGACTTTCGCATAGACCCACCACTTGTCAGGACAATCAAAAACCAACGTTGATGACACACGTGGCTTACTTCCTTCTGGTAATGGCCACACAATGCCCACTGCTAGTAGTAAGGATTCAGGGCTAGCAATCAGAGATTCGCGTATAACATGTCGCATGTGATAGACGGCCTTCAAGTCTTGAATGATAGCACTCCTGAGCCCAAGTGGTGCCAGAGCAGGATCATTGGAAAGGTTGTCTTGTAGCGTGATTGAGCATTCGATAAAGCAACGAAGTGTAGTGGGCTCTAAAAGTTTGTTGTCGTAATTGAAAATTGTTCTTCGGCAGAGAAGAGCGGCCCATAGACAGTATGTTTGGCATCTAGAAGCGGTATCAGAATCAACTGCTTGTCTTATTTCTTCTCTGAGAACCTTCACCCAAGATGAAGTGATTGACCGAGCGGTTTCGAGTGACTGTGAGGCTAGTTCAACAATACTGGGTGCCGCCAGCTCCTTGATGCGTAAAAGTATTGTCAATATCATCTGCATGGAATAATTCTCACGATAATTTGTCCTGATATTCTTCAGTCTCCGGTCCAATTGCTCCAACATCCTACAACAGAAACTATTATCTCGGAATGATTGATGAATGACACGTAAATAATCACCGTCGGTATTAGGACCAGCTTCGAGTATTAAACGCGAAACTAAGATAGCCATTGATTCGGTACTGAAGTTCAAATTCTGAGAACCAAGCTCTACCAACAATTGTGTAAGACGGCGCGTCTTGCCTGAGATTAGTGCTTGAAAGGCCATAAACTCATGGACATTGAGACCTCTGGGACATTTTGATTGGCTGGCAATGACTTCGTACGACGAAATACCATCCATATTGACAGACGGGCCTTGCGTAAGCACCGAGAATGGTGAGGTTTTAGGCAACATGAAGTTGAAATGATGCGAAAATGATGGTCGTTGATTGTGAAAGTCTCGGCTTAGCCATCGTTGAGAACGAAAATCGTAGTAGGATAATCTCAGGGTATTGGAGGGACACACATCATCGATACCAACAGGGAATAAAACGGTGCGATAACTAGACATATGAGTCAGTGATTGTTGTCCAAGTTTGTGCATGGACTTGTGCTATGGAAGAGCCAACTAACTGAGTATTGTGGAATATTTTTCTAGTTGACCCTAATGAAATTCCATGTTCTTTGTTCCTCATATATTCCGAGAGTCCCGGATAATCTTTTAAAAGGACCTGGAGTACAATTAGTTTTGTTCACTCATGGTATGATCCAATTTATCGGAAACTATGTGGAGAGAGCTTACTCTAGGTTCCGTGAAAACAACTTGGTTCTTTGGAAAAGCCAAGGCAATCAGGACTTTCCAGGTTGTGTCTCGATAAACCGAAAATGCCTGAGGGCAAGCCAGCTCGAAGACCACCGCTCTTTTTTGGATAGGATCTAAAGGTAAAGGATGCTCGTACACCTATAGTTTTATCAATCACCGACCTCCCATTAATTACTAGATCCAAAGAGGCAACATATCGCAGTGGGGTTTTTCTCACCTTGATTCTAAAGAACTTGGCCCGCTTCTCCATCGAGCACTTTGGACAACTTGGGCTGTGTCCATCGATTGTGTTTATGCAGGTGCTTTCGTTGATCATTTTGATAAGATTGTCATACCTTTCACTCTCCTTTGACCACTCTGCTATCTTTCTCTCACGTGATTGCTCAGCGTCAAGTTCTATAGCTTCAAGAAGCTCTTGCAGCCTTGAAGCTTCATCAGACTCAATAAAGTAGCGGTCGGCAAAGCATCCTTGTGCTGGATCCTCGAATATGGTTCTGTGTCCTCCATTACCGACTGCAGCTCTGCAGCGATCTTGTATATACTTCTGAACTTTTTGTAGTCTAGACATATCTTTTTTCAGAGATAGTTGGAAAATATCCATCATCTCGGACGTGAAGAAAGGATGAAAATTCTTAAGTAATGGATAGAGAAAGCATGCATGTTTGTCCATAGAGATCCAAAGCTCCATGATGCTCAACAACATTATGGAACGTTCCTCGGAGTTAACAGAATAAGCGCCTTCGGATTCCTTGATATATCTATATATTTCTCGTGAGACCTCCCTGCATCGGGATTGGTTTTCGAGATTGGTGGCAGATGGAGAATGGTGTCTCGACTCAATACCAATCTCCATATCGCAGAGAGCAATATATCGGTCTCCGAAACTCCCAATCTTCCTGGAAGCAGCTGCAGATACGTCAACTTTCTTTGTAGAATTACAAAACTGTGGAGGCGGACGAAGAGCTTCATCCATGATGCGATGTAGGTAACGGCCGCTGTTGGGAAGTGTTAAGTATAAATCACGATCCGCAGCGCGTTTTGGAAGTGTCATGACTGGTCGTTGATTCAACCGCTTGAATGCTAGCCACTCTGATTCAATTCGTTCTGAGGCCCGTTGAATTGCTTTTTGGAAATTTGGTCGCAAAGCCTTGAAGGTGTGTTCGTACACAGCTCCCAGAGAAGTTGATGCTTTGACGTCATCGTTTTCGAGCTTGGCAAGGCGTCGGCAAAGTTTTGTTTTCAAGTATGATAATGATTCAAGACGGAGTTCGTACATGTGAAGCTCAAGAAGTTGTGCCATAGCTAGACATCTCATGAATTTGTACTGTGTCCGGCCGGAATCTGACATTGAGTATAGTTGTCTCTGTATGGCAACTCGCAATACGAGATAAAAGGGATTTCGTCTCCATGGCTTTGCAGCATTGAACCATAGTACATCGTCTCGAATGCGCTTCTTCAGAATTGTAGGATATACCCTACGGCCATTTCCTTCCAATAGCGTCATGAGCATTTGAGATATGAGGGCGCACGAAGCAGTATCGCGTTCCTCAATGACGAGAGAACCAGCTTTACATGTTCTCGCAGCGAATCGTTTGATTGACTCGGTGCTGGATTGCTCTAAGAAAACAGCCAACTCTTCTAAAAAACTAGATTCGTTGAATGTTGACAAAGGGAGATCGACGGCATACCCAGGAAAACTCCATTCCAAGGCATTCTCAGCAGCCATGACATTCTGTGCGGATGCCGATGTCTCGAAAGACTCAAAGACTACGCGATCCTCGGAACTTTTAGATCCAGTTAGAAAACAGGGCTCTGACAAATATTGTGATTGCGATAGCTTGGAACATACCGATAAATGAGTAGAGCTGCGTTCTGCTCCGCAATATTAAGAATCAAATAGACATTTTTCTGTAGAGATTGAAACTCAGACAAGAGCGTATCTCTTGATAATCTTCCTCTAGTATTCAATGCTTTTGCCGTTTCCAATGATCGACGGATCCAATCCCAATTCTCAGACAGCTTGTCCCTCGTGATGCTTCTCATCGTCCTGGAAGCCGTGATGAAATGGTCAATAATAGCACTTTCCAATCCTTCGTTTCTGTCGTCCCTCCCTGGGAGCCGGGGAGGGAGGACGATATGGTTGACCAACGATTCCATAACGGAATTCGTTGTCGCCATGGCGACTGAAAGGATATGGTGTAGTTGTTGATCGAGTTATGAATTTGGAACAACGTAGATAGAGAGGTAGTTGTTCCCACAGTCTAAGGAAGTGTGACGAAGTTGTTACACGAATCAAATCAAAAGAATCAAAAGACGAAATGGATTTTTATAGGAATTGAAAGTTGAAGTGAAAAGAATTTTTGGAGGTGAAGTCTCAACAACCCCCGCCCCACTAGCGCGGAACCAAGACAACAACAAAAAGTACCTTGCACGGGACAGGCACCCCATATTGCTTTTTCAATCTTCCAATTAGAATTTCGTAATCAAATGATCGTTTGAGTATCTGGGTACCCAATGCCTATCGATAAATGAGGCTTATTTGGGAAACTTTGGTTCGCAATTTACTGCTTCATTTCGTCCATCACGCCTTTCATCTTTAAAGAGATTACTACCCACCTGATAAGTGTGCTTCCTGGTTGAGCATCCATTCGAGTACAATATCACACATACTCAACCATTCGAATCATTTCATGCATCCTCCCGCCAATCATAACATCCGCACTTGGATGCGAGTATACGAGTCGATTTTTATCTCTATTTGATGGATGTCTGCCTATACTCATCTTCCACTTCCGCTTCGAGTTTGAAATTGACCAAAATCTCACAGAGATTATTGAGCAAAATGAAGTCATGTTGTTATTCACAAGCTTGGGCTCAACGGCAGCCTCGCAAATATGAGAGGCTATGCCTTCACCATCAAGGTTCAGGAGATACTCATCCAGATAACTTCATTCCTTCTATAGCATAAACCACTTGATTATCATCTATGACATTCGACTCTGATATCAAGAAGAACCAGTGGGCATCTCACTAGATATGATGGCTGAGACACCACCTTGCAGCATCTCTTTCCAACAAAGAAAAGGAAAATCACAGGAAACTCAGCCTACAATCATTGAATTATTGCATCCATATATTTACTGGAACTCTCCCTACCAACCCGAAATGAACAACAAACAAACAACCTTGACATATGCGGCCTTCCTGCGATACGACACCGAGCTTAACCGAGCCACTTGAATGCATTAATGGCTGCTGCAGATATCCATCACCAAGCAGATATCTTCTCATTCGTTCATCAAACCTACAAATGAAACACTCCTTGCTAAAACCAACATTATGATGAGAAGAAAAGGGATCATACTTTACCAGTGAAGACCTCATAGCAGTCGCCCTTACAAACGCAAGCCTCATCATCAACACCAGTGCATTATCGCCATAGAAAAGGTTTATTGGACTTACCAACCAAGGTCTTAACATCCTACACAATATATGTTACAAAACCAGTCAGTCAGTCAAATCCTCTTTCTTTCCTCTTTATCTTGAGATTGAGATTGAATCTTTTCTCGGACCGACCAATCATAATACGCAGCTGCCATATTAAGAAACTTGCCAGCAAACATTCCTGTCTCTTTTCCTCGCCCTTTCTTTTTCGACGTCAAACGTCAAACGTCGAAGAAATATTAGTCATCAAACCAGCCCACCTGCTATT
This sequence comes from Botrytis deweyae, assembly GCF_014898535.1. Lineage (NCBI taxonomy): Eukaryota > Fungi > Ascomycota > Leotiomycetes > Helotiales > Sclerotiniaceae > Botrytis > Botrytis deweyae. The sequence continues at coordinate 1,733,596 of NW_024066211.1, forward strand.
TTAGGCCTAGCACAATCACAACGTTAGCCTCACTGCCTCAGTATCGCCCTGTATCTCAGACCATACCTTATCAATATCCAAAAGGAACTAAAACATAAAGTATTGAGTAGACTATCATTTCACAAACGAGTCAAGTTTCTTGTGTATATTCATATTCGCACGCAGACAGTGAGCTGGTCGCTAGTCCAGGAATTTCACTTCCTCCAGACCTTGATTATCTATATTAAGGAAAACACACCTCCCAGTAGTCTTTCAGCCTAATGATCAATTTTTGCCTTACCAAACGCCCAGTTGCCAAATGTGGTAATGCGAAATCCTCTCAAGATCAAAATGTCTTAGGTTATACAAGAGCAGACCATAACATCTATGGTTCGCATTCTTAAAGAGGGACTTGATCATGCGTACGGTGTCAGTGTCCGGTATATTGCGAACTTGCCCTCTCAATGAATTCGAGTTCAAAGTTCAAATGCAAACAAATCCTGCGTCGAAACAAGCTGGATAGGAATTTGAATAGTACTCTTGACGTTTATTCATAAAGTTTTCAGCGGGGTATGGCTGGAAATGTAAGGAGCTAGACGATGTGGCCGACGAGCATTTCGATAGAGTTGCGGTGTTCCATTTTTTATTCTATATACATTGTTCTATTACCCGATCTATATTTTATGAGTTTTGCTTCTCCTGTAAGGATATTCGAAGAGTCGTCTCAAGCCAGTTTTCAAATAGAATTACATTTTAACATCTTACACTCTGTTTCTCTACCTCTCAATCATCACTTCAACACCCCCTCGATCTGCATCTTCCTCTCTTCAGCTTGTCTTTTCCTAATCCTATCCCTCCATCTAATCACCTCTGCACCAGCCATGCCCCCAATATATCCCGTGATATGCGATTGATAATCCAAAATTTGTTTGCCAGCAGCGCTGCTCGCTCTCCTCCAAGCTAAGACTTCCGACCCAAATAGCATTACTAGTGCTACCCATGAGGGAATCGATGGAGTGAGCCCAAAAAAGCTAATGCCCTTATCTCTTTTATACCACAAGTCTGCCGCCATAACCCCACATACCGCACCGGACGCACCGAGACCTGATGAAATAAAAGCACTTTTCCATACCCATCCTGCCATTGAAGCAAAGGAACATACAGCACCTATCGAGAAATATAGGGCGAGGAAATTTGCGCGACCAACTTCATCATGAAGATCAACTCCAAAGATGGCAAGAAAGACCATGTTCGGGAGAAAATGAGTGAAGGCTTGATGGGAAAAGACACCTCCAATCATTGATAATGCTCGAGGGTAGGCAGGAATGATCATAAAGTATTTGTTGAGCATTGTCCAACAAGGTGGCACACGCCAGAAGAAAAGTACCATAGTGTTAGCCAGAATTAGTGCAGAGACTGTGGCAACTGCGGGTGGAATTTCTGGAAACATGCGAGAGTCTCGGAGAGGGGGTATGTAGAAATGTGCCAATGTACACGAGACACCCACTGTTAAGAGAACAACTAGAGCGGAAGGCCAAAGACGAGTAAAAGCAGAAAATTCGGGAATAACATCAGGGACAGTTTCTTGCGCCTTTTTCTCAAAGTGTTTGAGCCATGGATGTTCACCTTTTCGACGAAGTTCTACTCGTGATCTTGGTTTGACGTGATCTAATGTGCCAGTGTTATATCGTATCTCATCTGCTTGGCTCAACTCTTCTTCCTTCTTCTTCTTTTCTAAAGCGGCTGCTTTTGCTTGATTGGCTTTCCTGATAGCATCTAATCCACTATCACCATATACACTTTTTTTCTCTTCTGCTGGCGCATTCGAATCATTTGGTTTGTACATATTGAGATTGATTCTTCCCCCCCTCGTTACACCACCTCCAACATTAGGCACATATATCCCAATTCTTTCGGAGTCTGAAACGATTTCTCCCTCAATCTCGGCTAGTTCTTGTTCGGCTCGTAAGGCTGCGTTCTCATCCTCATCAACTGGAACATTCTTTCTTAGCCATGCTAATGCGTTTCTCTGCGCGACTTCCTCCCAGTATGCTAAGGAACTAGGCTCATCTGGATCTGGTAAGGTTCCCGCCACTCTTCGTCCATGTATAACTCTCAGAAATCGTTCTGCCGAATCTACATCCATTACACGTCCAAAAATCGCCTGGATTTCCTCCTCTGTAATCGGATCCTCTCGATAATCTAGACCCATTTGATCTTCATAGTCTGCTGGTAGTTGGTCATATCTTGTATATATTGTCTTTCCAAGCGTAGCCTTTGGAGATAATTTCTTTGGAGGCAATTCCTTGGATAATGTCGAATTCTTTGGAATTTTTGAAGCCCTTCGTTTCGAGGCATAAAACCTCTTCGAGCAGTGCAACCCTAGAGCTCCTGACCAGCAACAGTTTTCAACCTCTGGTTTCCCTGCGCCTAGTCCCCTCCTTCGAAAAGGCGCCGACGATATCGAATACGGTCGTATAGCTCCATGAGCAAGCCTCGAGGCTAAACCATCAATTCTGCTGCATGTTTGTAGAGTGACCCAAGTTTGTAAGCACGAACTGCGTGCTGCAGGCCAAAGACTATTCATCTTCAACTTCTTACTATAATGTCATACCTTGCTTTGAATCATTGGATGAAGGAACCCCACTATGGTGTTCTTATTCGCCATCGAATTTCCTAGAGATTGGATTTGGAGATCATAGAAAATCTACGCGCACGGACCAATATGCGATAATTCCGCGCGGGCAGCTGTTGCCTCGACTTCAACCCCTCCATTCCTATCACTTATTACAATCTCTCAGATACAATCATCAATTCACGACATCTCGAAATTTTCTCTGTAAATTTCAAGAATTTGAAGAGCCAACACCTCTCTTGTTTACCGACAAAGGAATATCAGCTTTCACAAATTCCAACTTTAGGCATAGCCGCAAGAGCTATACACAACCCCTCCAACAGCATCCACAAACTTGATAAATAATTCTCAAATCTACCCAAATATCAACATGTCCGCCGACGCCCTCCCAATCTCCCCTGCCGCATTCGCAGAAGCTCTCAAAGATCTCCCCATGTCTACTCTTCACCTCAAAGCCGCCGAACTACGCAATTCCATCGCACATCTCGATTATTCTAACGAAGAATTGAAACCTTTCGCTGAAGGGAGAGCTCCCGAATGTGTAGACGGGAAGGCGGATGAAGATTGGTATGTTATTCTCCTTTGAATTCTTTTCCATACTTTACAAAAGAAGAATGCAATCCTCTTAGAAATAACTACTAATCAAATCTGACAGTATTGACGCCATTCGCGAAAACGAAATTGTAATAGCCCGCATGGAAACCCGCATCTCACTTCTCCGCACAGAAATCGAAGCTCGAGGTGGAGTATGGGGCGAATATGAAGCTGGCGCCGAACCTAAGCCAGAAGAAGATGTATCATCTCCCGCTCCTGCGACAAACGGCACAACCTCTGCGAATGAAGAAAGTAGGAGTAACCCTTGGGCCGATGGAACATTTACTACGGGACGAATTGTGGGAGGTGAAGTTGTGATGGATTCAACACCTGCAGCTACAGCAGCACCTCCAATGGCGAATGGGGTATCGGCGGCGAATGGAGTTACAACAAATGGAAACACTGCGACTACGAATACAGGAGGAAGATTGGACGATGAAGCTTTACGTCGAGCAATGGAATTACGGATGCGCGAAGATGCTGGTGCGGATGAGGAGGAAGGTATGCATTTGTGAGATGGTAACTCGTATTTCGTCTCACATAGTACCCGTTGGTAATCTTGGAAGATATCTGTTCGAGAAGGGCTTAAAATCACCGACTATGAGGAATGCTCTAAGAATAATCCTTGGAGACCCTGCCAACTACCCTTCGACTCGTTTTTTGGCTCATTTCCACACCTTTCAACACCGCAAGATCAATTAAGGAGCCTCAACGACCGGAACATCTATTTGCCTAACAATTACCCATAATTCAAACCAACACAATCTTAACGACCCCATACTCAACAATCAACCTTCTCAACAGGGTATGTCTTGAAAACTAAGAGTCAAATCCACTATAAAATAACAAAGCAAAGAAACAAAGTCACTGCAATCCAAAGGAGTCACTTGTAGTATCTAACAAGACGGGTTCTCCAACCATGGTATTCAACTCCCACCCTACAAGCAACAAGGTGATTATACCATAGAAACTCAACTTTCTCCGAATTCATCCACGCGAGCAAAACAGCAAACTCGTTCTTCATATCCCGGGTTTCCGCACAATATCTCTCAGTTATAACTCATTCCATCACATCTCATCATGATACCAGCTCATATTCTAAAAAATTCAATCTTCACATCTCACAAAAGTTTTTGCTCTATTTTTTATTTCATTTATTTTTTGGGCATCGGCGGCGTTATAGATACCATTTCCTTTCATTTTCTCTCTCCCTCTCGTGTTTATTGTTATAACTGGTCTTCTAGCTTTAAATAGAAGAAGAATTAAATTGTCGTTCAAGAGATCCATCTACCCATCCATCCATCTAGTCAGTTAGCTAGCTAGCTACCTACCTACCATAAATCTCCACGATAAAACTTTCCTTTGCCTTGGAATTATACAGATACAGATACGAATATGAAGATATAAAAATATGAAGATATAAAAACACAAAAAGACAAAAATACAAAGACGTGACGTGACGTGACGAATAATTCGTATTTTGTAGCAGATGATTGATTATAATAAATATCACGAATTAGGGAAGGCCAATATCAATACCAATACCAATACCAATACCAATGACAATGACAATACCAATACCAATGCCAATGACAATGACAACGATAAGGACAAGGACAATAAGAATATCATATCAATAAAAATAACGATGCAATATTACCTAATTACAAATACAATCAAGACGGAAGAAGAGAGGAAAGAATCGCAATCCTGGTATCAAAGAATCCCCAACCCGTCCAATCCAATCCAGTCCATGGACATGGATATACTATTAACAACGTACGCATCCGTTCTTCTGAAAACATATCATATCCCTCCCTCATCTACCCAACCAATCATTTTCCCAGTCTCCTCACTATTAATCGATCCCCCACCTACCCACCTACCCACTCACCCTCCCCCCCCCTCCACCCCCCACCCACACCAACCACCTAAACATCCTCTCTCCCTGCGCTCCCCCCCCTCCCCGCCACAGAAGTCCTACTCTTCCTCTCCCTCAAACTTCTCCTTCCCCCCGCCCAACTCCTCCTCCCCTCGTCCACCACCAACGGCACGCCCGTATATCTCAAAACCGGTACGCTCATGCCATACGCCCGCGTCTTGCCCTCTGCATCATGCTGATCAATCTCGACTCGGACCACCACGTCTAGACTTCCATCTCCGCTCTTGCCGTGATATTGCGGATCCGCTGCTTTGTATGCGCTTCCTGCGCCCTGTTCGCCCTTGTGGAGGGGGGAGTGTCCATCTTTTGGTGTTTCCGAGGCGGGGAGATCGTAGGGTCCTGAGGAGGAATCAACTGGCGTTTCAGCATTTCCATTCTGGGCCGGAATGGAAGATGCCGAGGAAGGTGAATTTTCTGTAAGAACTGCCCAATTTCGACTTGGCATCGTGACAGTATTACTCTTACTACTCTTCTTCTCATCTCCCGGATCTCTATCAAAGAAGCTCAACAGTGTCTCATCAGTCTCTTTATCTAAATGATGAATTTTATTTCTCTTCGCTAAAAGATTTGCGACCGCTTGCGGAGGAGGCTTATTAACAATGGCTGAAGAAATGATATTCGCCATATACTTGTAATCTGTTGAAACTGGTATGTTCAAGTGAGGATTTGAGTAGAAACGTCCAACGGCAGCGAGATGTACGTCGCCACCAAGAATGGTGATACGGACTGAGAATTCGGATGCGAGGGATTGAAGTTGTTTGATAATGTAGTGACGTTCTTTTTTGTGGGTATGTGCTGTATAATGATCATCGAGATCATCAAGAAGATCTACACTGCCATCGAAATGATTGAAGAAACTTCCACCTAGCAATGAGGGTTAGCAAGTACTATAGATAAATGGATGTATCAAATATCGCTAACCAAATCCAAATCGCTTATTCATAAATTTGAGTGGGCCCATTAAGGGGCTTGAAAAAATATTCTCTAGCCATGTCAAACGCTACAAATATTAGCATCATATCATGTTTGAATTGTAATATTAGACTTACTGGGTATGCGATAGGGATTCCGAGTAAAATAATAAGATGCTGAATAGGATTTGGAGAATCTTTTGCGGCTGTAAGTTCTTCTCGAAGACGATCGAAAATTTTCTTGTATGTTTCTGGATAGTTGACTTGATGACGTGTACGCTAGATTAAAGGTCAATATATTCCCTGGTTGATAATTCTGACTACTTACTTCCGTTCTAGCATCAATACCAAAGAAAGCAACTCTTGCGCCTAATCTTGCATAGATACTACGGGAGCGCTCTGCTACATATGGCTGCAAATTATTAGCTTTATCTTTTAAGACAACGCGAAATTACTTACACCGGGGCTATCACCAATAATATAACTTGGATCAGGAACGTCATTTTCCAATACATATGTATTTTCTATTTGACGTGGATCAATTCCACCTCCATTCGTGGACATGGTCTGAGGTGCATCTGAGAAATATTAGTATAGGACAAAAGAATGGTCCGAGGAACAACGCACCAGTCGTGAATGTAGATGCCGGAGGTGCAAGATGATGCTGAAAGAGTAAATAGTATTTATGAGCAACACCACCAATACCGCGGAAAACGGGACAACGCATAAATTCATCAACGTATGAACCAAAGCCATCAATGATCTATTGAATTGATTAGTAGCTAAACCTATCATGAGACAAAAGACACCTACGTCATGATCATCCCAAAGATTGACTTGAGGGATCTTGCCATTCATCGCAGCAAAAGGTTCTGTGGAATACCTGTACCCTAAAGTTAATTTTCGTAGCCTAAATCTTCCACTCCAACCATTGACTTACCAGCGAATATAATTCTTGACATAATAATCATCACAGTCTCTCCTCAACTGTTCGGGAAAAGGATACTCCCTTCTCTTGATAGGATTGCCAATATCAGTCCAAGGTCTCAGAGGACCATTGACTCTAATTCCATCATTATAAATCTGGTCTCCACCACCAAGCCTATCGAATGTTAGTCTGTACCAATCCGAAAATCGAGGGTATCCCTACATCACATGGAAAGGAGCTTCCTCATGTTTTCGTGCGACATCTCTCCAAAGACAAGCACCACTATAAGCTCCCTCATCTGTTCCTACGCTAAATCCATTACAAGAATGAAACATTATTCTCATACTCTCGGTAACCGCTGGTACGAAAAAGGTTTGTCTATCCGTCTTTCCTCCTTCAGCAAATGTGAGACCGGGAATTGTGTATTCGCATCGAAGTTCTTCTTGTAGCATTGGAACTTGGATATGAAATCTCCAAAAAGTATTCGCAACATCTGCATAAAGCTTGACTCCTCTAACTTTGATTTCTTCCAAATCGCTAGAAGTATTAGACACTCCATTTTGTTGTAGAATATTGCCATTTGATGCTTGTGCTAGGTGTACGTTCTCGGAATAATCTACCCCGTTAATAATCCCCGGCGCTTGATCATGACCATTCAATTGTTCACTCCCAGTGGCAATACCCGCCCCATTACCATTTTGTGCAGCCTGTCTCCTCTCTTGGACTCGTAATCTCAACTCCGGTACTGCATCTTCCCTGACCGTATGCGAATCAACCACAATCAACACACTCCCAAACCAAACATCATTTTCCATCCGTCTATAATTAAGCAACGGACCACACTTAACCGTTGCCCCCGCGCCAGTCCTCTGTACCCCATTCACGGCATCCCTATGCTCCAATTCCTCTTGTTCCCTCCTCGCAGCTTCAAGTTCCTCGGACTGCGCATTCCCAGCTAGTACAATTGGTCGATGCGGACTGGGTGAACCTTTGCCTTGAACTCGCGATTTGTTAAGAAAACCAGCCAAATCCTCTTTTTCATTTCTGCCCTCTACTCCTCGAGCTCCGATGTTTGCATGATTGGAAAATGCGGTGGATTCTTGGTGGCGCCATGGATTCGAGGATGCGTGGGTGTCGATGTGCTCTTTTCCGTGCAGGAGATCGTCCCGATAGTGAGCTGCCATTGTTTATGGGAGCTGGGAATTCGGAAGCTGTGAATTATGTGTATGTATGGTTATTCGTGTTTTTTGTCGGTGATGTGCGCGAGGGAGAAGTAGAAGATTAAATTGTTGATCCGTTTTTAAAGTAAATGATACGGCCCGTCCGCGTTTCTACCAGTTGACCCAAATGCGTAATATAATGCTTTGTGCAACCTCGAGATTACTCGCTGAGTAGGTTCCCTCTGATCGCAATTAGACAGGTGCCTACCTAGGTATAGAAATGTCAATTCACTCCCTCACAGGACATAGAATCCAAAACAAGATAGAAGTTTCTGCTTCCTGAAAAGCGAATGTCACCGTGGCAATGACAACAAAAGCGAAAAAGACCAACAACAACAACAATTATCATTCATTTCTATCAAAAACAAGTTAAATTCTCACTTTCCCCAATTTCTCTTGGCTTATACAACGCCAAGAATGTAATCAAATACAAAGAAATTATATGGTAGACCTATCGCATCTGGTGGGGCTTGAAGTTCTCCATCAGAATCACGGACCAGCAGGGAAAGGGCGATCATTTATGTATGAAGTAATGTGTGAACTTTGAAGTTTGTAAAAATCCTTGTCGGAGTACGAATTGGATCAAGGTAGGAGATGCATTTCCTCTCTTTGACCAATGGGAGATGGTTTATGGTTTAGAGTTTGTCGATATATTCTCCTCTTCTTTCCCTTGCAGCGGCTACGTCGAATCGAATGAGGGACTATTATACTACACTCGGGATCTAATATACCATAACCCATACGATCATACCAGCTGATATCTTCACACCAGCCATCTTCAAAGATCTAATAACAACCTTAGCCGATAAATAGCGCATACGCTATCCTCACATGTAGTTCACTAGTTTCAAGTCAACGATCGATTAGCTGACGCAGTCGATGAGGTAGTCTCCTTGGCACGGATGAAAGTAGCCTTATGAAGAGAATTGCTAGGTCTTACATGAACTACATAATATCGTATTCGGATTTACACATAGGTCCACGGGTAGGTAGGTATGTAGCGGTACTGTTTGGAAGGAATAATTATGAATCGCAATGGGTTTGATGGTTGATGGTTTATTTAGTTTATCATTCTAATGCTTATGGATATCGTTTCTGGGCATGGTGAGCTTGTGATTGCTTGTTCAAACCTCTTCACCGTCCGTCTCGTCGATATTCGCACATACCACACGGCAATCATAACCATGGATCCCAGAAATCAACTCGCGTATTAGCCATCCCGCAAATCTTTGTTCGATGCAGTAGTTCGAGTAGAAGTCGAGCAACATTCCATTGAAACGTCCCAAACACCATTCTTACTGTAAACATTGTGCGCCTCGGTCGATACGAATCGAGTCGAGTCGAGTCGAGTCAAAACTAACACACCCTGACCCTCGCCCTCACCATCACCCTCATCCTCACAAACCACAAACTCTCGAAACCACCACCGGTCTCGGTTGCACATTCTCATTCGCCTCATCCATATACCTATTCCCCCAATCCTTCACCTCCCTCTCCAACCCCTCAATACTCTCACATCTCAGTATCTTCACTCTATCCCCCTCCCCCTCCCCCTCTCCCCCCCTCATCAAGGGTTCCAACACCCTCAAAATCCACGTCCGACACGTAATTTCCCCCTCATTCAGCGTCCCATCCAGACTTCTAAAAACCCCATTCACATACTCCTCTTGCCCATCCGGAATCGCCGCAATCTGAACAAGACAAACAAGAAGCGCTTCTTTCAAAATCCCTCGGGTGCTTCCGTGATCGACAGTCCAGCCCGCACCGCGGTTTCGGACGTGGTATTTGATACCGCCTTTTTGCGCGCTGTGGTGCAGGTAGAGTGCCCAGTGGAAGTCGTCGGCTTGGTTGGGATATCCGCGGTTGAAGAGGACGATGTAGAGGGCGTTGGGTTGGAGAGTTGATAGGGACATGGTGGGATTGATGTGGTTAGAATTGGAGTTGTGAGTTTGAGTGACTGTAGGCTTCTTTCATAGGTAGGTAGGTAGGTAGGTAGATATGTGTGATTATTTCTCTCGATGACCAGTTTACTGATTTGGCGATACTACTTTGGTGGTACTACTTTGGTGATACTACTTTGGTGATACTACTTTGGTGATACTACTTTGGTAATAATAGATACTTCTATGAGTGAATAGCCCTCCATAACATATCAACCATCAAAAAGATTTGTGAGATAAAAATGCATTTTTAAATATAAGAAGATACCTTTTAAGGAGGACATACTAAATATTTACACCCAAGTATCAACCACATATAAATGATTACTCCCATTACTTAATTGCTAGGTATTCGCGATATTTTCATACTCTAGACTCCCAAATCGTGAAGACAAATAGACAATTTCTAGCACAGTAAAAGCACATCGTTATTCATTTCACCGCAACAATCTTGATCATATAAATTCCATACAAGTCCATATAGTTATCAAGAATACTTACTTACTTACAATTTCTCTAACATTTCAACTCTATCATAAGTTTATTCGACGATTTCATAAATCTAATTATAATCTTTTATTTACTTGCGTTTGTATATATAACTAGCTGATACATATCGTATATACTTGAATATTCATATGAAAATACTTATATCCTTAGGGACCTATTCATTATCAATATTATTAGGTATCATCATCACCAGCTGCAAACAATCAAATCTGCGTACGATAGAGGAAAAAGAAAAATTAGATATTTAGGTTTAAGATCCTGAATCCATAACTCGAAAAATTCAAATCCTACCTACTTACTACTAACTTTGGATACGTACCTGACTATCCTATCCCATATCTTATTGCGGAGTATTAGTGTTACTAGATAGATACTAGATAGATATCCTAATAATCATTCATACTCTACGAACACCTACATACCATAATACGATCCGACCAATTATCTTACTCAAGATGTTTAGAAAAGAAATTAATAAATCGAATGAATGAATGAATGAATCGAACGAACGAGCCTACGGAGTAATGAAACGGAACTACGATAGTTTACTCGTATATACATATCTAGTATATACTAGGAATATATATATATATATATATATATATATATATACTAAGTACCTACTAATACTCAAGTCAGCCGATCAAAATGTAACGGTTCAGGTTCCCACGTTCCAACCCAGAACTGCGGTTTGTGTGTGGTTACACGACATACCTTCCTTGTGTTTTGATACCTGGTGACCCCAACTCGAGTCTGGGTGTGTAGAGAGGGAGGTACTAGGTATGTATTGTAGTGTATGGGAATTGAAGGGGTGGTGGTGTTGGAAGTGCTGATTTGGAATACCTACCTAGGTATCTACCTAGTAGTCGACACCGCTTTTCTAGGTATGATATGATATGTTATGTGTGTGGATAATAAATTGCAATTGCAATTGCGGGCGGAAAGTTGGATGGTATACTTATATTTTAAGTTAGCGGTAATGTAATTATCATATCCTCGGTATTTATCTACTTTGTATACTAAGTAATATCATAAGCGCAATAAGAAATGCATCTGTCTACTTAGTATCTACTACCTAGGTATGTATCTCTCCTCAAACAACCCGAGAACACCTCCTAGTAAAGATGAACCCAAACGCTTAAAAGATCATCACTCTTCTGTGTTTAGTTTCGAGTTTCGAGTTTCATATCTCGAGAGCGGATACATACATAGATTCGTAGGTATGGAGAGAAAATTATTCAGGGTCCACTCCATATTTTCATGGCTTGATTAACGGATTACTGATTAGGGGTCTGGGAGAAATCGAGGAAAAGGGCAGGTGTGTGGACGTACGGACTACGGAGTATGCATTGCGCGGGCTGGGGAGGGACGTGATAAGTAGATGGATGGGTACTTGCTACTCGGTATGTTTTCTTAGCAAGGAGGCTCGGAGGCAAGTTTCTGGCTCGTCTGGGCTGGCTGTATGGTAGGTCGGTGGATGGACGGGATTCTGTGGGGATGAATGGATCGGGGGATGGGTAGGTGGGGGATTGCGTTTTGGATACCTGGTAGGTACTTATCTGAGGGTTGAGGAATTGGGGATCGATGGTTTGGTTTCTCGATTATGTGAATAGGATGGTGATGGATGGGAGGGGGAGGTGTGAAAGATGGAGATGAGTGAAGTGAGTAGGTGAAGATATAAAAGAATTGAACATGATACTAGATAATTCTCATTTCATTTCGTAACTCGACAACAATACGATACACCACAACATCCCAAATCTAACCTCGGATATCACCTCTCCTTCATCAAACATAACAGATCATTGCATTGCCCCTCGTGGCGAGGGTTACATTATATGGGGCAGCAAGGGGGATAAGCAAGGGGGAATGTGAGAATTTGAGAATGGACAATAACATACCCCAGTTACTTCGTTTCTATGGAGTACCAAGTATGTATGTATCTCCAGTCAGTAGAAACCAATTTCCGTCTCTTATGTGTATATGTTTCCATCCTTCATTCTCACAAAGACTGGATGGATTGGATTATCGCAATTGAAATGAATGCATCCATGGATTTCACCATTGATCATCAGAGGAATCAAATATGCTGAGAAACATTACCATCGACTAGATTGTGAGATTGTATCTCGTTTCTCCCTACTAAACTAGATCGCAATCGCTTGGCCGTTTAAGCAACCCAACCCCTGGTTATCGATAAAGGGATTCATTTATTCATTTATTCAATTACCTACTACCTAGTACGAGTAGGTTTTCAATCATTCAATCATTCATTCATTCTTTCGTATTATCTACTCAAGGTAGTATGTGTGACTAAAAACATATTGGAATCCTTTTGCATATCATACATCCATATCATCCATACCATCCATACCGACCATACCGACCTTTCATCCAAGCCTCAATTATTAATAAGTGCATACGATACAGAATACGAACTTGGTCTTGTCAATTGCATCTCTGACATCACTTCCAATCCCATTCATCATTCTCCCTCTTCTGTTTTCTTACTTGTTCTCACTTCAAATCAATTAAACCAAGATCGAAAAGACACATACCATCAAAGTCTTGTCACATTCAATCCCAATCGTGGAGACTATCTGGAATAGAGACCATCACCATCACCACCAACATCACCATCACCATCCTCCCATCCCATCCCATCTCATCCCTTCCGCTCGGACTCGAAGCAATATCAAAATAGAAGTTACAGAGTACAACAAACGAATCCAAACTACCCAAGGACTTATCATTAGCCAGTCTAATCACTCGTTACACCATTGTCATTGTCGATCCTTCAAACTATAACTTCCTACAATTCTATATTTGTTACAAAGGTTTCCATTCAATTGGTGCTGGAAAATTCAATTGATGACTGTGGATTAAGATTGGCTACTTCATCAACCTACCAGCCACGAAAGCCACCAATCATAATCATCCATACCTTTCATACTTCTATACCTCTCACACGAGACGACTCCATTTCTCGGGAATCTTAACTCAAACTCAATATTTACTTGCATATACAATACCCAAGACTCACTTGAAGCAATACTTCTCAAGGGATTATCGAAAAGGATCCATCCCATCCCGCATATTTCAAACCAGCATTTCCCTGCTTGAGGATCCTCCCATTCGAAACAAGCCGCAACCACAGAATGAGTGAACTGCGCAACGTCACCTTCATGCGTTAAACTTTTCCTACGATCATCTCCTCATTTTATAATCCTATAGACGTTTCTTCTCCTCTCACCATATCAAAGAATTGAGGAATCATGTCTATAGATGTTGCTCTACAATCCGTTGCATTCTATATATTATCCTGCGCTACGTGCGCCAAAATTAGCCATAGAAGGAAAGCCAAAGAACAAGCCAAACGAGAACGAGTCGAAAAACATGCATTGGAAACCGAACAACCGGGCCTGTATAGGCATCCTTCCCCATTCTCGACGAATCCATATTGGACAGAAGAAATCATGATGGGGCCCGGTCCACCGAATAAAAAAGGGAATAAGAAGGATAAGAATGGAAGTCAGAGAGGATTGAATACAGCAGGACAAGGGAGTAGTTATGCGAGTAGTGCGGGGATGAGTACGGACACAGGGAGTAGTCCTACGGTTGTTGAAGAAGGGTCTCGAATATCGGGAGAGGGGTGGAATAGGAAACGATATCAACGGGAAGATGAGCAACTTTGGGGTAGGGAAACTTATGGACCGGGTCATAGAATTATGGATGCAATTACAAGAGCTTCGGAATCCGCGGGGAGAATGTTCAATATGGATGGGAGACCTAGTAGTAAACATGGATCGGATGGGAATCCAGAGTCGTATTATATTGCGAGGAACCCGCCAGTGAACGATTTACATCCACCAATTGTTAGTACGGCGCCAAGGAGTAGAGAAGAAACGAGATGGATGATACAACCACCTCCTTCGGCAAAAGTAATGGAGGGGAAGGAGAGAGTAGTCAGTACTAGTAGAAATCGAGCAGGCAGTCATGGGAGTAGTCGAAGAGGTACAGAAGGTCAACCATTAGGACGAATCGTCACGGAAAAACTTATCGATGCCAAAGTTCAACGTGGAGAAACTCCTTCCAAATTAGAAATCCGTTCTTTCACAAACAGAGGTCAACAACACGATCGAAACAGAAGTTCATCGACAGATTCCTGCAGCTCTTCAGATGGATACACAACGAGACGATCCAGAAAACCATCTCCAATCACGGTTCCCAAAGCTGGAAATAGTAAGCCCCGTGGAAAAGCAGAGCATATTCCCATACGAGACTTGGAAGTGGCAACAGAGATGCGGGAAACGAATGCGAATGGGAGGCCTCTTCTAGCGACCATTGTTAGCTCGTCAAATGTAGTTTCACAGTTACATAAGAGTCAAAGTACAGATTTGCCATTGAGAGAATTGCCGGGATCGACTACTGGCAATGGAAATGAAAATGGAAATGGAAATTCGTGGATGAATGCCAGGGAATATAGAGCTGCAGCTGCTAGTGAACCGCTTCCGGATACGAAGAGAGAGGTGGCTATGACAATGAATGAGGGAAAATCATCAAAACCGAAACATGTGGAGGGATGTCCTACGCATGGTGATTTACAGGCATAAATGTCACTTTCTTGGGGGTACGATGGGGAAACCCATACATGATTATGATTCTCGCCTGACCACAGCGTTTATTTCTTATGTTCTCGTTTTCTTTTCTTTTGTTTCTCTACTTGGGGAATGATAGTTCCATTTTGCCAATCCAATTTTTGTCTGTTTTTGTCTGGTTTCAAAACTGTTGGGTTTAGCATATCGAAATCATTGGTCTTGATTGGTATTGATTTGGGTAGTGAACAATGGAGCAGGCGTTATAAAACTTCGGCCAGGGAATACATATGTCTTGGGCTTGGTAGCGAAAAGAATGGTGTATAGGTGTTTGGGGATTAAAGATTTGTTTACTTGTTTGTTTTACTTCTTTGTGTGTTTAAATTTTGTTTGTGTATGGGAATGGGTATTTTTCTCTCTTTTCTTCTTCTTCTTGGAGATAGGATGGCGTTTAGCATTTTGGCGGGCGGCAAGCGGACTTGATTGGTCTGGGGTTGGAGTGGGAATGGGCGTTGAAAAGGGGTTCGGGTGTTTATGGGTGAATGGTTTTGATGTTTTTTTTTATGAGATTTGGAGGGGTTGTGGGGGGGGGGGGGGGGAGGGAAAGGATGTGTATATGCATTGTGATGTGGTTATGATTTGTGAGATGTGCTCTTGAGGAGACTTGGGAAATTGGGATGGGAAGGGGAGGGTGAGGGGGAGGGAAAGCGGGCGAAAGACAGGAAAGGGGAATGATGAATTTGTTTGAGTTGAGTTGAATTGAAGAATCAGGAGGAAGAGAAAAGAATGAAGAATATAAGAAAGGAGGGGGGAAGGTACGAGAGGATTAAGGCAGAATAGGCGAATAGGAGGATAGGAGAACCGAAGGAATTCAAAGCAAATCAAATTACATCAAATGAAAACAGTCCAGAAAATTACATCAAATGAAAATTAACAATTCAAATCATATCATGTCATATCGTATCGTATCGTATCATGTTGTATCTCATTTATTCATTCATGTGTAAATCCAGTTCTTGATGTAAAGTCGATGTTCAAGTTTGTGAAATGTAGTGAAATGTAGTGAAACATGATGAAATATAATAAAATTCAAAATCATTATTACTACCATTTATAATACCATTAGAAAAGAAAAGAAAAGCCATCCATACTTCTAAGAACACTGAACTCCCCGCACAACAGGAGAGAGAATACGATAAGGTATATATATTATAGATAATGAGTAGTTGAACCATTTACATTCACATTCACATTCACATTCCACTCCCACTCCCATTTCCACTTCATTCTCACTCCCATTTCCACTTCATTTCAACCCCCAACAATCTGAACAGATATTTCGAACAAATCTTTTCCATTGATATATTTATTCTCCAATAATATTCTCTACCCCAAACTCCTATTCTCAACTCCAACTGTATTCAAGCGGGTTCACATCCCAACATTCAGTACCCGCCCCAACCCAACCCAGTCCAATCGGCAGATAACTAGCTAGGTGGGTAGGTATACAAATCACGCACGCTATCCTGTCTTTCTTATGCAATGTATACACAACCACCCTCTCTCTTTCATACCTCTGCTTCTCTGCTTATTGTTCCGTTTCTGCCCCCGGAAATCCAATCAGATTCAACCCCATCCCATCCCATCCAACGATGGCAAACAAATCGATACCCTCAAAAAAAGCAAAGACAAAAAAAACGCCAAACGCTCGCTGTATAAAACAGACGCATACACAAAATTTTCCATTCCGAATCCTGAAATTCTGAATCTCGAATCATCATTATCCTGATTCTCGATTGAGAAATTGATATAATATTTGTATCTCCCACTCAACCCCTTTCCTCCTTCGCCTATACAGGCTCCTATTTTCCATCCGCCATTTTCCTACTAGCCTTTTTAATAATGTTCGCTGTCTTCTCCACCAATTTCTTTGCTAATCCCCAATCTCCCACTTCGACTGCATCGCGGATAGCAGGGAAAAATGCCTCATCATATCCAGACCATAGTTGTGGGCCAAAGATTACATGTTTAAATTGGGTTCTGTTGGGTATCTATTTTAAGATGTTAGTAGATGTTATCAATGAGAGATAAGAGGTACGAGGATCATTGAGGACACGAGGTGAGTGAGGGAAGAGACAGGAAACCGCAGCAAAGAAAAAGAAAACATACCCCACCACCCTCCTCCAAATCCAAAAGATGTGTTTCGAAATTCGCCATTCGAGTATTATGACTCTTCCTATGACTGGCCAATCCTGGGCTTTCAAATCCTCCACTTCCCAATACCAATCCATCCCATTCCAATTCAAACTTTTCAAACCGTCTCGAATCTTGGGCAAATTGTAATGCTGCTTCCCTCAATGGTTCTGTTGACCAAGGCACATTACCAGCTTGATTTGGTCCTTTTGATTCTGCCCAATTTTCCAATTCCATTACCCATTTAGTAACCGACGCAGAATATGCTCTAATATCAAACGGCAGAACTGCTCTATCGCAAAACTCAAGAATAAGAAGGGCCCATACTTGAGCTAAAAGTTTATGGTACTGAAAACCAGGATCTCCTTGACTGGCCATCCATTCAAAGTTATCATACGCAGAATGATAAGGATAAACCGGTCCCTCGAATCCAAAATCCAAAGAAGAAGTTCCTGCCATGTCTTGGAACGCGACATAATCGCTTCCGGCACCTAGACCATCTAATTGGGCTTTCCTTTCATCCCAAAGTTGTCTTAGCGTTGCGTTTTTAACAGGATCAGTTGTGCGATCTAGAACTCTAAGAAGTGCTTTCTTGAAAATTGGACTTCCAGCGGCTCGGAATGTGTCTCCACCAACTGCTACATCAACGTTTAAGTAAACAAATGCATCTTTACGTAATTTCTCCATGTTTTTTTCAACATGTTCCGTAGATCCGATGAGATTGTATTCCTCACCATCCCAAGATGCAAATTCAATAGTACGTTGTGGACGCCAACCTCGTGAAACAAGATCACCAAAGATATGCATAACTTCGAGGAAGACCGCTGTACCCGAGCCAGGATCTGTTGCACCAAAAACCCAAGCATCACGATGATTACCAACAATGATGGATTTCTCCTTTTGTTCAACACCGGTTATCTTTCCCAAAACATTCCAAATCGGTTGTTGCTCAACTTCATCCTGTTCATTAACAAGATGAACCTTGGGGGTTGAGAGATTTCCGGACCAATATTTGACATCAGGAACTGCACCCTGCCATTCTGGAGGACATTCTTCTCCAAATCCCTGAATGGATTGCAAAAGCCTTTGCGCATCTCCCCATGAGATTGGAATACTAGGAATACTAGTCAATCCTGGATTGTTCTCTTTCGGTACCCGTTTCGCTCCTTTTACGCTTGCCCATCCTGGTGTAAGAACATCTCCAACTACCCAGCTCATCAAGCTGACTGCGCCTCGTTGAACTCCATCTTTGGGCATATATCGACCATTGGGGGCGGTATCACCTAAAGTAAATCCATCATCTGCAGGATCACTGTACATTATCACAGCTTTGAAACCCCAAGGTTCCGCAGCCTTGACCTTCAAAGCTCTGTCTCCTTGTGTACCATAATATCTGACCAAAGCAATTGCCCCTCTCGTATCAATTCCACTGTCGTAAAAGCTTTTGTAATCGGCTTGTGAACCATAATTACAGTATATCAATGGACCTGTAACATCTCCTGCTTTCGAATGTCCATGGAAAACCGGGGTTTGTTGTCTCGGTGGATTTGTATAAAGTTGCGGCTCATCGATCTTTGCCTGCCAAATCGGATTCCCATCTTCGCCAAGTAATTCGATTTTCCTCCCTCCCTCCTTTGGATAATTCAGATAAACACCATATTCATCCATCTTTACTTCCTCCAATCCATTCTTCACCATAAGTTCTTGTACGATCTCTGCCAAAATATAATCTCCCTCTGTACCCGCCAAATGATCTGTCTCCGTAATTCTATTCATCCACCTAACAATTCTCTCTTCCGAAACACTTTCCTGCACAAATATCCTTACGCTCTCCGCAGGGAACATCTGTCCTCCAATCCTATTAGCCGCATTCGAAAACAGATCACTCATAAACAGCAAATAAACCACTGCCATAACGAGTAGTATTGCGAAAATCCTCCCAATCACTATACAAAAATTCGCATCGATTTTTGGCCAGCCAATCCTCCGTATCCAAGGTATTCGCGACGATAACGATGCAGAAAGACTCGACATCCGTTTCCCCCACGTCGATTGTTCGGTTTGCGGATCCTGTATTTCCATCTCTTCCATCTCTCTACGCACTTCATCATCATCGTCACTTTCGCGTTCTCCATGTTGATTTAGAAACGTATCTTGCTCCGTACTGCCTCGATTCGAAATGCCATCTTCAGTGGGAGGGGGGCGATAACCAGCTCTGCGAGTAGGGACTGGAATTCTGGCGCCGATATCAGGGCCTAACAGACCTTCCCTTTCGGCGGGATATGCAGTTTCATTCGAGGAATCGGAACGGGAGATTATGGGTGTTGAGCTCTGAGAGGATTCGCCGATGGCTTCGGAGTAGGTGGGTATGGGGAGAGATTCGTAGATGTGCTTTTCGTCCGGCATTGTGAAAGTTGTGCCAATTTGTTAGATATGGAAGAGGAAGATACCACTTCTCTTGGTGGTTGAGTTTGTGTGCTAGCGATTGACAATGTTGTCAATTGATAAGGTTGCGAATACGAAGGGCGGAAAGAAGGACAATGGACGTTTTGATGGATCTCTAAATATTAATGTCCTTTCGAACTCCTTAATTCACAAAATTCTCCCAAAGAATTGTAAACCCCTCCAGTGATTCTTTAAAATTTCAGGCCAGCTGTTATTTCAATACTTATTGTACGATGTCGAAGTTTCAAAGTATTGTGAATTTCTTTGGTGGCTTAAAAGTTGAAGCATACCTAGGTATTCGAAAGTCAATGGGTTATCTGCGACACAGACAATCACGGACTCTCATCATCAAGGGATTCGCGTCTTCGGTAACCTTCCCCTGTCGATAAATCCACCAGTGATTTAGATCTGCAAGAATACGGAGAAAGGAATATGTAAGATTATGAAACGTTTTATGATAAGAATCTAGCAATACATCTATGTGAAAGGACTAATGAAGCATCACAATTCAAGATTCATCATCTAGATGTTGGAAAGACGGTCTCTATGCCTTAAATAATGAACAAATTTTGTTACTAAATTCTGCTCAGCCAACTATAAGTACATCACAACTCAAAGCAAATCTCTCATAAGAATCCATGTCAAGTTTCAGTGGTTTTTTGAACATAAATGTTGCACATATTCAGAGGTTCTTTGATTATCATCTCTTCTTACATACGTAGCCTATAGCTATGTTGATGTTTGCCAATTAAATCAAACCCATCACTTTTTTGCTTAAAAACGAGCCAAGTAAAATCTAAGTACATTCGCTGCATTATTTTGGTCTTCGTAAACATAAGTGCTGGCTTCCAAAACAGATCATACCCAGGGTCTCTCTCTTTCCCTCTTGTCTCCATCAAAGCAAATAACCCCAAGCCATCTCACGTAAATTTACATCGAGTATGATCCATTTCATGCTCTGAGAAAGATATTAATAAAAGAAAGAAGATGGTATTTGCTTGTGCTTTAAGGTGCAGCTGCTGTTACTACGCCTTCATAGTTTCGAGAAGTAATATTATCCAAAGTACGTTGGAAATGCTTTCTTGGTTCGTTAATTGTGGCAGAATCTTGATTGCCCTGAAGGTTTGAATGGATCAATTCAATAAGCCCATTTAAATATTTGGTTGTAACCTATCGAATGTGTTAACTTGGTGTTTATGTGACTATGCATGAGCTAAGTACTTACGGCTTCATTCTCTTGCTCGAAGTAGTAGACGTAACGGTTGAGAATTTCGACAAAAAGTTCCACCGAGACAGCAGTATCCATACATGCATCCGCAACGCGGAGTGCACGCTGAAGGCACTCAAGAACACGCTTCCCATCTCGATAGAGCTATGGTGTGTTAGCTGTTGTCCTAAATGTGATGGTAATAATTGAAACTTACATTCTTTTCATCTGTCTCCCCCTTTGCTGCGATAGGCACAGCCCACCAAAGGTGACTTGCTAAAAATACAGCACGACATTGATCAGGCTTCTTCAATAGCTTACTACCATGTAGAGCGCATTTGGTAATGAGAGTGTCATAGTTCTCCTTGCTGAAATTTCGTGTTTCATGCAGAGCAGACGCAATAACACAAACTGCTTGAAATTGAGCCCTAGAGTCGCTAATGCTTTCTTCGTAGATAGTGAATGCTTGGGCAAAGAACTCGTAGCTGACCTCTTCAAAATTGGTCTGATCAGCAATTTGTCCACATGCCACAAAGAGCCTCAGACAAAGCTCAGCAGACCCAGACACTCGGGTATACATGGTTGAAAGAGCTGAATGCATAAATTTGAAGAGAGCCGATATTTGTGACTCCCAATTATCATCATAGTGTTCTCTGGCCTTGAAACGTCTTGCAAGCTTCATGGCTGACGTTATGAGAGCTGGAGTTGTAAACTTCACACGCTCATTTCCTTCCGAATAAGCGGCCTTGGTAGTTTGTAGAAGCTTAAACTGTGTATCGTTGTCATCGCTGTGGATTAAATGGACGATTCTAGCCAACCATCCCTGCTCTTCTATCGTTTCATCAGTCTCAACGGATTTGCGCTGTACGCCAGCGTAACTGGCTGGAGGTTGAGATCCTTCCTTGATTAGAACCTTGAGAACTTCGAGAACTCCCTCTAGCGAGGCTATAGTAGAGATCTTGGTTGAATTGCCTTGTAAGGTGCGAGCGACTTCGCCAGCAACAGCTCGACGTGTTGGATATATTTGGAGTTGTAGTAGTGGGATATAAGTCGGAAGGGATAAGGCTGTAAAAATGGAAGCGTAGGAGTTGATTGGTGTTAGAAGCAAGTTTAGAATATTTTTCTGTGCCTCTGGAGAATGTAACTCAGGAGTGTTGGCATATGCTTTAACCCTTTCTGAGGCATAATTCAGGACTTGGTCGACATAATCTAGACGATCGGGATGAACTTTTAGTGCTAAATTGACTAAGGACACCAACAATGCCAAGGTGTCTTGTACGGACAAGCGCTGAGAAGCAACAAGATGCATTACTTGGTCAAAGAAGATCTCATACAGCTTGATGTTTTCAGGGACGGCATTTGGTCTGTCATTGGCACCATCATTAACAGTTGTCTCAGCAACAGACTGAGTATCAACTTCAGTTGGAGCTAAGCTGAGACTATCATCAGTTTGTTCATTGGGTTTCGAGTCTGTGTCGGCTCCATTTGTCTCGGCGGACGGGCGATCACCGTTTGACTCTGAGGACTCCGGTGCCGGAGTTGAGTCTGGCTTCGACTCAGCAGCCTTGCTCTCCTTATTCAACCGAGTTGTTTCGAGCAACTTAGTAACAGCCTCCTGCTCTAACTTCTCGCGGTCTGCTCCAGAAGTCGATTCTGATTCTCGTGCAGCATATGCAGAAAGTCTATCCATCATAGCTATGACAATAACTTTCATATTTACATGAGGATTCAATCTCGATACAGCCGCTAAGAATTGATCCAAGGTGTGAAGGTGATATTCATCAGGGAAGACCTGTGTGATTACTTCTAGCAAATATTCTTGGGCTAGAACATCCCGACATTGCACTACTTGTTCAAGCAGTGGCTGGAGAATCGTATTCTTGTAGACCTCCAGATCTACCAATTGACTTAGTCGAACCAGATTACTTCCGACCAATAATTGAAGTTCTTTCCTCTCTTGTGTCCTCATCTCTCTTTCTCGGGAATGACCTTGATGTTGTAGTCGTACCCATAGCTTGTTCATTTCCACAAAATTTGTAAGAACAAAACTTATCGAATCCGTCAGATTTCCTTCTGGTCCATCACCGTCCCCTTGGGGTAGATGTTCGCGAGCTTGTCCGGATAGGTAATATCTGAGGAATAACCCTCTAGTGGGATGTTGTACTCCACGACTCATTTCCATCATATCTTTCATGATTTCCTTAACTGGCGCTTCTGGAACACCCATATAGACTGTACCAACTGTTACCATCAAGTAAAGTCGAGGAACAATGTTTCCAGCATATTGAACAAGCTCGTAAAGGTCGGCGAGATGATGCGTGGGATGGGAATCTTTGAGGTGAGAGGATAGGTGTCGCAAAGCATCAAATACTGCCATGTATAACTCGTAATACTGCTTCGGTCCTAAACTGCTCGTTCGAAGCTCGGAGACAAGTGTTGAACTACAAGTTTTGAAAGGGACAAATCAGCACAAGACCATTTTCATCTGGCGCATTTATTATAATCATTGCAACCACATAGATCAGCTTCAAATAACCCAAATTCATTGACGTACCTGCACTTCAAAGCATCCATAAGCTTCCCTGGACTTTCTAAACATCGTCGCATAAGTTGTGTTTGTTGACGAACAACATTCAAGGCATCTTCAAGGAGTCGTGCCTGATCCTCCACGACTTGAGGTGGAGAAGCCATTATGGCAGACTTTCAAGTACAGTTGCTTGCGCAGCAGAGATTATTCGTAGCTCAAGCAAATAATAATTCGTGAATGGTTGGGCGATTAATGTAGATATCAGATATTCGTATGGGATTCGAAGATTAACTGGTGACGACCAGTTTCCGGGGGAAGGAACGCTAATAAGCCTCCCAATGTACAATTGATTGACAAGGATTGCTTTTGTCCAATCATGTTTTAACGGATGAAGCGTTTATCCGATTTCCGAAAAGCGTCACCAGTTTTGTGCGGAATTCCAGATTTGATAAGATGATGTAGTAAATTCTGGCTTATGATAAAAAGGTTAGGAGTATGGATCGTTATTATTGGTCAAATATACCACTATATTGTACTTATCATCCCCATTCAAAGAATTCTATTACATTCAGAGAGCAACAGAAAGTACCTTTTAACATGTGAATAAGTGATCTTAATTATCTTCATTATCAATTATCTAAGAATTTCGACATTTTATACAATGCCACCATGTCTCCTCGTGTCCCTTGTGTCATCAATAATATAAAAGGCTTGCCAGCTCTTGGCGCCATATAATTCCTTAACTCCATATAAATATTATCAACCCAAGATGTATACATGAATACAGAACCAAGCACATTTTCCGCACTGATAGTTTGAATCATAAACTTGGTTCTCAGCTCAGCGATCTCATCTCATTCCATCACTCGCTGAATGCCAGGGAGGCAACGTGGTTTCAATATGAAATTCTCCTCTTGAGAGAAATATCCTCGGCGATGTAGCAGCATCCCTCCCAAACTAAGGAGTGGTTGAGCATTCAATGTAACGAGACAAAATTTGCTCAATTTATAGGTATTGCAGTCGTGGAATTCCAAGAAGAATAGCTGGTGAATGAATTCCCACTATCATAGGAAGTAGTAGTAGCTGAAGGGGAAGCTGTAATAGCAGACCAACTCGATAGTATTCCTGTATATGAAGGAGTCCACGAGGAAGACGTAGTAGTTGTGGGGATCGATATGAATGAAGTTTCGTCAGTGAATTTGCTTGACTGTGATTCGAGAGTTGGAATAGGACTAGATGCTTCGGATGTGATCAAGCTGGTGACGCTGGGGACAATTGAGGACAGCGATGAGGAAGATCCGACTGCAGTGGATGATTCAGAAACGCTAGATGACAAAGGCGATACGGTCAATTGTGTGGTGGAAGTTGACGCCGTGGCTGTTATTGAGGATACAGATTGGGAAGATGATGTGGATTGTGTCAATAGCTCGGATGACTTTGATGATTCTGACGCACTAGATATGATAGTTGCCGAACTAGTAATTGCTGTTCTTGATGAACCCGATGAGAATACCGAAGCAGTGAAACTTGTAGAGGTAGAGACTTCTTTTGATGAAGTTTTTGATGAAGTTTTGGAAGTAGTCACTGCAGAGATATCCACAACTGAATAACTAACGCTAACGACTGTGGTCGGAGATGGTGTAACAGTAACTGAAGTAGTCTCAGTTGCACCAGAGCCTTTCACAGTCTGAGTTGAGACAACGTGATTTGTAGTTGTAGTTAAATCGGTCTCGATTACTGTTTTTGTTGCCGGCTCCTCGGTTTTGGTGACTGTTTCTATGACAGTAGTTGCTTTCCCATTTCCACTACTTGCGGAAGTTGAAGAACCTCCCTCAACATTAACAACGGAGTACGTAGCCCTCTTTACATGTTCCACCGAAATAACGTCTTTTTGAACGACTGGTAGCCCTGATGATAGCAAAAAGAGTGTAGATAGCGCAAAAAGATTGGAAGTCGAAGTGTTTAGACGCATGGTTGCATTAATTTGTAAATATATAGGAATGGACTCGAGAACAATTGTTTGATATCTGAGATTAGAGGGACTTACATGGAATAATGAGATGCATCATATTATACATACCTCATGCAATTTGTTTATGGAGGCTGGGAAGCAATCTTTTTTAATTTCGCGTGAAGAGGGCTGGGATTTCTTCTCTCTGATTTGTTCCCGTGATAATTGATAATTCAAGTGGCTGGGAAGTAACATCGCTAAAACTAAATAGCAAGCATGTGAGCATATTTTTTCTTTTAATAGAAGAGCCGTTGGAAAGATTCTGGGGATAGTCAGGTAGATAAGATGAGATTCTAGTATAGTAATTATAGGTATGGATACTGTGCAATTGCGAACAGTGACCTTGGACTTCGAGGTTGATGTTAAAAATCGAGGTGGAGTTTTCCGTTGATTGAGGGGTAGATTAGTAATCGAAACAGTAAACGAAATATTATCAAATTTGGATAAATCATTAGTGTCGAAGAGAAGTGGCAATATCTTTAGCAAAGTGAGAAGATAACCTTGGCTTTGTAGTATCCATTGATCGCAACTGCAATGCAGAACAGCTTTGAAAAGACTTTTAATCATCTATCGATCATGAGTTGTTGGGTGGTCATCCCCTGAAATGATGGTTGGCTAATCAATCAAGTAACCGACACCGACTCAGACCGACTCATGAAAAAGGACCCGACAATTTTCCGATAAACGCATGCGATTTTTCCATCCCAAAATTTTCTCGGCATTTTGATCGTAATTGATACTTTTTGCACCGAAATTTGAACGCACGAAAACCCTTTACAAGGGCCTCCATACACACTGATTAATCGTGCAGGAGTGTTCAAAGCGTTAGCAGTATGTTATCGCAACTGCTGTCCCTACAAGGAGGACTCGAGGAAACTACACCAGGGTCATAACACTCCAAACCAATTCATCAATCCGTTGATGATTTGGCCGAAGAACTGCCCAAGTTGTTAGCAGCATGAATCGCCATCATGGTATCATGGCATCATGCTAGGTGATAGACTTGTCTTCCATATTCTAGTTTCTTTTTCGGCGATATGATTTGAGTCGACTCGGGTCTACCTTTGAGTTGCTATACTAATAAAGAACCACTGCACACACGATTCAGCATTTCGTTTCAAAGGACTTTTTCTTTTGAATCCACTAACCTTCAACGCAGCCATATTGATCACATTAATCAGTGTTTCCAGGTTCTGCCGTTGGACGGAAAGAAGAAGAACCTTGATGGATATTCCTAGTTCGTCCAGCAACCACTCTAATCTTTAATTGGGAAAATGGTTTTTGGTTCAGGATATGCAAACAACACTCCTCGATTTCAACAAAAAAGTCGACATTCTCTCTAGCTTCACGGATACTTATTGAAATTAGCCATGGCAGACGTCAAACCCCATTCGGCGCTCATGAGTATGCCATCAGAAATCAGGGTTATGATATACGAATACCTCTTCAACGATTACAACAACAAAATTTTCGAAATCCGCAACCAAAAACCATATGCTTATGGCCAACGTCATGACGGACCTTGTCGTTCCCTACGGTCTTCCTACAGTGTCGATTTCTCTCCTCTGCGACAACGACTCCAGACGACATATGAACTATGCACTGCCGTCGATATACACACCTCTATCATGAGAGTCAATCGCAAGATATATGAGGAAACTTTACCAATGTTGTATTGCAATCGAGCATTCAGTTTTCACAAGGACATTGAGGCCATTGTTCCCTTCTTTTCCGACCTAAATCCTGGTACACGGCCTTTAGTACAAGAGATATCTCTTTTCAAGCAAGGTTTCATCTTTTCTCTCGAATCAAATCGATGCGATTGGAACAATCTTTGTAAATTTTTAAGAGATCACATGCAATTAAAGGGATTGAAATTAATCGTCGAGGGAGGACAACCAAGAGGCGAACGGGAAACGAGGCAATACACATCATCGGAGTTTAAGACTTTGACAACTCATTCAAACGAACACTTGGTATGGGTTTCTCAATTGTTGGAAATCAAAGGTATCCAGAAATTGGAGATCACCTCTGAGATGCAATCTATGCCCTCGTCAAATCACTCTTCATCTATGGCTCTTTTTGTCGCATTCTCTGCTTCAATCATGAATGGATTTGCCGAGTACTTGCGACGAGAACTAATTGGTGTATAATTAGTATATGCATGTCCTTGGTATTAGTTTACGGTGTAAGCATTGTTGTACGAAAGAGGTCAGATTTTGACGTTGATCTCTGGACATTTTGGTACAGTCATGCAGTGTCATCCTCAGCCGCATGCTGTCAGATATCACTCCGGATGAACTGGTTATACTTCCGTTTCTCGAGGTACAAACAAGTTATTGGTTTCTTATTCGTCTCTTTGTGTTATGCATCAGAGAAATGTATATTCCTTACGTGGTGTCCAGGCTCGGCTGTGCCTCTATATAAACAGTTAGATTTTCATTAATATAGAACATTTCTCACTTTACTACTCTTCACTTATTCATGTCATCTTTTTTTTTATCTCAACACACATAAGAGATCACATTTTAGGACGTCAAATCGACACCCCTATTCACCAAATAATTAGGCGCATATCTATCAATATTATTGTGCAATATTAGTTTAAAGTTTCCTAATATATCAATGCGAAATTCACATAGGCTCGAGACTGTTATCAGTAGTAGTGAAACACTGAACGTATCACAAATCTTCGAAAGCAACACTTCAATATATTCCATTTTAGATACACCGACAAACTCAAAACACTCAAAATTCCAAAACCCGCCAATCCGGACATCATACCCCTTGTTGACTTCACCGGTATTCCGCCCCTGCATTACCCGAAAATGACATCCAAGTCCTATCTTCTCGAGAACCCATCAAGGTATCCGGAGTTATCCACCTTATCCATGAATATTTTCTACGCTCAAAAGAATAAAGACATAAAGCAATGTAAAAGTAATTGTCGAAATATCGATGTCGATATTCTTTATCCTACTTCATATCCTTTCAATTGTAATTCTTCGAAACAATCAAACAGGGATACAGACTCGAGAGAATCCATGTCGTTCAGCCCTGTGGATACGCTAGCTCTATCTGAGTATTCATCACATGATTTTTCCTCGCCAATCAACAAGATCAATTCAATGGCCAACCCATCATTCCCCTTTCTATCTTTACCTATCGAAATCCGTTTGAAAATCTATCTTCTCCTCCTCCCACCTCGACATCATAAAATCACAACACAAATTCCACATAATGGATACTACTTCCCACCCAAATGTCTTCCTCTCTGCGCAGCCCAATCATTCTACCCCCTATCTCCAGAGACCCCCGAAAAGCTCACCACTTACAAAGTCCTCTCGGCTAATTCCCACACCGACCATCCCAATCCCAGCATCCACACGCGCATCCTAAGCGTCTGCACACAAACCAAAGAAGAAGCCGAAGAAGTGCTTTATGGAAATGGAAATAGCATCTGGGATTTCGGTATGCACATCGAAGCGGTACAGCCTTTTTGGTCGGATAGAAGTCAGGGGGCGCGGGGATGGGTTCGAAATTTGAAGATTGCGAGGGAGGTTCCGGAGTTGTTGACTGCTAGTGTTAGTGCTAGTATTGATGTGGTATGGGGAAATTTTTGTGCATTCATCACGCGTGAATTATTGGGATTGAAGAATGTGGATTTGACGGTTTGGGGAAATCCGTGGAGGGAAGAATTGCTGGATAGTTCTGCAGTTGGCGAGATGGGAGAGGCGATATCGATAGATGGGGATGCTGTGGGGGAAGCACGCAGATCGACAGTGACATCGAGGGAGATGTGGACTTTGCGTGATTGGGAGTATATGAAGGAATTACTTGCGCATGAAGGGTTGGGGAGTGCGAAAGTGACGTGGTGGGGGTTTAGAGAGGGGGTGAAAAGTTCCTGGGCCAAGTGGATGTTGGAGAGTCGATCGTTGATGGAGGAGATGGTTAGGGAGGGTGAGGTGGTTCAGGGTGTGTTGGTTTGGAATGGGGGTGGAGGTGGGAGTGGGAGTGGGAGTGGGAATTGAAGCTGTTAAGCGAGGGGGAGAATCGTGAAATGGGGGGTCTTGGTGTAAGATTGATTTAATAAGATTAATTAATATATATATAATATAATGTCACATACTAGCTATACTGTCCTTCTCACATTTCTCATCCATTTCCAAATCCATCCCCCCCTCCTAATCCCCCACCCCAAGAATAGAAAATAAAAACATCATCTAAAATTCCAAACCATATCTTTTACATCACACACAAAACGTAGTAAAAATTAACATTTCATGCACATACAAACACCATTTACAGAATACACCTATACGATCTAGAAACCCGTTAGAGTATTAAAAGTGAAACTCAAAAAAACATCACAACATCTTCAATTCCAACTTCAATTCCAACTCCAACTCCAACTCCAAAAACTAAAGTTTCATACTCAATGACTTAGTAATCACATAATATCCTCTTAATCCCCTTCTATCTCATAACTCACAAATACCTTCCCCTTGCTACCCCTCTTCTCCCCCTGCTACACTCTTCTCTTCCCTCCTCTTCTCATCTCTTTTCCACCTCTCCCATTCCTCATAAATTCTTCTTCGCCAGTCGAATGAATGAGTAAGCATCCAATATGCAATATCCAATAAAAATACACATTTATCCCCCTCCCCTCCCCTCCCCTCAACTCACCTCACCGCACCTCACTTTCTCCACTTACTCTCTCACAACCTAGTACTCAAACCCCCCATTTTCTACAGTTTACCTCTCAATAGGAACATAAAACTATTCTCCAATCTTCAAATCTATTGCTAGTTCCCATCCACAAATTCATGCATCTGTTCATCTATGCCACTACTCAATCCAACCCTCAACCATCCTCCCTTCCTTTTCTTCCCCCCTTTTCCTCCCCCCCCCTTCACAATCCCCCCCCTTCACAATCCCCCTCCTTCACAACCCCCCCCCCTTCACAATCCCCCCCCTTCACAACCCCCCCCTTCAAAATTCCCCATCCCAATCTCCCCATCCCAATCTCCCCATCCCAATCTCCCAATCCCAATCTCCCAACCCCCAAATCTCCAACCCCAATATTCAAAACCCAATATCAAAAATTAAATCACAAGAGAGCCGAGTATTTATTTAATTTTTTTTTTTTTTTTTAGAAAAAAAGAATTACAAAAACTATAAAGATAATAGATATCCAGATAGATAGTACTTAATACTTCACAACTCCTCACTTGCATAGTTGTTATCAAGATATTGGGCGTTGTGTAAGAGTGAAGAAGGATAGAGATGCTTGGGGTAGGGAGGGGGGGGGTGAAATGAATAGATGGATAGATAGATAGATAGACAGAAAGACAGACAGACAGATAGATAGATAGATGTAGTTGATGGGTTGAAGTACTCTAGGTATGGATATTACACTATCATTGATGAATGGATAGATAGATAAATGAAGGAATGCAGCAATCATAGTATAGGAATCTGTGTGTTATTCTCGCTTCGATGTGTAGATATACCACCCGTATTTATGTATGTGTGAATGAATGATACTCATAACCACCATGCAGTCAGAGTTGACCAGTTGACTTGTGATATTTTTCTTCAAGATTCCATTCTGCAGAAACATCCACATCTCACATTTCCACCGCAAACCCCAACCCCATATATCCACCCCCATCCCCCACCCTACACTCACTATCCCAAACCTCTCTACGCCTTCTCCGCCTTCTCCCTGTCCTCCCTCTCCTTCTCCTTACAACTAACCAACCGTCCAACCACCAAATACTTCTCCTCAAACCTCTCCTCCCACCCCCTCAACGCATCCAACTCCTCCGCATCCAAATCCTCCAGCGTATCCAACTCCCCCTGCAAATCCTCCGTCAACATCTCCGCATCAAAACTGCCCTTCGCCAACCCCCGACTGGCATCTCTCCCGGCAAAATTCTCATACGGTCCACCTGGTCCGTAAAAGTTCCTTCCATTGCTAACATCGAAGACGCGACCGCGTACAGAGAGATACACGGGTGTGTTGTTGAGGCCGGAGAAGGGGACGAGCTCCGGGGGTGTGAAGGTACGGAAGACGATGGGGGAGGGAGCGCTGGGGATGGGGTCGGCCTTTTTTGGACGGAAGGTTGTGTAGGTGAGGAGGGCGAGGAGACTAAGGAGGAGGAGGTTGATTGGAGTGGCTAGGCTGGCGCTGGGGAGTATTAGTGAGGGTTTGGGATTTGTTTGGTGTGCTGATTTGATGGGGTGGAATTTTGAGACGGGGAGTAACTTACACTTCTGCACCGGCAGGTCTTTGGGCTTCTGTATTGATATGATTATTAGCGTTTTGATTCCATACTCATATGCCTTGACATGAATGAAACGATTTCATCAATTCAACCGAATCTCAAACATGAAAGAGACTCCCAATTCATCTCCTCTCTAACAACACAGCACACGAAATAAAATCCATAAAGAACATACCAGCAGCCATTCTCTTCTCAACATAATCCATGATTACTCTTCTGATATCCTATCTCTCTCTTCAAGAACCAGTAGTCGTAATATTCTCTCGTGCTTGCTGTATATCTCAAGTCGTTCACCGCAATACAATAAATAACCGTAAAAGCAAACCGTAAATTCCACACTCAACAAGCTCTTCCTCAAAATCTCAAACAAAATCTCAAAGTTGAAATTGAAACCAACAAAACACAATGTTCATTAACGTTGAACACCCAAATAATGATTTCAAATTTCAAATTAGGAATTGGAAAGTCGAAGCTTCGAGCTCACATCAGCTCGGAATTCGCGGGGAATACGATAGGTGATCGTCCGTGGATCACGTGAAAATACCCGGAGCAAGTACATGCTCCAGCTCCGCGGAAGCTCGCCGGGCCGGTAATTTGAATGACGAGTGAGCGATCGCTACTCTGTGACTTGCGTGAGTAATAATAAAGTGATCTGTGCCAAGAACGCAATGATATATTCTTGATACAAATCCATGTACAGCGAGAATACACAGCCTCTTCAATTGCAAACAAAGTATAGGAAATTAATGGATATGCAATGTCGATTTCATAGTTTAATAAACCAAATAAATCACTTGGTATTTTATGATACAAATGCGAGATTCCGAGAGAAATTCTCCTCAAGAGCAAGATTTAGAGATCAACGAGAAGCTGAATAGATCTACATCTCCAAATCCGATTTATGAAATAAAATGAAACATGATATGATGCGCCATTAAAAAAAAGTCCACGTAATCTTTTGGACATGTAAATCCAATGCAACGGGTGGAATTTTCCCTAACTCCAAACCGATCCATCCATCCTCTCGAAAAATACCCTACATATGCGCCTACCGAACTCCTAGTTGCCTCGCTTTGCCATTTGGTATTTTCTGCGCCATAAAAACCAATTGTTCTCTTTTCCATCTCTGCTAGGTCAAACTCCACAGCCTAACCAGTAACTCTCCTAACCCATAATCCTGTTTCCTCATAGCCCGCTTGCTTATCTTTCCTCTTCCACGCCCTGTGTAGTTTCAATCCACACTCATGTTCCTCCTTCCTAATCTCCGCTTCCTCCTCTCTCAATTTCTCAATTTGCTTCTTCTCCGTCTCCCTCTTCCTCCTCACTTCTTCCGTAACAATCATGCGATCCGCTGGCATGAGTTCCGTCATCTGTTTAATTGACTTTTCAATATTCTGTCGGCGATGTGTAAGAGCTTCGAGACGCGCTTCCAGAGTAGATATAGGATCAGAGGATGCGCTTTCGGCAGGGGTGCTGGGGAGAGATTTTGTGACAGTGGATGAAGAGCGCGGTGGGTGATTGTGTTCGCGAGGAAGAGAAGAAGTCATGGAGATTGTTATTGGACTATTGGAGTTAATAGCTTTGCGAGTAATGCTCTTCGTAGAATAAATAGATGCGCTATCGTCAGCCATGACCTTGGGACGTTTTCGAGATAGTATTGAAGTAGGTCCTTGAGTTGTCATGGTATAGGATTGAATTGGGAGTGGAGGATGCATCTCGTTTTGTATGTCAAGTGAGGGTGCTCTGGTAGATTGGGTGGCTTCTGAAGTAGCCTTTGTACTGACACTAAAGCGAGAAGGTGGTTGGACGTAAGGTTCGTTTGGATCGATGGAAGGAAAAGAATTCTTAAGAGCTTCTCGAAAATTTCGTTCAATGGTTCCTGTGGAATCTGTCTTAGAATGAGAAGGATAATATGCGGTAGGGGATTCTGTAGTAATATCGTTGGCGAAATTTGTAAGGTGAGTCGCATGAATGGGTTCGAGGTTTTGAATTAAGGGTTCGTTATAGGTTTGTGGATTGTTTTGGCCGCTGAACAATGGTCCTGCATTGATAGATACTGGGTCGGGTAGATCCATGAAGCTTGGTGCCGCCGCCGTTTCACTATTTGCACTTCGGATGGAAGATACAGGGGTACTTGTGCCTGATGTAATGCGCTTTTCGCTCCTCGTTGGAATTGGAATTGGAATATTAAGTGGAGGTATAGTGTAATCATCTGAAGGTGTGGGTACAATCTTTGAACGTCCTGTTGCCCCCTTCCATTCTGGTTTCTCTACCGGCGCATTATTCTTCAATTTGCGAACACGCTCTCCAAAAGATGGTTGGTTTTGGGGTTTCTGCGGACCGGCGCTAATGATTGATGTATTCCCCATTTGTCTAACATTTCCCAAGTAAGGTGGTGAATATTCTCCTGGCTTGACGAATTGCGACCTTCCCTTTTCGCTTGTAGTCTGTTCACTAGAATATGGGTCCCATTTTCCATCTGCCGTTCTTCTACCTTTTGGTCCATCGACATCTTTGCGGTTCAATAAGTTGGCTGCTACTGCTGCGACTTGGTTTCGCCTCTTTTCTCTTCGCATAACAGGAATATTGCTCGATGGTGGCTTCAACCTGGAATCCGTCCTCTCTTTCGACTTCCCAAATCCAAGTTGCGAAATATCGGGTACTTCATCGATTGGAGAGACCTCATGATCTTGATATCGATTTGGGTTTCTGTTTGATCTTTCATTAGTTTCTATCCATATAATTGCGCCGATGAATTATGAAGCATGAAGCATTCACAGGTCGTTGTCCAGCTTCTCAAACCGGACCAACCCCAAAAGAACCATTTCAAAACTAACAGAAGACTTGACCTACCGTCGCGTGCCATCAAACTCCGGAGAGCTTGGGGGAGATACCTCTGCCGAATTTGGAGTCATGGGTTTCGCATATGTATTATATGGAAATTGATCATTCATAGGGCCTGGAGAAGGCTGTGAATAGACAGAAGAAACCGGTCTGAAATTATCGGAATTTTGGCGCGAATGCATGGGAGGAGCTGCTTCACTGATGTAAACATTAGCAAATATTTGGTGATTGCATGAGAATGTAGATTTGACAGCGATATCATTAAGCTGAAACATCAGCCCAACATCCATTGTCCCTCTTAGTAATTCCCCTCGAACTTCAACGCCCCCACTCTCAGAGTAACTAGATAAACCTTGTGACCTACAATGGTAGAAGTGGTAATCCTTTTGGAGTATTATCTCTCGTCGGTCTTGACGGATGAGGAGCTTTTCTATCCGAAGATGACATATTTATATCAACATTGATTCCGCCAGCCGCGCCGTAAGATTTCTCAAAAATGGTTGTCTCGACAAGTACAGGTTCACTTATAGATGATTGACGAGCTGTAGTACCACTACTCCTTGGGGCATTGAGACGTTTCCACATGATGTATTCTTGTGTACCAGTCCTGTATGATCTTCGCTAGGGATCGTGGGGTATGAAGGTGCTCTCGGGAAGATCTTTGTCGCAAAACGATCCGGAGGGAAATCTTTGAATGGACAGATCCAGACGTATTGTACTTTTTATTAAATTTGAAAGCTTCTAGACTTTTGTAGCTGGAGAACCTCAGGTGCCCTCCACGCACACACACAAGTTTTTTTTTGATATGTATCTCGTGTTCTCGTAAATAATTGGAAGGATCGTCACAGGATGCCGA
Source organism: Botrytis deweyae (assembly GCF_014898535.1). Taxonomy (NCBI): domain Eukaryota; kingdom Fungi; phylum Ascomycota; class Leotiomycetes; order Helotiales; family Sclerotiniaceae; genus Botrytis; species Botrytis deweyae. Next base: position 1,769,223 of record NW_024066211.1, read on the forward strand.
AGGCTGTGCAAACTTGGTGGATACTATTAATTGACGTTGAGTTTAATTGATAAAGTGTAAGAGGTGAAAGGGTGTACGGGTATACAAGCTCGAGACAAGTAAATACACAAGTCGTGTGAATAAGGAGGTGGGTAGGGCGAATCAATCAAGATAATTGTGCTGTGAATGGATTGCGCTCTGAATGGTAGGTACTGTTATGATTGACTGTATTGTTATGATTGACTGTACTGTTATGATTGACTGTGGGAAATTGTACAAATGGAATAGAATAAACTGAATGACGAATGATGGGCGATGACTGATGGGTGATTCAAGGAATGAATGTCGCGGTTGACGCAAACGAAACCATGAAGTTTCAAATGACGGACAACGAATAAAACGAATCAAACGAATTGAATGAATGAATGAATGAATGTACTGGTGGCAAGAGGTGCGAGGAGTGCGTGAGGAGTGAGTGTGATGAGTGAGTGGCTACCTATCGATGGCCCAACATGAATGACCGGTTGTGGCAACCAATGAAGGACCAGCCCGATAACAATGATGAAGTGAAGCGTGAAAAGAGTGAGAAGATGATGGAGGGAATGGAATACTTGGACGAGAAGAGACCGAACCAAAATCAGAGCTCAGATCGTACGTTCATTGTCGAGGGGCGAGAGGTCCAGAGCATATATAAAATATATAAAAATTGTTCCGAGTGAGTTTTGACCAGAGTCAGGTCTGTGTAGGTATCAATAACCGTTCCCACCAACCGTCTGAATATCGACCAGTGAGCCAGTGTTAATGAAAGACATCATTCAATTTGATACTACCTCGTACACAAAAGGAACGTCTCTCTCGCATTCTGTATCGTGACTGGTCAATGGTCATCTTGGTAAAATTGCAGTGTTCAGGGGGGTGGAGGGGGGTGGAGGGGGGCAGTCGAGTTCATAAGCAAACTTTCGTTTCATAATTCGAAAGGGTCATCGGTCGTGGAATGAGCCTGGTATCATGGGGTATGCTACCGTAACTATCATAATTGCAGAAGTGACAGATTCTTTGGATGGGGGGCCAAAGTGTTTGAGTGACATCTAATCATCAGAGCGACGTAGAAAGGAGGCGAGGGAGGGTAGAAAGGCAAGCTCGCAAGCTCAGCTGGTGAGCCAAGGTAAATGGAACTTCCCAGCCTTATTTTTAGCCAAACTTATATAAGTTATTATACGAACCCAAGCAAGTGTTTGTGAACCGAACCGAGAACCGTGATGAAATTCTATATTAGGGATCCATAAAATTCCATCATTAATCTTGCGGCTATCTGATGTTACAAGTATATTCTACAGTATTGTGTGATATATATATATAGGTATATATATATCGAGTATCCATCTAGGTCGGTAGCTGTATGCAGAATGATTCATATATGAAGGATGAGAAGGATGAATAACTTTTGGACAGATACAAATAAGTCTTCCGGTATCAATAATCAATATCAATATCAATTCAATAAGAATCCTTCCAACCTTCATTTAGCTTATCCCTCCCTCCTTTTTCTCGTACTAGCTCTAGAACTCAATATCGTGTTGAACCTTAATTTCACGAGCCTCCTGAATGTTTGCACTCGCAAAAGTTTAATATTCAAACATCGTGAATGATTCTGAAAGCTCCCTCAAACATCAAAGTGACTAGTCCTGTACCTGTCTGTACCCTTTCCCTTGAACTATCTAGCTTCCAAGTTCCAAGGGTCCCAGCTCCAATAGCGCGAGAGTAGCTCTTCCTTTTTAGTTTCATGTTTCAAGCGCTTTAGCTTCATCGTTCCGAAGTCCGAATCCACTTATCTTATCAAACCTGACCACACATCCAAAGTGGAATACTTACTTATCAGATCCACAACGTCTAACATTTGTCTGAGGTGCAACGCAGCATTGTACTACTATCAACAACTTCAATTGCATCTCAAAATGGACACACTCAGTCATTTTCCACCATGAGTTTCCCACAGGATCTGTTTCGATTTGCGCCTATACCAAAGGAAACCGCGGAACATTTCTCCTTAACACCATGGTGTAAACCAATTCTCGAGGACAGCTCTATGCACCCCTTTTCACCTCGGTCGCGAATGCGCAAGGAACATCATACCTGTGATACATTTACGGCCATTACCCTTCAGACACCAGACACTATCTCGCATTGTCAATTCTTCTACTCTCCGCCTAACTCCTCGCGTTCGTTTGGCGAAGTTCTGGCGTTGATGAGTTTGGGCTCGCATGTCAATGGTCATATTGATACTGCGCATGGCGGATTCACTGGAGTCATTTTGGATGATATGATCGGTTGTGCAGCTTCCGTCGCCAGGCCAAGGGATAAAACTACCATGACGGCGTATCTACACATTACGTATAAAAAACCAATCGGGACACCAGGGGTTGTGTTGGGGAGAAGTTGGGTAGACAGGAAAGAGGGAAGGAAGATATTTGGAAAAGCCACGATCGAGGATGGCGAGGGAGTAGTGTTGGCCACTGGGGAAGCTTTATTTATTACCATGGATAGAAAAAAGCTGAGAGAAAAGCTGTGAAAGTTTCTGTGTCCTAGTCACCAGCTACTACTCGACTTGGTACGAATTGTTCGAGGATTCAACATTTTCAGACCTAGAGGCATACGTCATTAATATGGATTAGATATAGATGCCATCTAACTTAGATAACTTGGGATATGGTAATGTTAAATGGTTTAGACGACAAGATGTTTCATTCATAAAAACTAGCGACACTCACTATTCTGGAATCTACTGGCCTAAGGACATACTTCTCTTTTTGTTTGCAAGAGAGAAATCTTTTCTCTTTACTTTGATACTCTGTTTGATCTTCAGTATGTTTTATTCTGCCAAGTCGACGAGCTTTGGGGTTATCTTTTCATCATTTCCTTGGATCTTTTTTTTATCTTTCTCAAACGAAGTCACTGAATTTTTTCACTTCATGTTTTCGCTCGTTTCTCCGAAAGTATCATCTTCTCTTCACAAGTGCGAAGAAGTAGATCGTTTTGCGTTGAGCACAAGAAGGCAAGTGTTGATTCTTTCTGTTCAAAGGAGTAATAGAGGACACACCACAGCAGAAAATCACCACACGAAGAACTTCAGCAACCCCCTTTCTTACGCGGAAATACCTCGTGTCATTCGAAGCATTGAAAACATATCAGTGAATGTGTTGGGATGATGGTTCGATTCCCGACCTCACGACTATCAAATGGTTTGAACTTTACTTGGCAGTCATGATATGGAGGAGCACTATATCATGCAATCTAAATTCTAGCTTATGTTCTCGAAGAAATATTGCTTCCACAGAATGGAATTGAACGGAATCAAAGCGTTCTATATTCTAATTTGTTGCATGTCTGATTTTCAGCCACATGGTACCAGCCTCAAAATATGCCTTTCGGTACTGTCCACGGGTATCGGCATTTGCAGATCTTGATTTGAATGACATGAGTAGCGCATAGTAGTGCATACTTTGGTGGAAAGTGGACTTCATTACTCACTTTACATTTTGAGTCCGTAGGTTCATGTCGGTATCTTGATGATTGATTCAGTTCTTTTTCGGTCTAGAACCCCATGACTCGCTTGTGGAGGTCGTCTACATGATTTCTTTCAAAGTGCGCAAAGTGTTCTGCAGATGGAAGACCTCTCGATGAGTTGTGTGGGGTTGGAAGATTGATACATCATAGATTTGACGCTGATACTCGGTGGTTCATTAAGATCAAGGTAATTGGTGTTAGTAGTGCCGGTATGGCTATTTGAACACTTGAAGTACATCTCGAAGGAAAGAAGTATAAAAGAGAAAGTGACTAGAATAGATGAAGAAAACATGGACGCTTCTGATGAGACTTCGTTTGAGTTCGATAGTAATAAGTGAGCTGACTACCTACGTAGAGATTCACATAATAGAGATGAAAGAGTTTAGTTCACTATAATTTTGGATATGACATGTCTACCTGAGTATTCAATAAATTTCACGGCTTGGGTTGATTTTTGATCGGTCTATGGCATGGTCTATTTAAGGATTCAGCTCCCCTCTCAACAATACAACTTTGCTTTCCACCTATTCGATAAATCATTCAATACATTTATTAACTTTTATTAATCTTTATTGCGAAAGAAAATATAGTGATCTATAATTGAAAAGAGCCGAAACGTGTATAAAACGTGTTGTATGTGTTTTTTTCCTTATTATTAATTTTTAAATATTTTATAATTTAATAATTACAATTTTAAATAGATTTAAATTTGTTGTAATTGGATTAAAAGAAGAAGCTTATTTTATATAAGCAAGGGTTTATTATTAGAGCTTAACAAATTAAATGTATGGACAAGGGAATTCATTCAAGGGAATTCACTTTAAAGGATTCACTTCAATACAAAGGCAACTGTATTAAGGTTATTAGGCGAAAGCGAAGGAGACTAGCTCTTTCAGTAGTGCCTATATAAGGCCTACTATTTCCCTCATTTAGCTAGCTCCTTAGATTGAATACAAATAGACATTTAGGGGCCTACACATAGTGGGAACCACGTCTTCCGTATCTCTCTCAAACCAACATTAAACTTTTATTATGTGAAATTAAAATTGAATTTAAAGTTTTTTACAAAATAGTAAAATCAATTATTAATAGTATTAAATCAAGATTAAAAGAAATCTTTAAGTTTAATAGATATAGGAAGATTCTATATTCAGTTAGAAATTATTAATCTATATTAAGATATATATGATTGTATTTCAAAACAAAGTTTGAAATATATTAATAAAAAATAGATCTAAAAATGAATAATATCTATATCAAGAACTTGTATAGACTTTATGAGATCATTTATTAGTATATTAAGAAGTGTTTTGAGCTTAAAAAGGAGTATGCTAAATTAAGATTGGATTAATACAAATACTGAATACATTAGAATATTGAAAGATAAAAGCTTTATATATGAAATAATAAGTATTCCGCTAAATATAAATATAAAAAAGAGATTGAATAAGTATTCAGAACTCCTATTCAGAAGTAGGATCCTATTTTAATTACTACTTGTAAATCTAAACAGAATATTAAAGTAATAATATAAACAGCTTTTTGAGGGAATAGGAGAACTCTATTATATATAATAAAAAGGGATTGGGAATCTAAAAAGTATAGATATTCTGTAAGATCTTATATTCAGGTTTTAGAAAATACATTCCTTAAGGAATACTACAATCCCCTTATTTTTATACAGGATAATATATCTATATATACTGTTTATACTGTATGGGATTGGTTTATTAAAAATAAGATTCAGATTACTAATTAGTCTTCCTATTCTCTGAACTTTAATCCTATTAAGAATATCTAATAGATATTAAAGTATAAAATAATATAATTATATTCTATATTTATAAAATCTACAAAATATGAGAAAGAAGATTTAAAGAAATTAAAGGAATATTTGAAAGTAGTATAGGAGGTATTAAATGAAGGATTATTCGAATTTCTAATAAAGAATATATCAAAATATATAAAAGTATATATTAATACGAATATATGATATACAAAGTATTAGAAATCAATATATTAATAAAATATATAAAAATAGCTTTAAAAATAATTAGGTGATAGTATATTCAAAAACCAGATTTTTAAAAAGAAAAAATAAATTTATATTCTTATTTTTCCTTATAATGTGGATATTACTAAATTAAAAAAAAGTGGTTCCGGCTTATTTCAATTGTCTAGTACTGTAGTTGGACGTGTCATCTGCATACAAGACTAGTTTACTCCATACCTATCTCCAACACTCAGATTTTTCTCAGCCCGAATATCACAATTTCAGTCATCTAGTTACCATGTCACTAACAAATTTACCTCCTGACAAGGTGGGAATTATGAACCTTCCCATCGAACTCCGAAATATCATCTGGAGCGAGGCTCTATCCATTAAGCAGTCTCGATACATACAGTCATCTAAAAAATCAATACTTCGATCTCTACGATTAACCTGTCGCACAATTTACAATGATCTCGACTCAGAATTTCCAAAAGAATATTTGCAAAACCAAACTTTCACTTTCCAAACTCTGGAATCCTTTCTCAAATGCGCCCCTTTGTATACTCGCGCGGGACAGATCCTCCTTCGATCAGTTCATATTCAATTCTACGAGACGCCGGATTCCCACCGCTACAAAGGTTCTCCTCAAGTTCTGTACACGAGACAAAATTTCTTACTCGATGAGATTCTTTCACCAAAATATCATGGTATAAATGAATGGATCTTCGATGTCTCCAACCTCTTTAACTCTCACCAAAGTTTCTCATACCGTCACATCACAAATTTTCTCCGCTACTGTCCCGCGGAAAATTTCACCTTGATCTTCAATACCTGCGATGGTTCATTCATGAACTGCGCACAACCCCGCAAAGGGTTCAAACTCGTAGCCACCGACGAGCTCACACTCAGTGACTTTGAAAGCAGGGCCGAGGGCCTGGCGCTGAAAGCGCAGCGCTGGAATGAGGATGGTGAGGCGAGTGAGAAAATCAATCGTGACTCGACGGTCCTCATCATGCATCGTCCGACTCAGCTTCCCCGCGACCCGAATCCGGATACCCCGTATTGGAAGTACCACAAGCTGGATGATCCGAGAGATCCGTGGTTGGAGATTAAGAAACGTGCGCGCAATGGGATTTCGCATGCCACGAAGTGGAAGTTGGAGACGTGGAAGAGGAGGAGGGAGAGGAGGGCGGATGCGAAGGATAAGAGGAGTGCGGAGTTGGTGAGGGGGGGGAGGGAAAAGAAGGAGGGGGGGATTTTGAGGCTTTTTGAGGAGAGTGGGTTGGATAGGGTTGCGGTTTGAGTGTGGTAGGTAGGTAGTTGGAGATACCTAGGGAGTTAGGTACTTATTTGTGATGGGACGGGTTTTGCTTTTGGATTCGGGGAACAGTGGCGAGGGAAGATACTCATTTTCTGGCAAGTCAAAGACCAAAATAAGAATTATTAAGATTTATAATTCCATGATAGATATGACATCCACGCAAGTGGTATATACCTAGTATACATTTGCTTCCCTAGCTAAGAATAAACACCTACAAACGTGACTTCACCAGGTTTAGTAAACATCAAAGCGCCAACTTGTATATAGGTATGTATGTATCGATACAACGACATGACTTCGTTCGAATAAGACATATCTTGATCTATACCTGGTGATTTGAAGTGTATGATGGTTACTTCTTTGTGACTTCTTGAAATACCCCATCAAGTTTATTCCTCGCCGTCTCGAATTCTTGACGGCTTAGATGGGTTTAGAAGGTCCAAAAACTACCTATGTCTTATCACAATGGTCTTAACAATTTGATACTGGCTACCTACTATAGCAAGTGTTCGATTGCGTAACTCACTTGAAGATTGTCAAGACCAATCTTTTCGATTTGTTCAAGTCTTTTGATGCTATGGGAGACAATCCTAGATAGTCACAGGGGCTATTACATACTATTCAGCCAAGCATCTCTTGCATTTACAATCACCGGAGAGCCATCCCGCAAGGGCTTTGCGTCTTTCCATTTTTGATCGCGACAACACCTCAATGTAACTGACACATACCTCTTCCCCTTTTTTAATTTCTCTCGCAGCGCCGTGTTGAAACTTCGAGCCCGCCCGATCAAAGTCCTGGATATGTGTACCCATCATTCGCGGATCTTCACAACTATGGTTGAACATTGCGTAGAAGCTATCGACCCAGCATCCATACTCGTTTTCTGTATTATATGCTCCAGCAGAGTTGACCCTGAATATTTGCCTGTGAGGTAATATCAGTTATTATTGTTGTGAATGTGGTTCTAGGAAAGATAGACATACCACAGAGTTTCCAAGACCCAAGTATCATACCATTGATTCGCGAAAACATCTATCCCAAGTATCTCCAGAGTTTTCAGAGGCCGGATGACGCGGACATTTAAGGACCAGGGGTCTTGAGCCGCTGCTTCGTGAATGCTTAGATTGGTTACAAGAGGATGTTGAAGCGGATGTCCACCCCCTTGTTTGCATGTCGCCAAAAGCCGTAACCATATCATTCCCGCGATCTCGGGCCCACATACGTAACATTTTTTGTTTTTGGAGAATGAATAGATGGGGATTATATTGGTGCCACATAGGGCATCGTGGTAATACTGCTGGGCAAGATTCTTGCAATCTTTACTGCAGAAGTAGAGATGGGAACAACATGCAAATCCATATTTTGGCCCATATTTGTTCAAGAGTCCGTAACAATTGAAACAGTTTCCTGGGGAAGTTTTCGATCTAGTCTTCGGTTCTCCTAATAATGAATCTATCAAATTCAAATGTGTCTTTAGTTGTAAGCCACTGATTGATAAGACTGGGCTGCGCTCGATAATGGTATCACCTCTATGTATATCTTGACTTGCGAACATGCCATAACAAACTCCACCCGAGTCTGACATAGTCATATTAGAAGGCTGAATTCGAAGTACCTTTGAGCATTTTTTCAGAGCTATATTGGCGGCTTTGATTGATCTTTTGGTTCTGGTATGGAATCCTGAAGCCCATGGATATGGTTTATTCCATACTGTTCCCATCTCTGCATGCACCCATTTGATACCATCGGGTAATGCTTGTTGGTATATGAAAGTGCGATTGCTTTCATATGCGGAGGTTGCAGCGTGCTGGAAATAGAGAAATGTGATATCGTCAGGGTAACGTTTTAATGCTTCCGTGGTTATGGCTTTGATGTCCGGAAGAGCTTGGAGATAGCAGAGGGAGAAGATCAATTGGGTATAGCTAAACATTTGGTTAGGTAGGTAAGAATAGAGACTATCAGCAAAGAAGGCATTAGAAACGCACGCTTGCTTCCGCTCATACTTCAAAAAATCAAGCATCTGTATGCCAAATTTCGTCGCCGAGAAATTCACATCCCATGGATTTCCCTAAAGGGGTCAAAAAAGTTTACATGCACACCGTGCTTCAACTTTACCTTGACAGCATCTCGATACCAAATCGCCATGCCCATCTCAAGCCACACTCTCGAGCCGAGATACTTCCCATCAAATACAGATGTCGTCAAAATAAGCGCCTTATAAGCATCTGCCGCAGCGAGTTCCGGATATCCTAATTCCAAAAGAACTGCAGATCGATTTCTCCAGTGAGATGGCGTGTAGGGAAAAAGAGCTAGGACTTTAGTGCATTCCCTCAGATTCTCGCGACATCTCTCGACTTCCTATGATCGGTGTTAGACATTGTGGGGGTTGTAGTTTAGTTGGGCGAGGGAATATGGATGTACTGACTTTGAGGTGCAAGGGGACGAATTGCTGCAAACTTCCTCCGTCGTTGACGATGGTTGGTTGCCAGAGATTGGCTTCCCAGTATCGATCCATGAGGACTACGGATAAATGAGACGGTGATGTATGGATGGTAAGTCAGTGGAGATTGAAGTATTGAGGTTGATGGTCATGATAAAAGTAAATATTTATATGGCAACCAAAAAGGAGCTACCTAATGCTTGTTTGTTTGAAATTCTACAAACGAGCTAGATTCACTATCTTGTTATTCTCCTATATTTTAATTCTTTAATGCAATGAATAGACAAACAACTCAACTAAACAAACTGCTCTCACCCTGAAGCTTTCGTCTACAAACCTCCTTTATTTATCTTTGAAGCGAAGTTTGTTCTTACGTCCAGGCCCTCTTTATGTGACTGTACTACAGTATTACCGTGGATCCTGCCTTTTTTTTTTCAAAGGAAAATATTAGGGTTAGTATGAAATACTTTGACGATCCAAGTATACGTGGAGCCGCAGATAAGAACTTCTGGTGATCTCAGATTTATGGCAATATATCTAGATATTATAGATGCTATTCATCATGTCCGAATCCATAGAGAACGTATCACCACATAATCAAACGATGTATGCGAAAGTCATATCACGTACTGATAGTTGGTCAGCTAGAGGTCATCTGACAAGGGGCATAATTTGGAGTTAACCGGAATGAAGAGATATGGTACCTGCTTCTCATACTACCTCCAAACATCTCCATACTTTTATCTACACTTATTAATATCCCTCATGGCACGACGTACGATCATGACAGTGAAAAAGACTAAACAATACCAAGGAAAGGGGCTATCAAACCCAGTAAATAGACCCCAGGAAACAGTAAAATACAAATCAAAGCTATAGTTAATCTTACGCGCCAGTCCATACCATCCATCTGCAAGAATTGCATCACCATTGTCCGCCATAATGGTTTTGGGGTTGTATAATTCTTGCCAAGGAAGTTGTGGAAAGGTCCTTCGCTTCACGAACGTTCCACGTTCCATCGTCCGGAAGGAGTCTTTCTGTCCATTTGATGTGTCCCATACCCAATAGACAAATAGATACAAGAAAAAGAATGTCGTAAGCGCATATTTATTCCATGCATATTTCGCTGGATCCTGGTTCGCAAGTTATAGTTAAATCCCATCTTTTCCTGATACATATCCCACGTGGTAGTGATAAGATGCTTTGATTTTGCGCAGGTATTGGCATATAAAAAGTGTGCCATAACAAGAAACATGACTTCTCCGGGAATATAGCCATATTGTTCGTACTGGTGTGTAGTGGCCACACAGCTTAAACCGAATAGAACAAACCATGGAATCCGGACTTCATGAAATATTTTGAAGTCTAGTATACCGAATAACCGTGGATTTAGTTCAGCACCCATTAAAAAGTCATTGATAGAGTACCCAATAATGTCTTGGAAAGATACAATATTGCTGTGCCTATTGGTCTTCCTGATGAAAACTGGATCAACCCAAACTTGGCGCACCCTGGACCTTTCATGCAAGATAATTTCAGAGATGGACATAGAGACGACAAATAGAGACTTGATGATAAGAGATCGACCAAAACGCTCTTACTTTGACTGCAAACACCGAGACACATGAATTGTCACGTACGAAATGGGATAACGCTAATGCGATGCGTGCCATGGTACTATCTTTCAGACGAAGATCAATGATCACAGAGCGAGAGTACATAAACTTAGCTGTCAAAAACATTCTACAAGGAGATATCATTACTGTTGCTTTTGGATCTAGCATCCCGCTTGTTCTACGACCAAGCGCATGTGGAAACCATTACTCATACATGGAAGAAGTATATCCAGGTATCATGAAAGGAGAAATGATTAAGATTAAGGTAGCTGCCAGAGGAGAATTCAGTGAGATGATGTTTTTCATCTTGTGAAGTCTCCTTGATGAAATTGTGGCATTCTTGATATATTGCAAGCCGCGTATATGCAGTATAAATTGTGGAGCAGAGCCGTTCTTAATACTTCAGATAATCTTAGTATTACGGTGTTGAAGCAGTCCTCGGTGACGTGATTCGTCCCAGGATATTATCCGGATGTACTGCTGACACTTGGCAGTGGGGAGATTTTACCTGGGTCAAAGTATCCCCCGAGATATCAAAATGAACGTACAAGCCCATTGACTTCGCGATTGACACTCGATAAACCATTTCCGATACGACATATAACATCAATGATTCGTGCTTGGATATCGATATTGCCTGCGCTCATACAATCTGTAGCCGGTACCGCACAAACTCAACATCGACTTCGTTCGAGTGCTTTCGCTGTTCCTGGAAATGCTACTTATGATTATGTTGGTGCGTGAGATCATTGAGTACCTAAAGAATGTAAGCTCATAGATTCAGTGGTTGGAGGTGGAACAGCAGGATTGGTCATTGCATCAAGGCTCGCAGAAATAGCATCTGTTGGCGTAATCGAAGCAGGTGGTTTTTACGAACAAGACAATGGAAACTATAGCATCGTCCCATATGGAAGCTTGCAAATGCCTCTGGTGTACTCAACTGAAGATTATCCCAAGCAACCGCTAATTGACTGGGATTTATTCTCTGTACCACAGGTAAATGGTGGGAACCGGCGAATACACTATGCTCGAGGAAAAACGCTAGGAGGATCTTCAGCACTGAATGCGTTGTCATATCATCGTGCTACTACTGGTACGTATCAGAAATGGGCTGAAATTGTAGGAGATGAGAGTTTCACTTTTGAGAATATTCTTCCATATTACAAGAAGTCTTGTCATTTGACTCCACCTGATGATTTAAAACGAAACTCGACATCCGCAACAGTAGTGTATGATACCACAGCTTTTGATAACTCTTTCGGAGGACCTCTACAAATTTCCTGGAACAATTGGGTTGATCCCACGATAAATGTGCTTGCGAAAGCTGTACAGTCTATTGGTCTTCCAGTAAGTTCAGTTGGATTCAGTAGTGGTTCTTTATCGGGTCATGGTGCTTGGGTCACTTCTACCATTGAACCGAAGAATGCTGTACGATCATCTTCGCAGTCAAGTTTCTTAGAAGAAGCTATTAAGAATACGGATATCATGGTACATGCCCACACTCAAGCCCTAAAGATCCTTTTCGCTTCTGATTCACCAAAAAGAGCAAACGCGGTTCAAGTATCGACAGCAGGATTCCAATACACTATTCATGCGAAGAAGGAAGTCATCATATCCTCGGGAGTTTTTCACTCACCACAATTGCTTATGGTATCTGGTGAGAAGCTATTCTCAACATTTAAAATAACATGCTAATGTGGAGAAGGAATCGGCCCACGCGCTACACTTGAGGAACAAAACATTCCATTGATTTCAGAACTTCCAGGAGTGGGACAAAATCTATGGGATCAAGTTTCATTCACTGTACTCAACCAAGTAAACACACCCAGTGCTGGAAGTATTGTAGCAAATCCGAACAACTCTGCCGAGATATTGCAACAATATTACGAAGATGCTGGTGGGCCATACAGCTCGGCGGCCGGTTACCTATCTTTCGAAAGAATCCCAGAAGAACTGCGAGGAAATTTCTCACAACAGACAAAATTATCACTAAGATATTTCCCATCTGACTGGCCAGAAGCAGAGTATGTAGGAGCAGGTTTTGGAGGTGACAATTTCTCTACAATTGGTGTTTTTGGCGGAGTACTTACAGCTCCTCTTTCCCGAGGCAATATCACCATCAAAAGCGCTAGCATGTTAGATCCACCTGTAATCGATCTTGGTTGGTTCAGTGACCCTGCAGATTCTGAAGTCGCAGTAGCAATATTCAAACGCATTCGACAAATATGGGATAGCGACCCAGCTAAATCTATCAAGATAGGACCTGAGATTCTTCCAGGAGTGACGGTACAAACAGACGAAGGAATTTTGGAGTATATTCAACAGAACTCGGCTCCAATGTGGCATGCTAGTGCTACATGCGCAATGGGTAAAACTGGAGATACGAATGCGGTTGTAGATTCGAGGGGCAGGGTATTTGGAGTAGAGGGGCTAAGAGTCGTTGATGCTTCGATCTTTCCTTTTGCGTTTCCTGGACATCCTCAAGCTTCTGTCTATATGATTGCCGAGAAAATTGCAGATGACATAATAACTGGGGAATAGTTCATGTCGGTTGTCGCGATATGCCACTATTAAGTTGTTCAATACTAAGCTACCAGTGAAAGAGGTTGGTGGAGACCCATGAATGATGGCAAAGAGAGTAAGATCTCACCCCACAACTTAAATGAGATGCAACCACTCGACTGCTTAGTGAAAGGAAGTTTCATTGTCAAAATTGCACCAGTCCAACCATATGATAGTATACATCATCAAATTCCAAGAACTAAGATCCGACCATTATAGATCCCAATAAAACCACCAACTCCATCCACCATGCATACAATATATCCACGTACACCTTTAACCTAAACCTTCATCCACAAATTCAAGACACCTTTTGCATATTCCACAATCTCATCACCACCCAATTTACTCTCGCCATAAACACGATCTACGAAACTGATTGGTACCTCGGCCACCGTGCATCCCATAGCCTTAGCTCTAACCATCATTTCCATCTGGAAAGTATATCCCTTACTTTCCGTACTTTCGATAACCTTCTGTAAAACCGCTTTCTTGTATAGTCTGAAACTTCCCGTCAAATCGCTAACCCCAGGTCTCAAAACGGTATCAGCGAATAAATTGGCGCCCCTGGAAACCAACTTTCTCTTCAAATCCCATCCAAATACACCTCCATCACCGGCATATCTTGTGCCAGTAACAATATCATATCCACCATTTGTAGAAAGCGTCTTCTGCTTCGCGATCATTTGGGAGATGAATTTGGGGTGGTGAGAGAAATCCGCGTCCATAATAATAACATAGTTTCCAGTCACGAATTGGAGACCATGAACATATGCCGTTCCGAGACCAAGCTTGCCAGCGCGAGCTTTGAGGAGAACATGAGGGGAGTAAGCTTTGGCAAGTTGATTGGCAACGACTTGAGTTCCGTCGGGGGAACCGTCGTCAACGATGATGAGCTCCCAATCGAGTCCTCTATAATTCAATTAGCTGCCGCCTGAAAAATCAATGCGCATAAAAGTGCGAGCCATTGGCGCAAACTTACTGCTCGGTGAATGTGCGATTAAGAAGCCATGTAATGATGGGAAGGTTGCGACGTTCATTGTAGGTAGGAAGGATTACGGAGTATTTGTCTTTGGTTGCTTTTGGTGCCATTTTGAATGATTATTATTGTAGGTAAAGGAAGGTAAGTGTCGAGAATCAATCGGGACTATTCAATTAAAATTGTATGTTGTTAAAGGAGTGTGGTTGTTGACTTCTCGTGGAGCTCGATGGGGTTCAGGTGCACCGTGTCCACAAAATTGACAATCCGAAATGGCTCGCTTAGTAAGCACATCGGCCGCGTTGCTCTCGCGTCCGTCACCATCAAGTCGATGGATGGAAGTTGGATGGATACACAATCAATTGCATATATCCCAAGCATTTCCAAATGCTTCGCCTTGCAACCCTGTAATTGAAAATTACTTTCTAATTGAGATCAACAAGAATAAGGCACCGACTTTGAAAGGTTGTGACTTTTCCTGGTTCCGTTTCAGCAAAGTCGGAACCGACGACTTTGCCCCAAGACTATCTCAAGAGAGTCACTCATATTAGCTAGATCTAGATGTTTCTAGTCTTTGGAGTTTATAGGATCCCAAATGTCGAAATCAGGCTAATATTTGGCAAGCGCCACGAAGTCAACATGCTGATTGTAATCGTTGAAGTCACGGGCACAACTTGCTCTCGCGTTGCACAGCAAAGCCTTGAAAATCGCATCTTAGTTGCGTGCATTTATCCTTGATAAGATCCGTCACCCTTGACTATCACGATGGTTCATACTGCGACAATACTGACGTTGGGCTTGATGTTCTACTTATGCACTATATCTGCGAAATATTGTAGTTCACTTTTCAGTGTAGCTCATTGGACGTATAATTTTGGACAGGCAATATCGAGGCTCTTTTGATTCGTATGGCGCGGTAGCTTCTGGGTAGCTTACTATTGATTCGTGTAACAAAATTGAGCATATATGATAGCCAAAATCGTAGAAGTGTCTCGATGAAATGGACATTAAGCGCTTCTCTGTGTGATCGACATTCCCAAAGAATAATTATGCAGTCAAAAGCGTATTGGAAAACTGAAATGCAACCAAGGGCATATTTAAAGGCCAGTCAGCCCGATTAAGGTAGATTCAAATCCAGAGTACAGCATCGGCTTTATTGGGCTACAACCCTTGCCCCCCCTTCCTAAGGGCGGCTAATATCATGCGGTCATCGCTTTAACCGGCATGGCCTAGTCTTCCATGTTTATCTTGTTTAAAGATGCACGTCTTCATCAATTAAATGGTACGAAACAGTGTAAAGATATAATTGACGGTTGGCTAGCATTATTTCATAGCTAACGTATTAATGACCATGTATTTAGATCAAGGTAGGGTTTCTATGCGGAACAATGATACATATTAAGCGCCGAAAATATCCCATATCTCTACTGAAATATCTACAGATATTCGTTGAAAACTTATCATTATATGTCACCTCTTGCATCAAGAATTCACACTGAAAGATCGCCCCCTCGTTACTATCTCGTGTCGAAACAGGACAACCGTTTGCTTCAAAATCATTCATTTATATCAGTATGGGAAGTCTCAGCGAATCTGAGTCTTCCGTGAAGATATATAGTATTCCCTTAGTTACTCTTATTACCGATATAAGTTTGTTACATGGATCGCAGGCCAAATCTATCTCTTACCAAAAATTTAATTGGCAGACTGAAACCCCTAACTCAAGCTGTGTTGACTCCATCGATTCCATTAACTTTGTTTCAACGCCCTCTTTGTTCAACGAACAACTAGCTATAATTCCATCCGAAACTAGCACTAGGGTCGTCTTTCTTTTATATCCTCTTACACAGAGTTGCACTGATGAGGAACCAACTCTCTTCTCAGCTTGTAGCACAACATACGAAATTCTAGAAGCTAAATACAATGCGAAAACCAGGTCAGACTGGGGTTGGAAGTTTAGCCCTCCGGCATCGGGGACTTCACAGCTTGGTTTTGATTTCGGTCGCGATAAGGCATGGCGCCCCAGACCTCGACTACGCTGGACAATGAATGATTGTGAGAATTGTAGAACGAGTCAGTGTGTCTGTAGCTCGTTACTTCACGGTTCTAACATATTTAGTGGTCGTATCTTATCGCACATGGAGTGGGCAGAGTATAGACACTGTTGTACAGTCCCTCATCAACAATTGGGACAATTTCACGGACGCAGACATTGAATTCATCAACTCAAGTCCAATCGAGTGTTTCCTTCCCCTAATCAATGGCCTGGAAGCGTATTTTCTCGCTCGACTTGGAAAATTGAAATTCAAACTTCAATGCTGGATTGGTTCGGAACTTGGGGATCCTCTATCTTCAGAGGATGAAAGCGAAGGTTTCACGCTTTCATATCTTACTAAAGCATGGATAAAGTCTCGCGCCGTGATTGAAAGTTTTGAACTGATCACCCAGAAACTTGAAGACTATCAAGAAGGCACTGCAGGCATTCGTGAAAATAACAAAATACAAGATGTGATTAATTGTCATCGCAAGAAGCTACAAAGAGCCCGCGAACTTGAGCAATATGTTCGAGAGACACTTCAGTGGAATGTTGGAAGACTTTCGCTAATTGAATCGCGAAAATCGATCCAGCAATCCGACACTTTGGGAAAATTGTCGATCCTAGCATTCATTTTCCTCCCCATCTCCTTGGTTACATCGTTTTTCGGTATGAACATTAACGAATTGATCGGAAGTGGCGCATCATGGAAAGCATTCTTCATAGCTGCGGGAGCACTTTGTGGCTTGGGGTTTCTTACGTTCCTATGGGTATTCGCAAATCGATCAGGGTTAAGTTCTGCATTTCGCTTTGCTTTCTCCCAACTTTTGTTGTACTTTGGTGCCTTGAGAAGGGATTGTGGTTGATGAGTGTGAATTATGGAACACGGTATTTCTTCTTTGAGCCCCCCTCTGAGAGATTTTTCCGTAACTTTCGGCGACAATGGCGTTCTCTGTTCCATCCTCGGAGATGATTTCGTACGCCTATATTCTGGCTCGACGGTGGATTCTACTCAATAGTCTGAGGTACAGTACTTTAGTCAAGCTTTCATCCAAAGGCTACCAGATTAGCTAATGCATAAACAGTTTATTAGAGAACCGTTTGCGATAGCCCAAAACGACTGCTGGACCAGTTGGTAGTAGGACTTCAATCGCTAGAGCCAAAGATGAGTACCTGGATGGAAGGACAAGGAAAATATTTTACTATTGACAAGGGTATTTTCACAGTTTATTTAAAAGCATTCGATGTTGGACTGTTCGAGAGTTGGAAAATTTGGCGAAATTGTGACTTAAGGTCATAAGGCAATATTAATAATATCATTTGGTGATAGTGCTTTAGCGTTGGATAGGATATCAATAGTTTTGTTGTGTAATTTGTATACAGTGTTTTTAGCAGAATCTTACCATGTCAAATATGCAAAGAAACATTTTAGGTACCGATGCAAGTTTTGTTTCTATGGCCGCTTTGAGTTAAACTCTCACATAGACTATGTAGCTGATCACAAGGAAAAATGCGTAAGCTAATTTATGAGCTGGTGCCGATGTGCGTGATTCCATTTGAAATTCACATACCTATCAAGGGAAACATCGAACCGGGAAACCATAGGAGCTGGTAGGAAGGTCTTTGAAACATTCAAAAAATGATGATCAAAAGGTATATTCACCCAAACATGGGCAAAGCGAATATACCCCAGAACAAAAGAATCCATTATCTCCATTATACAAACACACCTACATATTTCTCCCTCCTGTGACCATAATAACCTGCCCCGTCACATACCCAAACAACGGACTCGCGACCGCCAAAATACTCCTCGCCGCTTCCCCCGCCGTACCCGCCCTCCTCAACGGAATATCCAAATTCGCATCTTTCCCTTGACTCCCCTGACCCTTCGGTATCCCCAGTGCAATTTTCTCTCCATCCGGCGTCGTCACAAAAGCCCCCTCTTCCTTCGCAGCCGTCAATCTCGTCAATATATGTCCAAACGCTATACTATTACATCTGACTCCGAACTTCGGACCCCATTCCTTCGCAATCACTTTCGTAAGACCATTAATTCCCGATTTTGCAACTCCATAATTGGCCTGTCCGGCATTGCCATGAACACCTGATGTCGATGATATATTCACTATACATCGCGGTTCACCATCTGTGACGCGAAAATAGGGCGCTGCTTCGCGAATGAGTTTAAAAGGGGCGGTATTGTGAAGAGCCAAGATGTTTTCCCATTGTTTGTCGGTCATTTTGTGGATCACGCCATCCCATGTATATCCCGCATTATTTACTATGATATGGATTTTTCCGTTTCCAAATTCTGCAGCTTTCTTCACAAGTACTTTGAGATAATCGGCATCAAGCATGTCGCCTGGAACTGCGACTGCGCGGCCGCTTTCTGCGGAATTGATTTCGTCGGCGACGGATTTTGCTTTGGCTGAGAGGGAGACTGGGTTAATATTGGTAGCTTTGAGATAAATAGCGAATTGAAAGGTACTAACCGCCATCGATATCAGATATAATCACTTTGGCTCCTTCATTCGCGAAAAGTTTCGCGGTTTCCGCACCAATACCTTGGCCAGAACCGGTAATTATAGCTACTTGACCAGCAAGTAATCCCTTGGGATAATTGAGATGACCAGCAATCTGTGCAATACGAGACGCCATTGTATAGTTCTCTGGTTAATAGAAAATTGGAGTCAGAGGTAGTAAAAGAACGGTGGCATTTGTCTGTATTTGTGAGGTTTCCTAGTGTATGAATTAAGGCGGGGAACGACAGCTTCCCCGGATTTTTGATTGCCGGACCGAGGCTTGCTGTAAATTTCTATTTTTGGATGTTGAGCTATTTTGTCCTCACAACCGTTCGAAATACCCATCTTCAATTCCAATTACTTGAGCATAATATCTTGCGTTGTATGATTCTCTAGTCCGGTTCTACATAAGTATTTACGTCTATCAATGTGGCCAGTTTCTTGACCATCTAAAATGCCACGCTAAAGCATCTTCTATCTATACCGAAGCCCCTAATGTCATCCTTTGTCGCGTCTAAATCCCTACCACGCATTCAACTCGGAGATCAAGACTCAATCGACAGGCGGACGAAATATTCCAAAACATCCAGACAGTTAGATCTCGCAACTAACGTTTCGAGATTCAGCATTTCAGTCCAAGACCGTTGTGATAATAATCGAAACCTATGGTCAAGCCGTACAAATGTGAAGCAGCTGCCGCAAGGACAAGCATATGAAATATTTGATGAGAGCTTCCCCAAATATCGTAAGAACCTGGTGAGGTCCGTTCAGGCCATCGAGCCTAGTTGCTATCAGAAAATCATTCCCTCAAACACCATTGGAATACTTACCGCGTATAATGAAGCACCAAGAATGTAAAAAAATCCTTCGAGTAGCAGCCATGTCAAGCCCGCCCGTTCACGCATTGCATGGAATCCATAGAGTTGTATCCCATTCAGTATTGGAATAACAGCTCCGCAAAGCGCCAGAGCCACAAAGATACCTGCTCGATAAGGTCTCCAAGCAGGGGTTCTGAACCGTTCAAGCATGACTACAACTGCACAAAAACCTCCAAGGACACCCGTCTGAATGTATCATGAGCCAAGTGAAAATTGAACGCATCTTGTAGAAACGACTTACAATTGTGGAGTAAAATTCGAATAGATGTGGATGACAATACAAACCATAATAGATCCCAGGTATAACACTCCCAGTGATGAGAGAAACGATCCCCAGGTAATCCAACTTATTGCCAAACTTAGCAACAGTGGGAGAATGATTAGAGATGGTATGGTAAGTCCCCGACATCCCAAGGCATAATGCAGCTCCTGCAAAAAAGCAACTAAATGCTAGAACATCAGCGATTTCAGCGGAGGCATATCTAGGCTTAATGATGGCATATAAGAGAAATCCCGAAAGTGTGAATACTACGGCTCCAATCAAGTGCGAGTAGATGTTGACTGATTCATTGTGAATGTAACCCAGGGATGCAAAGGACTTCTGGAAAGATGATGTTGCAGGTCGATAACCAGATCTAATATAATGATTGTCTTGTTGCCACGAGGGAAGATCATCCCAAAGTACTGTAAGAGAATTTTCGACCCTCCTTTCAATGTTTTTTGCTGTTTCGAAAAGAAGTTCTGTGTTCGATGTCGTCGATGGTCTTCGTTGACGGGTCGACATCTTAATGCCAGTGAGTGAGCTTGTGCTTATGATTGATTACCTTGAAATGAAATGAAGTCAATCGCCACAAGTAAAATCACAACTGAAGGAGTGAACGACCGATTTGATATAATAAATCCATCATTTTCACGGATAGAGCTGGGATGATAATTATCCAGGTACTGAAATTCTTATCAGATTCATCAAAAATAATGTTGGGAGTTCCTTCTTAAAGCAGCAATTGATGACGAGGGGTATTGAAGCTAAGATCGAGAGTGTTCATCTTCACTCATGCATATGAAATAGAGACATCACATCAAACAAGCATCATTGTCGATACTTGTTCTCTGTCTCGATGTCGACCAAAGGTGGACGTAACTCATCATGGAGTCGGCTAAAGCCCGTCAAGCAGGATATTTTCGAGGAGATGGGCTTAAGATCCAAGGGAGATAAGCAGTACGTCCTTGCAGCCAATCTTATCCTCCGCCTTTGTTGACTTACTGCCCCGCCAGGCTCCTTGACTATAAAACCCAGGAACGTTTCTACAACAAGATAGTCGAACGATACTTGATATTCGCAGCTGATGCTCGCAGAGGAGATGAACTAAACCGGAAGCTTGCACGTCTGAATATTGCACAAGATAATGCGAATCACGATGCTGCCCCAACAACACAAACAGTGCCAAACCCCGCAGACCTTATCAATGGCAAACCCGATACAAACGAACTCGATGCTATAACAATGGGAATGAGAAAACTTCGAGAAGGAATCGTGGCATCGAAAAGAATAGATGATTTCTCCATTCAAGCATATATATTTTGCATACGCTTGTCAATATTGCTGAAACATTGGGAATCGTATCATCCAGCAATGCGCCATCTACTTCAAGTAATGCACCCAAAACATCCACTATCAAGCACCGAACTTCAGGAATTTGCAGCATACCAAGTGCTAGATTTGGCTTGTAGGCAATCTGATCTAGCAAAGGCATACTCTATCAGACTTGCGCTCGGGTTGCGAGACCCTAAAGTCGACGAAGTTTTGAAAGCGATTGCTCACGATAATTACTTTCTATTCTGGAAGGTAAAGAGAGAGGTTGATGGTTATAAGGCAAAGATCATGGAATTCGCGGGGGAGGAGATGAAGCTGCATGCATTAAAGTCGATTGGGAAAACGTACCTCAGTATCGATTTAGATTGCCTGGAGCAACTCACCGATTCTAGTTGGAGCGTTTTGACTGAGACGTATAGCGTGGGATGGCAATTAGAAGGGACAAAGGTTGTAATTCGAAAACCAAAGCCACGTTGAAAGTACACACATGCATCTGCAATGTCGTTACTTTTATTCGATTTCTGGAATATACGAAGTTACATGTTATAGGTATGCTGATTTGTAAAGAACATCGTGGATAGGCTAATCTCTAACAATTCACATCAGGTCATGAGTTGACCTTATTCACGATCATGACTATTGATGGTTTGTAATCATTATCGGCATGAACTGGGGGTTCAAGGACGTCCGCGCGGAATCGCAAGAGAGATCATGTTGGATTTGCACACTTCCATTACCTTTTTGTGGTCGCAACAAAGAATTCTAGCCGATGCGACATGAAAGTCATTCGACGCGACAGCAGGATACATATGTTCGTTGATCATCTTTTGATCGTAGGCTACGAACCCATGATTCTGGTACGACGTGAATATCAAATACTTCACGTCTTTATTTCACGAGGTTAGAAAGGAAACCTTTCGATGATATTATCCGAAAGATGAAGGAAGTTGATCTGAAGTGTCACATCAAACTTCAGAGATTGATAAATACTTGAGAAAGGTATATCATTACTAGAAAATGAAATTTTAATATCCGTTCTACGAATGTCAAACCTTTCGAGGATATTATGATTTCATCCCATCGTTAGTCGTTTAATTGTCCTATTCCGACACTGTAGCTAAACAGGATTGTATGCTAATTCGACATCTAATCCACTCTAACTGGCTGAATAAACACTACATCTAAATCACCCTTGCTGAAGGGTTTGATCTCTAATATATATTTTCTAATTGGTTGTTATACAAATTGGCCACACTCGTCCAAAGGGTTATGCTTCAAATCCGATTATCCGAGAGTTGTCCATCCTTTGGCGGGGTCTCCGCCGATCAATCAATTTTCTTTTTGTAAAACTGCACATCCTTCGGCAAACACGGGTGTTGTGAAGAGGCAAATGATCAACACACGCAACGCACAATGAAGGAGGGGAGAAAACAAAGGGAAGTTGTGATCAACAACTCGAAATTTCGAATTGATTGAAGTTAGATTTATACTTTCAAATTCCAAATATTTTGAATGTGACTACATTAGTTTCAAACGAGCTACAGCCCGTGGGCCACGGGCTATCCCGAACATTCGTTAAAGGCGCCTAAAACAAACAACTGACCACGTGCAGTAGAAGAATCAAAGCTTCCAAATGACCTAAAGCATGGAATTTTGACATTCTTGGTGGTGGGCATGGCATTTGTTGCATATCGACAAGAATTGCTATTTGAACTAGAAAACCAGCTTTCTATCAAAAATGACAGCTTTTGATTGGTGTTAACCCGACGGTAAAGGAACGTGCAGCACCAAGCCACTTTTAAACGAATCCGAAAGAAGGGATCAGACGCCTCATGTACAAAATAAGCAAGAGCTAGCGAAAGGTCTAGACTCGTCTAAATCATGAAATTCGTATTCCCCATTCGTCCAAGAAATCAGGCCACATTGGCAGATCATTGGAACCACGCTTTAATTGAAAACTCCCATTTTGGACAAATTTCAAGCCAGGCGAGCAGGAAAATTCTATTGTTGCATATCTTATGAAGTGATCAGCTATCATTTATTTCCTATTTGGATTGGAAAACTCTGGGGTGCAATATCTATAGGCTTGGGATGGAGATCGGCAGTGGAAAAACTGTGGTCTAAAGAGAAGAAAGGGACACAAATTGGAGATTGTTGCACATCTTACGGAAAGATCAACGATACTCACTCCTCTTTCCGGTTGATATTACTTCTTGGTATAAAGGGTCTTTAGTAATCTAGAGCGATACGTTCTCTTTTGTTGCACATCTGAAATATACGATCGTCTATCGTGAATTCCCCTTTAAGGAGAACATTCTTACAATCTCGCGACAGCCGACTCCGAGATTAAAATGTTGGAATGTTTGTTGCACATCTTACATTGATCGCCACTACAATTTTTCCAATCACTACTGTGAAGTATGAAGAAGATCTCTCCCAGACTTTTGTTGCAAGTCTGAAAAATCTTGATCACCTTCGAACATGGCCGGATTTGGTCAGTGTCCGAAATGAGTTTCCACACCACATCATTTTGTTGCCAACCTGATGGCTTGATATTCCTCATTCTTCTCCTCATTTAGATCTTCTCCGAAGCAGAAATATACTACACAACTTTTTGTTGCACATCTGAAATCTTAAGATCGTCTTTTTCAATCTCCCAATCTAGATACACTCGGAGATTCATCGTTTGGAACGGAAGCATATTTTTGTTGCAATCTTACGACCTTTTTTTTGGTCAAAGCCAACCAGGATTTGATTCCGACGATTTCAATACTAGATTTCCCGAATATTGAGTACGAGTCCTTTGTTGCACATCTAAAAAATCATGATCGTCTCCGTGTCGCCCAATTCAGACAAACTGCATACCTCAGCTTGTATACTCTTTCCTTTGTTGCAAATCTAATCGCTTGATTTTCCCGGAAACTTTCTCTTTCTGCTACAGCTCGCCTACACAAGTACGAAACCGTCAAATTCTTGACATGAAATACGCCTTGGCTGTCCAACCTAATCATTTTTTTCCTGTTTTGCACAGCTCGCTTAGAGCCATCAAATCATTGCTGCTTAAACCTCCACCCTTTGAAGTTTGTTGCACGTCTAATCGCTTGATCTTCTCTATTCAATCCGCTTTCGGGACGGGTCGCCTGTGCTCGGCTGCGAGTGAAGTTTGTTGCAGATCTTCTGAAATCGATCGGCTGTGGAGATTACCCATTTTGATCACGGGCCTTCCGTGTTCCCAATCTGAGGAGGTCTAGGCCCGAAATTCGAGGTAACATTGTTATCTTGTTGCGTCTCTGAAAATCAATCATTTCCTATTCGAGTGTATGCGAGATTGATGAATGATGTTGAGGCTGTATTTTTTGTTGTCTTGTTGCATGTCTGGAATTTGATCATTACTCGTTTCGGAATCACAATACTTCGGGCGGCTGATACCTTGGTAACCCTCAAGCATGACTGTGCATCGGTACGCACAAATGGAGGACACTCCCCTTCTTACATTATATACCTAGTAGGTATTTGGGTTCTAATTATAGCAAAATGTTACATTATACATGCTCATACGGAAGAGAAAGCCTTCGATGTAGTACAAGGCGTATACCACCGAAGCACAGAGCGTCAACGACCGTATCTAGCTTTGCAGCAACAGTTTGTAAAGAAGTGTTGCACGATTACTTTGTCCAATTTCATCATCCAAAGTGGGATTCGAAATAGATCTTGTGAGTCCGGCCTATCTTCGGTCAACCTAAACATAGTTGAGCAGCCTACAGCGTGTTTCTACCTATGGCCACCTCTTCACTCCATGTTTTCAAAGCTGTCAGAGTTGAAATAGGATTAGTTGTGGTCTCATTCGATGTTTTTATGTATTTTTGGGCGGGTTCACAGAGTTTTACTTCTATTGGTGTTGGTCTTTGTTAATTGTATCTTTTTTTTTCAGGCATCTATTTGGGATATCACAAGTAAGTATCGCGATCTCAATAAATCATTAAATTTAGCATGAAAACTGGAAACTATCTCTCTCTTCCATTTCTAAAAAATGATTGAAATCAGGGAGTTAGTCTCATCTGCCAAGCGTATTACTCGCACATGAGGTCTTGGGGTTGGAGTCCAGCAGTTCATGAAGCCCTTATATTGTCTGACAGGTAATAGGTTCGCCCTCAAAATTGTTTTCTTTGTTCATATTCATCCTACTCTCGTGTATGTCGTTCCATACTTGGATAATGACTCTCTGGCGTATTGAAACCATGTTTTGACCACTATATCAAGACATCTCGTCTCCGCTCAACAAAACTCGCCTCACTCCTTTTTCCTTTCGCCTCTTTCACGATTGGTAACAGCCTTCGGGCGAAAAAAAAACAATTAAGATATACTCCGGCTCATTCACGACCTCCTCTTGGGCTACGTTACTTGAGGTGACTACATCCGGGAGCCTTTTGTAATCCCTCTCACGGGTTGGCTTCGAATTCAAGACAAATTTTCCCTGCCTCTGGTTCCACTAATTGTGATAAGCAGACTATGAATATACTGTGGTGAATGGGGCACCTGGGTGTTTGGAAGATGGAGAGCCGCCTTTTTAATTTCCTCTAACTTCTTTACGGTCCAACTTCCTTCTCGAGATTATCCAGAAAGTTTTCTTTAATCCTGTCAGCACTTCTTCCACTTTATCGACGGATTAACGTATTTCGATAAGACAATTAAGACTCTCGTTGCTCTCAAATTCGCGTTTTAAGTAAATTTAAACACAGTGTTTCAACACTTCTGCTCAACTCTCTCTTGGTGAGGTCAAGTATGCGAATGGAGTCATCTCTCTCCATTCCGCGATCGCACCGAAATCTCACATAAGGCTCTATCAATTTCGTAAGGAGCTTCAAATAGATTCCATAAAGATATCGAAACGATAGGATGTGCCACAGAGAACTTGCTAAAGTTACCTAAGTACAAATAATAATTGGCCGAACCCACGTGGCGTTCGACGTCGGAGAACATGGTGTATCGTCTGTAAATTTCTGCCACGATACCATGCACTCTCGCCACTCGGGCTGATATATATCAGAAGTATTTGCACTAGGTTGCGAATCGAACAGTTTCGATAGGGCTTTCTGAACTGCTCTTTGCTGTTTTGTTAGGGTTGCGTTTGAGTCGCTCACCTAGAATTGGGTCTGCACTGCTTCCGTGTTTAATTGATCAATTGCAGACAATCCAGAATCTGCTTCGGAAGCTCCATGCACTGGAGAAAGGCATTTATATGTTGCTTGCATTGCCCTAATTTCACCTTGTAGTTGCCTACCTATCATCAGAATTCGAGTTCCTTTGGAGTGTGCGAAAAGCGCCACGTGATGGAGTAAAAGGTGATCTGATTCAGCTTGTGCCGCATTACTGGAATTTATTTTTGCCAGATCACGCATAAGACGCCGGAGGAATAGCACTGTCAGAATGGGGCCAATTTCCATGGCGGCTATACTGATCAAAGTTGCACGGAAACCACACAATGATAGTGAAAGCTGCAGTTCTCAAACCTACTACGACTGTTCAAAGAACTTTAATTGTGTCTATTGTGATGCTCCTGATATGCTATTATACCAATGAGTCTCAAGCAGGATAATGGGTCGAAATCATGAGGCTGATGCTGAGACTGAGGCTGAGTGTTCACGTTACACACGATGGGCGACATTGATCTGGGCGATCAATACTCTTGCAAAAAAAATCTCCCTATTCGAGCACTCGGTCTGCATCATGTAGATACATCATGACAAAGGTCACATCGAATTGATCTAAGGATCTTTCGTTATTTCAAGCCGGCAATTAATATGCAAATATCTTCAGGCCGAATTTCAAGGCATTGGTTCCGCTATACATCACGCTTCGAGTAGGCAAAGAGTAGAATTCTTGATCACTTCAGCTAACGGAAAACTGATTACCTCGTTTGCTCCCAGGAGTCTGGTTGTTGTTGGCTGTACGAGAGGACCCACTACTCCTCAAGATTAGGGATAGAAAGCTATGAGAGGTATTAGTTGTTTAGTATTTGGAATAAATGTCGTTGCTTTAGGGCATTCATATCTACTTAGTCAAATATATCGTGTTCTTCTTGTCCTTAGAGCTCGGGTATCAAGGTCTTGGGTGCGACGACGAGGAAGTCACAAATCATCTCATAGTAGCGGCAACGAAGATTAATACATCCCAACAATTACCGGATAGGTGAATATGTGCATATGTGGCATTGGAGCCCATAAATATCGAGGAACAGTCTTTAGTTGACTGGGTATTATTACCCCGCAAAGCAAATGTTAAGTAAGTCGACTTTCTTCGTTCTTCTCATTCAGATACCATTCTGCGATCGAAAAAGATTGGGCCATACTAAAACAAATCAAATAGGGGGTGGTCAGAATACTTTGAAGCTACAGAGAAGTAGAGCGGGGGAGAAGATAATCTATATTATCTCTTGTCAATTGCAACTTGCAAGACTGATTATCGTGGATACGCGATCAGGAACAAACGACTTGTCATTATTTGGAATAGAAGTCTGATACCTGCCTTGTAAGGAAGAAGATTGCTTTTCTCGAAACCCGATGGAAGCGGGGAATGGTCAGCAAAAATCTAGTCACTTGCTATTTCACAATCATTTCACTGCAAATAGCATTACAAGTGGTACAATAGAACATTTTGTTCCCTATCAATAAATCTGAAAAGAAGAGAATGGTACAAACTCCCTGTTAAAAGACTGAAAATATATTTCAGCTAGGAAAAAGATTCCTTGATTCGAACGAAATATCAGAGAATGGCTTGAATGAGGGGGTATCAAACCTCCAATTTTTCAGCTGACAATCATGATGCTTACATCGCTGATATTTTTGTAACACTAAATCCTACAAGGCGTCGCGCTCCGCAATCACCGTTCCGTGATTTCGTGTTACAAACACAGAGCCTCGAAAATTCGATTACTTGACTCAAAAACCTTTGACATAGAATTGAGTGTGACATCTTGATCCTACGAACGGACTGTCACAATGTGAGAACAGTCAATATCCCGAACTCCGATCCAAAAAGCAGAGCAGGAACACCCGAGCAAGTACAACATCGAAGTCGATGCAATGCTTTTCAGGAGCTAGTGATTCGCGCACGAAATGTGTTACATTCTGTGGTACCGCAAAAAGTAGGATATCACAAATACAAGGACATCAATTACAATGAGGACATCGAGTTTTACAAATCCTACCGGGTAGAAGAGACTCTCCAATTTATTGCATCTTATTGACCAGCGCCCTAACAGACAGTGTCGGAAATTCTAAGTCGAAGTTTATTAAGCTCGAGTACACGGCTTTATCTCACCATTGGGGAGACGACGATGCGGTGCACAAAATTCATGTATACAGCAATGAGGAGTTTGGCGAAGATTGGGACGCTGTACGGCCTTTCAGCACGAGGTTTATTCAAAAAAATCTTAGAGAAGTTCTCTTGCAACTCGGATCGGAGCAAGATGAGGTGTATCTATGATGTGATGCTATATGCATAAACCAAGCACATAACAAGGAAAAGGCTGCGCAGGTTGCGAGAATGCACGAAGTCTACACATTTTCTAAGAGCGTTTGTGTTTGGTTGGGGACAAATGATGAGCAGGGCGCGACTGATGGTCCAAAGCGTACATTCGATTTCTTGAGAAGTATTCTTGATTTCCAGGTACTGGATCACTTTGCTGACAGGAAAGAAGACTTGGAATACTGTATTGAAAAGTCCAACTCCCTCGATATTCTTTGTCGCCTTTGGGCCCCAAGACCTAAGCTAAAAAAAAACACTCGGGAAAAGGTCGAAAGCACATTTGAAAAGGAGAGAGTGCCATCGTGGACTACCAGTATTGATCGGTATGCTTTTGGCTCGCCAAGCGAAGCAAAAAAATGGAGGATTAATGGAGATAGTTTTGTAGATGAGTCAGGTCGTCCACAATATAATGCATCCTCTGGACTAGCACCTCGTGTGCGTCTCGGCAAGAAAATCAATCATGATCTTAAGGACGATGAAGTTGATCCGACCAATCCAGGCGAACCCGGTGTAGAGCCTATATATGCGAACAAGCAGGAGAATATACAACACCGACACAAATTCGAAGGTATCATGTATGTTGAAGGATTTCAGCTGGATTTTATAAAAAGACGATCTGATGCCGTGAATGGAGGTGTAATTATAGCTGAAGCATTGAAAATGGGGGGATATAAGAAAGACCCCTTGACAGGAAAGTATGAGCCACATGATACACTATGGAGGACTCTACTAGGGGACCTTGGACCTGCGCCCAATTGGTATCGGAGAGCTTGCGCATATTTTCTAGACGTAGGTTTACTGCGAGATGCGTCAGGGTATTGGCATACTAATGATATGAAAAATGAAAAACAGAAGAAATGGCACCGGCAGCCATGCTTCAATTTTTAGATCGAGTACAAGCGGTAGTTTGGAAGAGAAGATTTTTCTTAATGGGTGGGGAAAATGGTAAGGAACTTTTTGGATTGATGCCTAGTGAGGCAAACGAAGGTGATGTGATTTGCATATTCCTAGGTTGTACGGTACCTGTTGTTTTGAGAAGAGATGAGTATGGCTGGAAAGACAATGGGGGGTGGAGTATCATAGGAGAGTGTTATGTACATGGAATGATGGACGGAGAGGTTGTGACGGGGAATTGGCCAAAGAAGTTGAAGTCACCAGGTGAGTGTTTTACTTTGAGATGATGAAATGATATGTCTTGATGTGAAATACAATTTTGGATGTGCTTCATGAAACGATCCTTTTGGATACCCAGTGGCTGTTTTGAGTGTTCAAGATAATCCATAGGTAATTACATCAAGTTTGGAAAATTCATACAACAAGACCTTTCAATTTCCATAGCTCTTAATTCGAGCTATCATGTAGGTCGATAGGCTATGATTGTCAAAGTTCATCGAAAATTGTTAGGCAACCACTCCCATTCAGACCCACAAATTATTATCTGGTATTGTAATTATGAATTTCGGGATACTGGCGCTACATTGATTTTTCCGGCTTAGGAATTGAACATCTTTACCATTTGCATAGTTTTGTGCAACTGCAAAACTGACAAAGACATTAATCCTTAACAACAACACTATGCCATGAGCATCGATTGTTTTTGGATAACAAAGCCCATACAAAAGCACAATAAAGCTGACCATAAAGATTTTGGGCGAAGGTCATAGATATTCCTTTGTGGCTTTGTTCCACTTCTTAAATATCTATTGCATTCTAGGTTGATTTTCCTGTTGTCTCGTTGGATTTAACCAAATTTCTGACAAGAAAT